>NW_026691844.1:307935-615870 GCF_020826845.1 Diceros bicornis minor | reverse complement strand
GAGAATATTAAAACCAGAAATTAGACTTATAACAAGAAGGACTAGGGATGAAAAGGCATATTACAGACAGGAACATTGTAGTTGAGAGGGAATAAGTGTCTGTTAACACACAGAACCTTACACAAGCAAAAGGTAGTGAAAATTCCCAGAAAAATAGAGACTAAAACCATGCAGATCCGGCCATCTGGAAAATAGTCAATGGGTCTTGGTTTGAAACTACCCAATTCTTACAATTTTATTCTTCATCTGAAGTTCTTGGGATAAGTTGTCTTCTCCCAAAAATCATCGGCTCTGGCACATCCCCGGCAACATTTGCTGTAAAATTTCCTGATGGGAAGGTGGTCCAGGCGATTCAGGATAAAATCTTGTGGCCTTTCGCCTGGGAGACATAACTCCAGAGGTCTCTATTCTGGAGTTTAATTGCTCTGCTAGAGGTCATAAGCAATAACCCTTCCAACATGGTTCCAAGGCCTGTTCTTTTCTTCTCATCCCTTCAAAAAGACAAAATCTTCAGGTTCTAGGTCTAGTAGAAGCTTCGTTCGAGCATATGGAGAAAAGGCAGCTTGTACTCACTGGCTATGAGACTGAGGCTAATGTACGAACCTTGCAAAGTAATTTACTCTGTCTGCGTGAAGTGAGGCGAAGTTGAGAATTGTGGGGATAGCACCTTACATAGCAGTGAAAGCTCTGACACTTTCACCTGGGGAGAGTTTCTGACGCCAGAGGGTGTGGACTCACGGTCATGAGCGCGAACAGTTTTCATCGAGGAAACCTAAGATTTCCAGGTATTTTGGATGGTTTGAACTCTACAGCGCCACTGGATATCTCTATCCAAGGAGGGTGATGAGGTGTCCTAGTAAGTGACAGGTTTTATTAAGAGCTCTTTAATGACAATGCTGGCAACAATGGGGAGATGGGGAGACAGATTTGTTCTCTACATTGGGAACCAACTTAATAACATTTATTTATATATCATGTTTTCCTACTGTCCAAGCCATAGATCTCTGACAAGTGAAAGTTCCAATCAGTTCTGAGGAAAATCAAACAATGACCAGGACATAGTAGAAACTTATATGGCTTAATTGTGTGAAAGCCAAGAAAGAACCCTGAGCCTCAGGATCCGGTGCATTTCCCACTTTCTCAGTTACACTAGTAACATACTGTTTATGAGAAGACATGCTCCAGCATTATGTTCTGCAATTTCAGTAAAATTTCCTCACCCATATTGATGATTAGAGTGGCCAGTCTATCTTTGCTGTAATAGGTCATTTCATGTAAAAATTTTTGCAACGTTTCATGTGAGATCCTCTGGCACCACCAAGTGGCTGACCTAACTGCCCCTCAAGCTGTCCTCGTGGAATTTACTACCGGATTCTTCCGACTCTGGAGCCAAATTTTTGAGTTGTGTTATCATTTGTGATACAATTAGATTCATTTGTCACAATCTGCATTTTGTCTTGGCATTTGGCATACCCTCAAATCCTGATTGATTTTTTTTTTTTTTACTTTGAATGCAGTAAATTTCACTCTGGCTTTTCTATGGCTTGTGGCATTTCAACAGCATTTGACAAATACGTAGAGTCAAAGATCCAGCATCCAGTACCACACGGACCAATTCCATCCCTCTAAGCATCTCCCTGTGTGGCTTGTTTGTCATCAACCCCTTCCCAAACCCTGGGAAACCAGTGATGGCTTTTCCATCCCTGTGTTTTTGCCTTTTTCAGGATGTCATAAAAATGGAAAAATATAATATGTAGCCTTTGGGGTCTGGCTTTTTCACGTAACCAAAACAAGTTCAATTCATCCATGTTCCTTGAGAGTTAATTGCTCGCTTCTTTTTACTGTGAGTTGTGTTCCACTGTGTAAAGAGACCACGGTTTGTTTATCCATTCTCTGTTGAAGGACAACTGGGCTGTTGCCAATTTGAGGTGTTACAAATAAATTTGATAAAAACATTTACAAATAGCTTTTTGTAGGAACATACATTTTCCATTCATTTAGGTAAAAATCTAAGAGAGGGATTTCTGGGCCATATGGTAAGTGTATGTTTATCATTATAAGAAACAGCCCAATTGTCATCCAAGGTGGTCTTACTATTCTTGCATTCCTGACAGCAAAGAATGAGAGTTCTTGTGGCACTACATCCATACCTTTGGTATTGTCACTTTAAAAAAAAACAAATTAATTTTGGCAATATGTATTGTTGAGAGTGTGTGTGTGTGCGTGTATGTTCTGGATCCAAGTCCCTTAGTAAATATATAATTTGCAAATAGTTTCTCCAAGTCTGTTGCTTGTCTTTTCATTATGTTCACAGAGTCTTTTGCAAAGTAAAAGTTTGTTTAAACTTTAATGAAGTCAAATTTAGCAAATATTTATTTTGTGGGTCATACTTTTGGTATTGTATCTATAAACCCATCATCCAAATTAAGGTCACGTAGATTTTCTTTGATGTTTTCTTCTATAAGTTTTACAATTTTGCACTTTACATTTAGGTTTATAATTCATTATGAATTAATGTTTGTATATGGGGCAAGGTATGGATCGATGTTCTTTTTACTTTTGCATGTGAATATCCAAGAATTCCAACACCATTAATTGAAAAGACTGCCTTATTCAACTGAAGTGCCTGTGCACCTCTGCCAAAAGTTGCTTGTCAGTATATGCATGAGTCTATTTCTGGACTCTCTCTTGTTCCATAGATCTATTTTCCTATCACAGCACCAATATCACTCTGTATTGATTACTGTAGCTACACAGTAAGTCTTGAAATTGGGTCGAGGGAGTCCTACAACTTTGTTCCTTTGCTTGTTTTCCAGAATTACTGTGGTTATTATAGTTTCTCTGTCTTTCTATGTGAATTTTAGATTCAGTTTGTTATCTAAAGAACAGACTTGCTGGAATTTGATTGCGATTACACTGATCAAATTGGGGGGAATTGGGAGGATAAGCATCTTAAAGTACTGAGTCTCCCAGTCCATGAAATAGCATTTTTCTCCATTTAATTAGATTCTTTTTCTTTCTTTCATCAATGTTTTGTAGTTTTTGGCATACAGATGCTTCACTTATTTTGTTATATTTATATCTAAGTATTCCATTTGTTTTGGTGATATTGTAAGTGGTACTTTTAAAATTCAAATTCTAAATGTTCATCATTGTACATAGAAATATGTTTAATTTTCATATAAGTAGTTTAATTTATGGGCACAGAGATGTTTATAATATTACTGATTTTAGATGTTTCTTATTTTCTAACACAAGCATTTAATACTCTTAAGTTTCTCTCTAAGCTCTGCTTTAGGTACATTCTGTGAATTTTCACATGTTGTGCTTTCATTTACCCTAAATTATTCTCAACTTAGTGGGGGACTTCTTTTTTGACTCATGAGTTATTTAGCAGTGTGTTGTTTAGTTTCCATATACTCAGGGATTTTCCAAATATGTTTTTGTTTTTTATTTCCGGTTAACTTTGTTAAGCTCTGAGAAGATATTTTGTATATTTTCTATTATTTCACCATTTTTAGGGTTAGCTTTATGGCCCAGAATATCATCTCTCTCAGTGAATATTTCAAGCTGAGAAAAATGGATTTTGTTGCTGTTGGGTGAGGTCGTCTATAAATATCAGTAATGTCAAGTTGGCTAATAGTGTTTATAGAAAAACCATAGGAGAAAAGATTAATGAGCTTCTGTTTGGCAAAATTTTCCCAAAGCAGACATAAACAAACACAAATTACAGATGAAACAATCAAAATTATGAACTTTTACCCTTCAAAAGACATCATTAATAATTATATCACAGACTAAGAGAAAATATTTGTAAAACAAATATTTGACAAAGGGGTTTTGTTCTGAATACATAAGTAACTTACAATGCAAAGGTAAGAAAACAAATAATCCAGTACAAATACAGGCAAAGATTTTAAGGGACACTTCAGTAACAACAAAAAGATGCAGAACTGGCAAATGAGCAAGTAGAATGATCCTCAGCAGCATTCGTTATTAGAAAAAAAGCAGATTAAGAACACAAAGAGATCCCACTACTTGTCTGTTTGAATGCCTAATGTTTAAATGGCTGACATATCCAGTGTTGCAAGGATAGATAGCAACTTGAACTCATACATTCCTGGTGGGAATGTAAAACCATTTTGGAAAACAGTCTGGCAAATTCATAAAATATTAAACATACATCTACCATAGGACTCACTCATTCTACTCCTAGAATTAATATATTTGAACACAAATTTTGGGGTACAAATACTCAAATCACCTTTTATTTGTAATAGCCAAAACTTGGAAATTCTCTAAATGCTCATCAACATGTGATGAACAAACAAACTGTGCTATGCTCATGAAACAGAATCCTACCCAGCCATGTAAAGGGACAAGCTACTGACACGTGCGTTGGATGGATGAATGTGAAGTTATGTGGAGTAAAGGAAGCCAAAGTAGGAAAGAGTATACACTTTAATACTCCATGTACATGAAAGTCTAGAAAGTGCAAAAAATTTTACAGCAACCGAAATCTGATCAATGATTGCCTAGAACAGGGATGATGGAGGAGTGGACCCTAGGACAGGAGGAACCCTTTGGGTGATGGCACCTATGGCATCTTGATTGGGATGATGTAGTCATGGGTGTGTACATGTATCAAATAGCATTTTAAATATGTGCAATACCTTGAACAAAATTATACCTCCTTAAAGCTGTAAGGACATAAGGTGAAATAAAGACATTGCAAGTTAAACAAAAGCTGATAAATGTTCTGCCATTGAACTACTTTAGAAAGAAATAGTAAAGGAAGTTCTTCAACATGGAAAAAAACCCAAAATGATCCTAGAGGTTAGCACAGATATTCAGGAAGGAGTGAAGAATGACAGAAAGTGTAAATGTAAAAGAATATTAACTGTCTAAACCAATAACTATAATAATGTGGCGTGAGTTTTCTAAGGTATGTAGAAGTAAAATCTTACATTACGACATTAGTATAGTAAATGGAGTTAATTGTTGGAAACCTTGCATTTTCAGGGAAATATTAAAAGTGATAATTTAAATATTAGTTGCTCAAGGATACATGTTATAATCTCTATGGTAACTGCTAAAATAATAATAATAGAATATTAACTAAAAAGTAATAAAAGAGAAAAATTGATTGATGAAAATAATTGATTTATCTGAAATAAAACAAGAAAGATGGAACAAAGAAACAAAAACAGACGAGAAACAATCAAATAGTAAGATGGTAGAGAAATACAACTATACCAGTGACAATAGTAAACATGGAAAACTGGGGGCCGGCCCCGTGGCTTAGCGGTTAAGTGCTCGAACTCCACTACTGGCGGCCCGGGTTTGGATCTGGGGAGAAAAGGAGAAAAAAAAATAAGGAGGATTGGCAATAGATGTTAGCTCAGTGCCAGTCTTCCTCAGCAAAAAGAGGAGGATTGGCATGGATGTTAGCTCAGGGCTGATCTTCCTCAACAACAACAACAACAAAAATTCCCCAATATTAAAAAAAAAAAAAAAAAGAAAAGAAAAACTGAACAAGCCAATTAAAAGATAAGGATTGTATGTATCAAAAAAAAATGTACCGAACAATATGGCTGTAAAAGATGAGCCATGGAAACGTTCTCCAAAGGTGGCTGGGGTAGCCCTACCACATGTGAGAGTGGACTGACAAAGAAAAAAATATTACTCCACTCAAGACAGAGGGGACATTTCATAAGGAAAACAGGAAGACACACAAAACTCATCATCTTATGAGCACTGAATAATATCATTAAATACGTATAAGAAAAAACTGACCATCACTAAGGGGAGAAGGGGAATATATACAAGCATAGTTGAAGATATTAACACATTTCTGTCACAAGCTGATAGAATAAATAGACCAAAAAAAAAAAAGGTGTGAAAATCAATTTGAATGCCACAAGTAAATTTTCTTAATTGGTATATATAGAACAGTATACACACAACTGCGGTATAAACTCTATTTTCAGATGATCAAGGAACATCTGTTAAAATTGAATGGGCCATAGAGCATGTTTCAACTAATTAAAAGTAAATAAATAATAAATAAAACCACAGAAAGTATGTTTTCCTGCACAATGCAACTTCAACACAACAGAGGGATAACTAAAATGATTGTGCAACACACGTCGATATTATTTATGAGAAAAAGAAGTACAACAAAACAAGAAAATGTTTTGAATTGAAAGGTAATGAAAATATGGCATGTCAAAACCTGTGAGGCGTAGCTAAATCGTGCTTGGAGAAAATTTTATAGCTTTAAGTGTATATATTTAATAAGAAGAAAAGTTTATAATAAAAGATCTAAGTTTCCACCCCCAGAAGCTAGATAAAGAACAGCACATTAAACCCAAAGATAGAAGGCAGGAAATTATAAACTAGGATGAGAAATTAAGAGTTTTCTGTATGAGCAGATATGAGTTTAATTTTCTAATGTCGAAATTTTTCTAATTAAAGAGCAACTAAACTATTTTCTACTTACAAACCTGTATGTTACAGGAATTGGTTAAGCTCTGTACGGAGTACAAAGTACACGGTCTAGTTGGTGAATTAAAACTAACACATTAAAGATCAATAAAAGCACAAGAGAATAGCAATTTAAGAGAAGAAATAATTTTCAGAAGACTAACGATAAATCAGCAAGTCATGTATGGATCATTTGACCTTCCAGAGGCAGAGTTGTGTGATGAAGGTCTAGGGCTGGGGACCAGGTGGACAGGTCCAGAGCCTTGCTCTGTGTGCTGTGAACTATGTGGTCTTGGATCATTGACGAGGCCTCACTAAGCTTCGGGGTGCCCAGGTGTACACAGGTGTAATACCTCCACCCAAGAACTGTTGGTTCTTTCTCATTTGTAAAAGCTAATGCACTTCATTTGTTCTTCCTACTAACACACGCCCTCACTATAGGATGGGAAAGGTACAAATTACTGTTGCCATCTTAAAGATGAAGAAACACGGACTCAGACAGGTGAGGTGAGGACCCTAGGTGTCTCGGCTGTCACATAGCAGTTAGTGGTCGTTGATTAAGACTTAGGATGCATTTCCCATCCTGTTTCTTCCCATCAAGACAATAAGTGCTCAGGGGTTCAGAAGAGGGGAGGAAGCTGCGAACTGGAGAGTGTTTATAGGGAACTGGAAAACGTCGGCTTGAGATGGCCTAGAAAGCTGGCGGATGTTTGAGGAGGAGCGTGGTGTAGGAGCAGCTTGTACAAATGCACGTGGGACCCAAGTACAAGGCAAGTTGGCTCGTTTTTCACACCTGGAATCCTAAGACATGCCAATAAATTGTTTGGGTTTTTTCTTTCTAAAGCATTACTGATTAGGTAAAACTCTCAGGTTTAATTGTCACACGCTTTTCACAACCAACTGCATTGTTAATGACAACACTGGTCCAAATACGTGTTCTATCACCCCAAGAGAGACTTGACTAGAGAATGCAGATTCCATCACAGTCTCTTTGCACACCAACTTTGTAACAATAGCAAAGGGGAGGGGAGGCTGGGGCAGCAGGGCCCCCAGACCAGAGCCAACAGCCTGCCTCAGGGGGTTTTACAGTGTGTGAACCTGACCTTGGCGATTTTTACTTACAACAGAGGTAACCTGTGTCAACAGAGGGGCATCAATCTTGCTTTAATATGGCAGTGAGTCCTTTCACATAGACTCTTTAGGATGCCATGCCACGCTAAACGAGCAATAAATAACCAGGCTCTATCACTACGGTGAAATGCAAATCCTAGATTTTAAAGTGTTTTTCAATATAAAGTCATGAGAATGGAGTTCAAGCACCAAAACGAAGTTATATAAGGGATAATAAATTAAACATGTCAAGCTGCAGATGCGGCAGATAAACAAGCACACACGGGCTTACACGCACTCCCGCCGGCCGCAGCCACGTCAGCAAGGCCGTGTACCACAGTTTATTTAGAATTTATTTAGAGCGCGTAACTCCAATGCCTTGCAAATCATTGCTTAGGCATTTTGACAAGAGTTTAGGTAAGCAGAGAGCAGTAACTCTTGTAGTTCACTTTTTCATAATTGGCTCAGCAAACACAAGAAAACACTGAAAGTATTTTGCAGTGGAGGCTGCAGTAATTAGGGCAATGCTATCATGCTCACAATTGTCACAGTTTTCGTGACTTAGGGAGATAATACCACGGAAGCGATTTATGTACTAACTGTCAAAGAATGTGTATTAATTTTTGCCTTCTCCAGTGCTCCAATATATAAAACTTTTAGCTGCTTTGAAGTGATGACATTAGTTTTATGTTTTATGAAATTTTAAAGTAATGGTGAAATTTTTCCAGTCCCTGCCCTGACACCATGTGCTGTTTGACCTTGGGAAATAATTTCTAAAAGGAAATAATAATAGTGCTTGCCTCATAGGAATGTCATGGGTATCTATGGAAATAATACATTTAACACCCTCTGCGTGTGGTGCCTTCTAGTTAGAAGACCTTTATTGATTCTGCTTCCTTACAGGTCACAATGTCATGCATGATCAGCTCTCTTCCTTAGTCACTCACATTTGTTGTTATACTTTTCTATGTAAAATAATCCAAGATACAGGGAAGTTGGGGTGTTGGGGTGGGAAGTGGATATTGAAACTTTAAATAAAATGATCAAGACTTGGTTGTGAGGATGGCCCTTGATGGTTATATTTAGACAGCCTGGGAGTGGTCCATGCAGACACTGGATATTCCAGGTGGAAAGGATAGAGAAGGCAAGGTTTTGAGGCAAGCACATTCTTGCTGTTAACGTTAAGAAGAAAGAGGCCGACATGGTTAGGGCAAAAAGAACAAGGGATGGGCATAGTGGGAAAAGGTACCCTTGCAAAACAAACAAAAAAAGGCAACATATTTAAAAAAGAGATATGAAGGTGTGGTCAGATTTAAGGTAAACCATTCTACCCGTAGGTGTGAAGGGAGAAGGGAAGGCACAGTTACCGGGACCGACCAGACCCACGGCTTCTGGTGAGTCATTGCAAAGGACCGGTGGTCACAGGGAGGAACAGGCCCTCCAACCTTTGACATAAGAGGAAGGGAGAAAGGATAAAATCCCACCTTCATTCTTCTTCCACACCCCAATGTCCTGTGGCGGCCCCTAGTCTAACAACAACAGAAACCAGAGGGCAAGGGGCCCTGTAGATAAAGGTCATAAAGTTCATCCTCCTGGGCACACAACAGGATGTCAAAGAGTTAAGAGTTGATCCAGAGAGACAAACGGACAAGATCCAGCATTAGAAACAAGAGAGGTTATGGGGAGGGGGTTACGATACACAAGGTCTAGGGGACCCTGTGATGGGTTTTACTCCATCGGAAGGGGAAGTCTTGGGAACCCAGGCCAGGAGAGTGAGTGCATCCAACTGAACTTTCAACGAGATCCTTCTGGCTGCTGTGTTGAAAGGGCAGAAGGGAATAGGGGGTGAAGCAAGGAGAACATGTAGAGGCTCTTACAGTAATTAAGTAAGAAACAATTACGACATCCAGAGATATCCAAGATGGCCTGGAGCAGGGTGTTAGCAGTGAAAGTGCAAAGAAGTGGAGATTTTCAACATGTTCTAAAGGTAACACCAACAGGATTTGCTGATGGATTGGATCTGAGTGATGAGAGAAAGAAGGGAGTGAGGTAATGACACCAGGATTGTTGACCTGAGCAACTGGAGGGAAGAAGTCATTTAGGAATATGAGAACTCTGCAGGAGGTGTTGCTTTTGGGGGAAGATCAAGAGTTTAGATTTGGACATGCTACGTTTGAACTGCTTTGATACAAGTAGAGACTTTAATGAGGCAATTTCATGCAGACCTGGAGTCCAAGGAATAAGCTTGATGTTGAGATATGAATTTGGAAATAACCAGTGAGATGGAAAACTATATTCATAATATTGGGGCTGCATATGTATTTGTGTGTAAGTGTGTGTGCCTAGCACATAGTCAGCACTCTATAGTGTTTGATATTGTTCTTATTCTTAATCTTTTTTATCCCCTTCACTCTCCTGATTTAGGATTTATTCACTCTATTTCTTTACTGACTTTTACCTTGACATTTTGTAAGACTATAGCTTAAACTACAGCTTAAGCAGACTTCTGGTCTGGACGAGATGGTATAGACCTGTTTTTTCCTGCTTTTGCCAATAAGTATAACTAGACACCTTGAAATTAATGCAAGACTGGACCAAAGGAGAACTCTGAAATGTGGTTAGAGAAAGGTGAAAAGGTTTGTTACCCCAGGATGGGAGAAACAGCAGCAGGGCATCTTATATCTTCCCACCCAATAGAATTTCCAGACCCCAAACCTACAGCAGAACAAAGCCCAGGTAGGTTGGATCTTCCCCTGGTTCTGACAGCGTCCCTGTGACACACAAAGTGATCACGACACCACCACTGGAAATGGGACTGACTGGGATTCCTGCCAACAACCAGAGGCCAGAGGAATCACCCTGCCTCCTCGCTGCCTGACACCCCCTCTCCTGCCAAGAATGTAGGGCAGTCTTGTGACACTGGCAAGAGGGACCTGCCACATCAAGTGGTCTGGCCCAGGAGCTTCTAGGTCTCCCAGGCCCGAGGCTCTCCTTCCTCATTCAAAGACATGAGGGGGTCTGAGGGCCACTTGGATGGGGGTTCCATGACAACAAGTACCTGGCCAGGGAAGCACTTTTGTCCCAATGGATCTGAGAATCCCCACCCTCTCTCAGACACCCAGTGACAAGCATCATTATTCTAAGAACCAGGAAAACCTCAGCTTGAATAAGAAAAGACAATAAATGGATGCCAAGATCAAGATGAATCAGATCTTGGAATCATCTGACAAGGATTTTAAGGCAGCTGTCAGAAAAAAAATATTTCAACAATCCATTACCAATTCTCTTGAAACAAATGAAAAAGTAGAAAATCTCAGCAAATAGGAGTTTATGGGCCTTCAGTCTCAATGTCTGTTATTAAGTTGTATGTATAAAATTTCACAGGTATCAAAACCTGTAATTTTCTAATTTTAGCAGAAGAGCCCTCCCATGTCTCCATTTTTTTAAATTTGAAACCCTGCATATAATTTTAAGGTATAAGAAAAATAAGACAGGTGCTCTCTTTGGTTAGAGAAGGTGAGCAGACTCTCTTCTAACCATCCCTCTTGAGCTCTACCTGGGGCACCAGTGTAGTCCCTTCTGTGGAACACCAAATTCCGTATATAACGAGAAAATGATCTCAACTTGGTTTTACTCACATAGTGCTGAATTAGTAGAAATTTCAAAAAGAAATTTAGAGTGAAGGTAGTCAGCAACAGTGGAATTGGATCTATAATTTAACTTTAAAGTAATGACTGGCTTATTGAAACACTAACTCATGTCTGATAGACATTATCTGTGAATAAATAATCCTAGCTGAACATAAAAAAAGAGAAGAAAAAAATAGTCTCAGCAAAGACATAGAAGTTATAAAACAGAACCAAGTGGACATTATAGAACTGAAAAAATATAATGATAGTAATAGAAAATCCCTGGATGGGCTCAATGGAGATGACAGAAGACAGAATCAATGGACTCAAGGACAGATAGAGTTCACCCAATCTGAACAGACAGAAAGAAGACTGAAGAAAAAATAAGTAGTCTGAAGGACTGTGGGACAATAATAGAAGATCCAACACTCATGCTACTGGAGTCAAAGAAGAGAAAAAGAGTGGAACTGAAAGAGAATTCAAAGAAATAATGACATCCTAAATTTGGCAGAAAACACAAACTCACATATTCAAGAGAATAAGCAAACTCCAGATAGAATAAACCCAAAGAAATCCACACCCAAACACATCATAATTAAATTTTGACAACTCAAGACAGAGAAAACATCTTAAAAGCAGCCAGAGAGAAACAACACATTGCTTTTAGGA
The DNA here is from genome assembly GCF_020826845.1 of Diceros bicornis minor. Classification (NCBI taxonomy): domain Eukaryota; kingdom Metazoa; phylum Chordata; class Mammalia; order Perissodactyla; family Rhinocerotidae; genus Diceros; species Diceros bicornis. The sequence goes on along the minus strand of NW_026691844.1, from coordinate 603,976 downwards.
TATCATCCGTTCAAATGACAGTGGATTTCTCTTCCAAAGCAATGGAGCCTGGAGGAAGTATCACAATATTTTTTCTTTTCTTTCTCTCTCTCTCCATTTTTTTTTTTTTTGGCACACTTTTTAATTGTCAAAGGAAAAGAACTGTTAGCTGCAATTTCTATATCTGAAAAAAAAATAACCTTGTGAAATTATATGGAATTAAAGACATATTCAGATGAAAGGAAAGTTAAAAGAATTTATTGCTAGAAAATCTGTTTAAGACTGGCTAAAGGACAATTTTCAATCATAAAGAAAATGATAAAAGAAAGAATCTTAGAGCAGCAAAATGGAAGAAAGAACAACAGAAAGAACAGAAATATGGGAATCTACAGTAAACTATTTTCTCATGAGTTCTATAAATTATATTTGATGATTATAACACAAATTATAACTCCATCTGATAATCAAGACAATGATTTTTAAAGTAGGGAAAGCAAAGGGATATAAATAGAAGTGACGTTTCTGCATTTCACTCCAAGTGGTAAAATATTGATACCAGCAGATTATGATAAGCCATCTCTGCATATTGATACCAAGAGCAGCCACTATGAAAACTATGCAAAGAGATACACACAAACATACTATAAATAAATTAAGATGGAATGCTTCAAGTAACACAAAAAAGGAAGAAAACAATTAACAGAGGAATAAGAAACAAGAAAACTAATAGAAACTAAATCATAAAATGAAAGAGATAAGCCCTAACATAGCAATAATTACATTAAATTTAAATAGTCTAAATTCACTAATCAAAAGACAAAGATTGGCAAAGTGGATAAATAAATCAGCACTTAACTATATGTACTTTATAAGAAATTCACTTCAATTTCAACAACGTAGCTAGCTTGAAAGCAGAAAGATGGAACAAGATATACCATGTAACAGTTAATTTTAAAAGCAGAAGTGGCTATATTAATATCAGAAAAAGTAGGCCTTGGGGCAAAGAAAATTACTAGAGATAAAGAGGGACATTACATAAATGCAAAAAAGATCAACGCACCGGGAAGTCATAGTGACCCAAAACGTGTACGCACCAAACAACAGAGCCTCAAGATACATGAATGAACAATTATAAGATGACTAAGTACAGTGTGGTGATCTAAAGTACAGCATGGTGACTACAGTTAATAATACTGTATTGTATACTTGAACTTTGCTAAAAGATTATATTTTAAGCATTCTCACCACAAAAAGTAAAAGGTAACTATGTGAGGTGATGGATGTGTTAATTAACCTGATTGTGGTAACCATCTCACAAAGTATATGTATATCGAATCATCACATTGTACAGTTTAAATATATACAATTTTATTTGTCAATTATATCTCAATAAAGCTGGAAAAATAGATTAAAAACTACAACTGGGGCCGGCCCGGTGGCGCAAGCGGTTAAGTGTGCGCGCTCCGCTGCGGCGGCCCGGGGTTCGCTGGTTCCGATCCCGGGCACGCACCGACGCACTGCTTGGCAAGCCATGCTGTGGCGGCGTCCCATATAAAGTGGAGGAAGATGGGCACAGATGTTAGCCCAGGGCCGTCTTCCTCAGCAAAAAAAGAGGAGGATTGGCGGATGTTAGCACAGGGCTGATCTCCTCACAAAAAAAAAAAAAAAAAAAAAAAAAAAAAAAACTACAATTGATAGAGCTGAAAGGAGAAATGGGAAAGTCCACAATCATAGTTGGACACTTCAGTATTCCCCTCTTAGCAACTAATAGAAGTAAAAGAAACACAGCTAGAGCGTAAAAGATCTGAACAACATAACCTCTCTATCATATTTACCATCTCATTGTATCTCTGGCTACCTCTTATGTAATTTCTTCAGAGCCATCTTCCATTTTACTGATCTTTCCTCATTCATTTTAACTAATCATTGAATTTAATTATAGTGATTATATTTTTATGTCTAAAAGTTTTGTATTTTTAATTATGTCTGGTTATTTTTTATAGCATTTTCTCCTTGGTCTCAGTGCTATTTTCATTTTTGTGACTCTCTTTCACAGTGGGTTTTTTTCAGCGTTTTTGGTAATTTTTAATTGTGAGCTCACATGTGGTTCAACATAATATGTTGCATACTAAAGGGACTGAAAAAATGTTCTCCCTCAGTGAAGATTTGCATTTGCTCCTCTTAGGAGCCAGAGAGCAGGACTGGTTTAGAGACAGTCTTGGAGGTTGAAATCTTAATGTAGGATCCCATGTTTATCCTTTAGAGCTGACTGTGGTATCACCGTTTGGACCAAGGGCAGCTCCAGCTTCATACATGTGCGTAGCTGCTGGTCAGTGACGCTTCAGGAGCACCTTCACGTGCACAGTCCTTCTTAGTACTGATGTGCAGTTCCCAGAGGCTAAGTACCCCCTGACTATGAGAGCGTGCTTGGAAATAAATGGCGGCCATTCTTCCTTGGAAAAGCCAGGAGACGGGAAGCCCTGGAGTGAGCTGTGTCCTACCTTCTGCAGTTCTGGAGGGCACATGGTGATGGCTTCAGGGTCTTGAGGGGCAAATAGGGTGTCTGTTCTATGTGGAGTCAATCATAAATTCGCACATGACAGCTATTTTCTTATCTCTTTTGTTAGTGAGAAACAGTAAATAATTGGCCTTTGTTAAAACATAACACACTTGTTGGAAATAAAAAAACATTTTTAGAATCCCTGACAAGTCTCTGAGGAGCATTACAAAGAGCACACGAGGCACGCTGTTTCAAGTCTTCGTGCTAACGATGCTTGCACGCCTCGGTTCTAAGTCATGACACATGTCGTCTGTGTCCACTTGTAGTTGGAAAACCTACTGTAAGCTAAAAAGCCTGTTAAAAGATGTAGAAAGCCAGATGGTTTTTATTTATATAACTTAATATGAAAACAAAGAATAGATTTTTTTTTGTCATTTGGATATTTGCTTGTGCCTCTTTCCAACTTTTCCTAACGATAATTTTATGATTCATGAATCAGTGTTAATGAAGGGTTTTGTGTCCCGGTCTTGTGAAAACAACAAGACCTTGCATACCTAACAAAGAGGAATCCAGCTCATCGCTTTCCTTTTCATATAAGTATAAACATTCTTAGTGCTTCCTATCCCCCTCCTCTCTGAAGGGACCGGTGTGGGTATTGATTATCAGTTTGTGCTACATTCCCACTATGCCAGAGGAACTCTGAAGTCTCTGTTGCTGGCATATGCAGCATAGTATCAGTCCCAACTTGAGTGTCATCTGGGATTCAGACAAAACTGAGCACATCTGGAAAAGTGAAGGGGTGAGCCTGCTAAAATCCCTTTTGAAAGACAGTTTAGTACCTCCAGGGTGAACCAAAATGAAGAAAAATCAAAGAACCAAAGGAAGTAAAACCAGAAGTGATCACCGAGTCCCAGTGAGCAGGTGTAGGTAGTCAGGGGGTGAAGGGTCACCAGGGGAGAACGCTTTTGTCATCCACACGTTTCCCTTTGTCCAGCCTGTTGGACTCACGCATGCTTCCATGGAGCAGAAGTGCTACACGATGGAAGACTGAGACAACCGTGTTCTTGCAAATGTGAGAGCCGTGCATTGAATATACCCCTTAAATCTAGCTCCCTTGGCCTTCCACCCAGAAATTCAGTCACTACAACAGTTGTCATCACAAAGCAGAATGGGGCACTTGCATCCTCTTTAGCAAGACAGTATGCTGTGCAGAGAAGTCTTCAGACGCCCTCCCCTAGTGTAAAGGAAGACACTTCTGCCTTTAGTCAAGGCTTAGTGTGTGGTGAGAGCAGTGTGATCTGGCGGATTAGATCAGAGATCAGCTGACTTTCTCTGTAAAGGGCCAGGAATTAGATTTTAGGCTTTGTAAGCCATGTGGTTTTGTTCGCGACTACTCAATTCTGCTGTTGTCGCTGGAAAGCAGCCATAGACCACACGTACGAAAAATGGTGTGGCTGTGTGCCAGGGAAACTTGTTTACAAAGACATTGGGCAGGTGTGGGCTGCAATTCCCACAGCTGCAGGGTGCCAACCCCCAGCTTAGGAGGACCGATTCTGGAGCCACCCTGCTCGGGTTCATCAAATGCCGGTTCATCAGCACTGCCACTAGTGTGTGACTTTGGGCACATTCTCCATCTGTAAAGTGCGCTCAATACCGTCCCTATGTCAGTGTCCTCATGGGGTTTGGATAAGGGGAAGCACAGAGTGGGGGTGAACAGCATGGTGTCTGCAGCCTGACAGTAGGGCTCCGGGCTTGTCACTCACTAGGTCTGAGATCGTAAGGATGTCAGATCGCTTCTCTGTATCTCAGTTTCCTCGACTGTATAGTTGAGATGATGAAGAGAGCAGCAGTAATTATCTCAAATTTGTTGTGGGTAAAAAATTAATTGAAGGATTTAATATGTGCCTGGTGTAGAATACTGTTATTATTGTCATGGGGAATGGAAGGTAGGAGAAGAAAGAGAGAGAGAAGGTGGCAGTAAAAGTCAAGTGTGTTCCAATTTTCTGGCTTGGAGAGGACGTATGTGAGCATTAGTTCTGGGGAATACTAAGAACTGGGCTGGTGCCCTGTGGCCTAGTGGTTAAGTTCACCATGCTCCACTTTGGTGGCCCGGGTTCAGTTTCCGGGCACAGACCTACACCACTCGTCTGTCAGTGGCCATGCTGTGGCAGTGACTCACATACAAAAGAGGAAGATTGGCAGTGGATGTTAGCTCAGAGTGAATCTTCTTCAGCAAAAAAGAAAAAAAAACTGCACTGGGGAGAGGTGAGTGGTGTGTAATCTGTCTGGTACTTTGAGAGCCATCCCAGCCTGGGGAAAGGCCAGTGTGTCCTGCTCAGACAGGAGGACACTCAGCTCAACACTCATGAGTCTCCCTGGTTCCATGTGACAGTAATACTACAGTCAAGAGAAACAACTTTTACTGTCAACAGGACCTGACCCCACAGTGAGACAAGCTGACCATGTGGCATAGTTTGGGGGTTTCTTGCTGGGCCAAGGTGCCAGATGGAGACTTAGGCAGAAAGTTGGAGGGATATACAGTCAGTAAGAGCCAAAGGTGGATGGAGTCAGCAAAAGACCATTACATACTCAGCACTGCCTGAGCCAAGGGAAGGCACCTATTGCTCTCATACCAAACACCAGCGGAGCACTAGGCAGCTGAGAGGAAGAGGGCTATCACTTCAGAGGTCAGCAGAGGCAGGGGAGGCACCTGGGGATGCTTCCACATGCCTCCATCACAGGTGGTATGGCTGTGGCCAACCCCGTCCACCTAGGAGCATCCACGGGAGCCGCTCGTGCTGGCGGGAGGAAGGAGGGACACCTGAATGTCCCAAGTGGTTCTCCTGGAGAGACCATTGGGATCCTCTTCAGGAGACTATTTAAACAGTTGGATCACATTTTAAGCTGGATAGAAGGTAGAGACTTTTAAATATTTATTTTCTAAACCTAAGAGAAGGCTTATGATGGAGATGGAATTAGTCTTCAGTCTAATATTCTCCGCTGTTCTGAACTGAATAAAATGTGTGATTCTACCTCAGCACTTTCACCAACATGTCTAGAAGTTTAGGGTTCAAGTGGCACAGCTTTTGGACTCTCCTGAGAATGATCATCACAGAAGCGGGGAGGAAGTTTTCCATTCCAACTTAGCAACAAAGCCGCCATCAGCTCTGAACCTTGAGGGCTTCTGAGCTCCAGCCATACAGAGGGAAACCTGTAGTGTAGACACAACTTCAGTTCTGGACCTCAAGGGCTTCTGAGCTCCAGCCATGCAGGGGGGAAGCCTGTAGTGTAGACACAACCTTGCTCAGAAACGTGGTCAGAAATTATGATGGCATTGTCTGACTTCACGATGGTTGGTCCAATTTGTTTCTAAAGTTATATAAGACAGGCACTTTTGCAAGATTCCTTAAACACCAGTAAAATTTGTGTTCTTATTGTTAACATGACCCTGTCTCTATTCACAGTTTAGCAAGGTATCATGTGTTATGATGTCATGATTTTATAATTATATACGTGTGTGTGTGAGTGTGTGTATGTGTGTGAAAGTGTGTGTGTGTGCACGCACGCAAGTGTTTGGTATAGAATCCTTGTTTCAAACAAAAATGTAGGTGGAAGCCCAAGATATAAAACAGACCCAACACCTGGTTGACACTGGTGGATAACAGAGCTCCCCACTCTCCTCTTGTTGTCCCACTCCACCCCTCTTCAGCAGTTCCTGGAGGGACCTTGTGTAGTAGAGATGGTTCCTTGACCACGGATGGAAACCATGACTCTAGATGTTCTCCAGGGCTCGGCAGAGTTTCCATAGAAACATCAAGGCATTCATGTTGCCACCCAAGTGGGATCTCCTCAGAGCCTCAATCCCAAACGTAGAGTGGATTGTCTCATCAAATGGGTTTAAACTGCTATTTCCATAATCACAAATACAGGAGAAATCTGCAGAGGGCACTCAAAAAGAGACAGTGATCAGGTCAAAAAGACGGAAAACTGAAATAATACAGAGCCACCATCTTGAAGAGCCAACTGTAGACAAGGAAAGACTTCCACCCAGCTAAACTGATTAAAAAGCTAGTATATAAACACAGTTCTTGGAATGAACTTTCTGTGATTTCTAGTAAGAGAATCCAGGCTAAAATCATCCAAAGCCTAAGTACCAGATAAGAGCTGTTACAGTGACTGAAGAACTCAAGTTTATCAGACACATTTATATATCATTTAAACACACGAGGCATAGATGGATACTAAATATGTTTAGTGTATCAGATGTAGTTATCCTTACATTGTCTAGAATCAGTCAAATCCTGAGCTACAGAAACCATCTACAAATTTTTCTTGTGAAACCTAGACTGAATGGATTACAACCGATTATTACAAACATGTTTTTAATGGGAAAATGTTTAAATGGCAAAAATACCAAAGTAAGTAGTACTTCTTCTACAGTTTATTTTAACAAGGTCAATCTGTCTCACGGAATGCATTGCAGACCACCAAGATGAGTGACGGGGAAGAATAGTTAACACACTTATGAACAGTAGGCTGTCTCTTGATGGTGTGAATTTTTGTTTTCAAGAGAAATTTTCCATGGCTTTCCCTATACTGCAGGAGAGCACTAGCCTTGTTTTCCTTCTTCATAGACCTGCATGCCCAGCACCTACTGGAGTGGATGAAGCAGCTACACTGCACATGTTTGCTGATCAAATGACCCGTGAGGGGATCCACCTCATAAAAAGTATGATGACCTAGACTCTGCCCTTTGAAATTTGTAAAATTCAACTTTTAGTGGAGACTCTTGGGCCTCTCCTGGAAGAAACTGGTGAAAGCCTGAATCCACGAAGATTTTGGTTAAAGTCAAAAGACCAAATGAGCCCTGTGCTTTGGTGTCAATGACAGGAAATGCTCCTCTGGGATGAAGGGCAGAGAGAAACGAGGCAATAAGAGAAACACATTGAAAGAACTGCAGTTGTGGTTCTGCTCTTCAGTGGACCTTTGCTTCACCAGCACTTAGTACTTAGTCCTCACAATCATACACAAAACCAACGCCGTCCCACGTGCAGGCGTGGCACAGAAGGGGGCCTTCCCTCTAGGTGAGGAAGAGCGGACAGGCCGGGAACCTTTCTCCTTGGCTTGGGTCCACAGAACATGGAGCCAAGCAAGCAGTCAGCTCCCTGCTGACTGCTGAGTCTCCACCTCTTTCATTGTAACTCTGTCAATTTTATGGGAATTTAGAGTGAATAGAAAATTACAAGCAGAAAAAGATGTTAGAATATCTTTGCAGGATTTGTTGATTTTTGCCCTGAACTTTATCAAAGGCAGGGTTAATGCCAGACCGTGTAAACTCTCCTGGAGGACCATCCGAACTCTACAAACTGCAGAGAGAAGTGTTGAATACGCAGTTCCTTCAGGTCATCCTGACATTTATGTCAAGAGAAAAATAGTCTGATTCTCTGTAGGGAACACATGTTGAACTCAACTTGCCAAAGCACCCTAGAGTAAAATGTGATGTGGGTCTCTTGGCCCCATGACTTCTGGGCACAAATTTGTGACAATCTCTCCAAATTTCCCATTGACCTTATCTGATGGCGTTGAGGAGATGTATCCATCCCAGTGTGATGGTTTATTAACAGAGAAGAGATTTCCAGTTTCTCTACCAAGGAAACCTACCACATCACGTGGTCCACACAGTGCAACAAAGCAGCTGTGGGAGTATACCCTCAGGTCCTTCACTGGGTCAGCACAAATCCCAGCAACCAACTATGGACTTTCTCTTTTTCCCCAGCAAGCCAGATATTATCAAGTCATAGGATGACCAGATATGTTAAAATTTTCATGCAGTTACATCAGAATTTCATAATCAAATGGATTATGAAATAATCCATCTCAAACACAAAAGTGTGCTTTGTTTCTTTGTTTTTTTTTAATTCAGAAATTTGAAATTCTATTCCATGTAGCGGTTGTAAAGGATCTCAGTTATTGGCTTTCTTTTAGGAAAGATTTATCTCATGGTAGAAAGAATACTAGCTCATGAATCAGATGGACCTGATTAACTGTATATTGGGAAACTTAGTTTAACACATGTGAGAGTATAGAAAATATATCTATTGGTCTCTGCCCCCTGGTTCTTGGCACAGAGCTCATGAAACCCTTGTAATTTCCTAAGTGATAAGAGCACTAGGAACATCTTTTGTTCTATTGAGGTGACTCTGGGTGGGCTCCTGGATGGAGGCTGGTCACTGGAAAGACCAAGCCATGATTAGGAGCTTGGAATGTTCAGCCCTACCCCACCCCCAGCCTCCAAGAGGGGAGAAGGCCTAGAAATGAAGTTAATAATTGATCACGCCTACGTGAAGAAGCCTCCTTAAAATCCCAATAGTATGAGGTTTGGAGAGCTTCCAGGTGGGTGAACACATCCAGGTACCGGGAAGGTGACACACCCAATTCCACAGTGACAGAAGCTGCTGCACTCAGGACCTCATCTCACATCTCTCTTTATCTGACTGTTTAACTATATCCTTATCCTATCCTTTAATAAACTGATGAGTTGAAGTGTTTCCCTGAGTTCTGTGAGCCACTCTAGCAAATTAATCTAACCCAAGATGGGGGTCCAAGTTGGCCAGAAATTGTGGGTGACCTGGGGACCTACTACCTGCAATTGGCATCTGAAGGAGGGGCGAGTGTCACGGGACTGAGCCCCTGAGCTGTGAGATCTGACGCTTTCTCCAGGTTGACAGCGTCAGGATTGAGTTGAATTGTAGGACACCTGGCTCGTGTGGCAAAGAATTGTTTCCTATGGGGATAAAGCTCACACATTTGGTGACCGGAAGTTATCAGAAGTGAAGAGTTCTGTGTGGATGTAAAGGAGACTCACAGGAGGAAAGAACTGAAGTTTTTCCCTGACACAGGTGGAAAGATTAAGGTTTTTCAACTCAATACTCAACCTCAATTCTTCCCTGTATGAAAAGGAAATAACAAAGCTTAATTTATATAGAAACTTTTTATCTTCTAAACAGATATTCCATTTAACTAGAATACAGAATACAGAAAAATCTTAAATCAGAACTTCTCAGAATTGTGTCAGAATTACCTGGGGTGCTTGAAAAAATGCAGATTCCTGAGTTTCATTACCAATTTTAGTTTTAAAATAGAAAACAAAGTAAAGAAATTTAAATAAATAAATTTATAAAGAAATGTTCACCCTCATCAGCATTCAATTAAAAGTCTCAATGAGGTTGGAAGACCATTTTACCTTAAATAAGTCACTGCATTATGTAACCAACATTGTTGAGACCTGGTGCAAGTCTGTGTGGGTTCTTTCCTTGATGTTAACAAATTAGACTAAGGCCAAGGCTGTATTTGAGAAATTCTCTTGATTGCCTCCAGCACTGAACTTGAGACACCTAAGCCCTGAGCTCAGACCGCTGGTCATCATGCTAGGAAAGGAATGAAGAACACAGAGGCTGAAGGGAGTTGGCTCCCCACTGTCCTCATGGGCATTGGACGGACACTGTACTCTACTGCCCTGCACACAGTAGGCAAGTAATAATCAGCGACTTAGATCCAGGGTGGTTTAGAGCCAAAGCCGCCCAGTCCTTCCTACTGCTCGTTCACTGCTTTCCCTGGGAGGAAGATGCGAGAAACAGAAATGGAGCCAGGACTTCAGCTGTGCTTCTGTGCCATAGTTCTCAGGATTCTGGAAATGAGATCTCCAGATAGAAATCCTGTTTTTTCCAAACTTCTGACCCCCCCAAATCACTAAGCTTCTTATTTCTGTTACAGGAAAATCCTGACTGAAATCTTTGCACATCCTTTAAGATTTTTGGAGCACTATGACATTGTTAACATTAGTTACATCAAATAGAAGGATTTTTAAAGTAATGTATCGAATGCATAGATAAAGACTATTTAAGCATGTTAAGGTATACACCATAAATACTCTGAGAAAAACTGAAAAATATAGAGTCAGAAAAATAAAAGTAGATAATTTGAAAAGTACGAGCTTCAAATGAAGAAATCAGTGCCTGCAGACTCCTGTGCGAACTTCAACATACGTGCTGGGCGAGGCACCAAATTAACGTAGTCATGGAGCGCCAATCGAGAACACTGAACTACTTACATGAAAGAAAAAAACCTAAGAAAACAATCTGGCATTGGCCCTGCTTCTCTTCTTATCTGTTCATTACATATTTTACTTTGGTTTTGAAATATTTTCCTTTGCTTTTGGGTTTCTATCAGGATCTACCCCATTACAGGATCTCCCACTCCTGACTTAATCTTGGTTCATCTATATTGTTTCTTTCCTTCTTTATTCCATAAATTTTGCATGCAATAAATATTCATCTAACACTTACTGTGCCTGCTTATTGCTTTAGATATTAAAAACAAAAATGAATTAGACATAAACCCTCGAGAAACTTCCAGCCTAGTAAAAGGTGACAGATAAAGTGCTATATGCTGAGAGAGCAAAAGAGAGCAGCAATTTACTCCAAAAGTGCAGGAAAAGGCGTCACTACTGAGATGGGTCTTGATGGCAGCTGAAGAGATGGCGGTCGATGCAGAATGAGCAGCATGAACAAATCGGGGCAGACGGGTAATAAAAAGCATGCTGTGGAAGGTGTGGGGGATGGGTTTGGCACCTGAAGGAGCACTTGGGGGCCATCCTGATGGGATAAACATCACCCCGTGTTCAGTGAGTCAGCATTGATGGCTCCAAGCAAGCAGATAACAGATTTTATTTGTATTTCAAGAAAGTCAGTTAAACATGCAGGGGGTATAGCCCTGTGATGGTTAATTTTATGTGTCAACTTGGCACATGTTTGGTCAAACACCAGTCTGGATGTCACTGTGAAGGTATTTTTATTTTTATTTATTTTTTTATTTTTTATTTTTTTAAAGAGAAACTATTTATTTATTTTTGTGTGTGTGTGAGGGAGATCAGCCCTGAGCTAACATCCATGCTAATCCTCCTCTTTTTTTGCTGAGGAAGACTGGCTCTGAGCTAACATCTATTGCCAATCCTCCTCCTTTTTTTTTTACCCCCAAAGCCCCAGTAGATAGTTGTATGTCATAGCTGCACATCTTTCTAGTTGCTGCGTGTGGGACACGGCCTCAGCATGGCCGGAGAAGCGGTGTGGCGGTGCACGCCCGGGATCCGAACCCGGGTCGCCAGCAATGGAGCGCTCGCACTTAACCGCTAAGCCACAGGGCCGGCCCACTGTGAAGGTATTTTTAGATGAGATTAACATTTAAATCATTGAACTATGAGTAAGCAGACGACCCTCCATAATGTGGTGGGCTATATCCAGTGAGTTGAAGGACTTAAGAGAAAAAGACTGAGGTTTCCTAAAGAGAAAGGAACTCTGCTTCCAGACGGCCTTCAGACTCGAGCTGCAAAGTCAACTCTGGCCAGAATTCCCAGCCTGCCTGCAGATTTCAGACTTGCCAGCATCCACAATCATCACAGTCATTGAGCCAATTCCTTAAAATCAATCTCAATCTCTCTCTCTATTGATAGATAGATAGATAGATGATAGATAGATAGAGATAAATGATAGATTAATAGATAGATGATAGATGGATAGGTAGATAGATAAATAAAGATAAAGAAATATATCTCCTATAAATATCCTATTGATTCTATTTCTCTTGCTAATACAAGTGACCACTGGTAACTACATCAAAACCTCCTGTCCAGTCTTCGTGACCTCTCTGCATGCTCAGAGCTTGGGTGATCTCTCAGGACCAATATTTGGTAGAGAACAATGGGTGGTTAGATGGATACTTCTATCCTGTGATCTAGATGCACTTGGGGTCTCCAGTGCCCTCCTTTTAGGGTCCTCTCTTTCCCTGGCACTCTCCTCCTGATCAAGGACTTAGCCTCAGGTGCCACTGCTTGGGGAGCCAGTGACCTGTCTCCACTTCCCTTTCTGGAAGGTTTCTTCTCTTTTCTCCTCTCGTGAAGCATCTGTCGTCCTTTCCCTCCGCCTCTAAACCATCCAGCACAAGCTCCGCACTACGCCTATTCACAGGCTTAAGCAGCAAATATTTTCTGTCCTGAAACACAACAAAACAAAAACACCAAAAAACTCGAAGGCAATAAATTACAAATGGTTTGATTCACATATGAAACTAGAAAAGAAAAAAACTACAAAGAAAAAAATGCAAATTTATAAGTTGCTAAATTCTCTGCCATACCAATTTGCCTGGATTCTAGATGGAAACACATTCACCCTTTCACCTTTTGGAATCTGAATTTATGGAACCCCTGCGTTTCAAGAAAGTAAAGAAAGGCCCTGCTGGCAGCCCGCCCTTGATATTCCTAACTGAAAATAGGCAGTGTCCACAGGACGGGTGCAAGGCTAAGACTTCGCACGAAATGCTCGGAAGTTCCTAAGTTCCTAAACAAATATTAATTGTACTTATAACTAAATTAATTTTTAAATTTCTGATATTAAAGAATGACACAGATCTGAGCTACTCCTACTAATAGATATCCAGTGAGCATTAAATTATTTTTTTAACAGGTGGCTTGTAATGCTACAGACCAAACTGCTTCATGTTGCTCGACATGTTAAAACATTCAACATTACAGCAGCTCCCTGTCTTCGAATTTGAGCCCTGGGTGGGCACGAGCCCCTCAGTTCAGGCTGGGAGGCCCCTGAGCTGTAGAAGTTTGGAGCCCACAGCTCTTGTTTGAACTCACCTTAACTAATTATTCTTTTCTGTCCCTGAGTTAAGGTATGATTCCACTTTATGATATGTCCAGAATAGGCAAATCCACAGAGACAGAAAGTAGAAGGGGTTCCCTCAGGGGGAGAGGTGGGATGGGGAAGTGAGGAGTGACTGACAATTGGAACGGGGCTTCTTTTTTGGGTGATGAAATGTTCTAAAATTGATTACGGTGATGGTCGCACAACTCTGTGAATATACTAAAAGCTAACTGTAGCTTTAAATGGGTAAATTTTATGGTATGTGAATTATATCTCAATAAAACTGTTATTAAAAAACAGAAATGCAATGATTTTGCTTGATACCATTGTTTACTCTTATTATAGATTTTAGAAAATATTTTGGAAGATGTTCTAGTCTTAATGAGAATTAAGGTCTCTAGACTCTGTAAAGTAAATTAGATAACCAAGCAGAGAGATCCAAAAAGTGACAGAAATGTAAAACTTCTTCTCTTAAATATACATTGTCTCATTTAAATAGTGAAAAAAAATGCCTTACAAGACATTTGTCCAAAACATCCATGAGCATATTTGGTCCACGCCAAATGGTTTTGGACATGCACCAAATGTCCTATGGACCAAATCTCTGATGGATGTTTTGGACAGGACCAAATATCAAGGACCTTTTGGCTTGGACCAAATGTCTTCTGGATGTTTTGGACAGGACCAAATGTCTGCTAATTGGGAAAATGCTGTACCTTTTACTGATTGTACATTACTCATTGGGGAAAGATAATATTACTTATTGAGGACGAAATGCGTATATATTTATATATTCATATATATATATAAAATTAAGGTATATTTGTATAGATACATTTTAAATTGTTTAAATAAATTAGGAAGTCATACTTTTTGCCTGCTGCATGTGCAGAATTGTAAATCTGCTTCAGTATATTAGTTGTTATAATTAAATACAATTTTCTCATATCATTATCACAAAATGTTTTTTTCTTAATGTACTCAACAATGAAAGTTCCCAAAGTTAAATAAATGTCTCCTTAAGAATGAGGCATCATTTTTTTTTATTGGTTTATAACATTGTAAAAATTTCAGGTGTACATCATTGTACTTCTATTTCTGCATAGATTACATCATGTTCACCACCAAAATACTAATTACATCCCATCACCACACACATGTACCGAATTATCCCTTTCACCCTCCTCCCTCCCCCCTTCCCCTCTGGTAACCACCAATCCAATCTCTGTCCATTTTAATAATGCAAAATCTCTACTACTAATTAGCTATAGAAAACAGGAGAACACAGAGTTCATTAAAGGTGCCTATGATTTTGGAATGAAACCATATGTCTGTACAAAGAAAATACTACATAACTCTGGTTGGAACCTTCTCTTCATTTTTAAAATAGTCTGAGAAAATGATCCTTGGCTCTTTAAAAATTGAAAGCAAGGCCCTGGCATAGCTTGGTTATGAAACGATAGAAGAGGAAAAGAAGTTAGAAAAAATATGCATTAATCGATATACAATGGCTTTTCACCAGCTGCTGGCTTCCAAGGCTGGGGATTTGGCAGAAGCAAGCACAGTGGATCAGAAATCTCTTGACTGGAAAAGGCCATCTCCAGGAATCTGCCTGCCCAGGGTGGCCACGATCTTCCTCTGATCTGATGAAATCTGAACCATAGGACGTGAAGAAATTCCTCAACTCTGAAAAATAATGTCAAAGATGGTTTATATCAGTAAAAAGAATATTCAAGCAGTTACTTAGAAAAAATGGAAAGGCAAAAAGACATCTGTCTGTCTATTCAGAACCATGTGTGAGGGCCTGCTGGGACGGTGGGCTGGCTGTAGGGGAACAGCAGACATTCTCTCACAGATTTGATGTTTCCGCTCTGACGCTGGGCACATCCTGAAACAAACAGATCGCCAATAAAAAGTTCTTATAACTGTGTGCTCTTGTAACACTTATAACTGTGTGCTCCATTAAGAGGATTAAAATAGGATGATGAGGTCTTCAATGACTACCGAGCTACTCCCTTTGGGGTGAGCAGAGAAGGCCTTACTGAGGGGCGCCATGAACCTGATATCTACATGGCCAGAAGGCGCCAGTCCACTTAAGATGAGAAGGGAGGGAGGCCAGGCAGAGTGGAGCCCACGGTGAGATGGCCAGTGCTGGAGGATCTCAGGGTGCTTGAGAATCAGCAAGGAGGCCAGCGAGGCTTGGAGGTCAGTGATGAACGAGAAAGTGGTGAAGGAGACGTGCACTCCAATCTGCTGGCAGCAACAGGGGAACCACAGCTGGTTGTAGAGCAGGCGAAGGGCAAGTGGCCAAGGAGGACAGTCTCCCAAAGGGTCTCCAAGCTGGAACAGGAAGCAGGAGAGATGGGAACTCCTGTGCGTGGCCAACCAGGAGAGGATGGCCGTGTCACCGGACACCTGTGCGTGGCCGACCAGGAGAGGATGGCCGTGTCACCGGACACCTGTGCGTGGCTGACCAGGAGAGGATGGCCGTGTCACTGGCAGTAGGAGGCCCTGCCCCGGGCCGTGCGGCAGGCACAGGGCCCCTTGCCCAGCACGTGGCCCTCCAGACCCACTCTGCCCCCGGCACTGTGTCTCACCCCAGCTGAGACTCTTTCTGGCATGGTTTGACCTCCAGGCACTTGCAGCAGAATTTGACGGCAGACGTGGGCCGGGAGAGCCCACATGAGTCACCCCAACGTGCTCAGAGAGTGTGGTGTGCAGGGGGAATTGCACCTCCCTATTACCAACATCAGCTTCTGTTGAAGCAGGAATCCCAGATTATGCAGCAAGAGCCCTGAAGGTGCTCCATCAGGACACCAGCCCCCCCATCCCATGATCATGCCATTCCTGGTCCAATGACACCAAGTCTTTGCAGAGTCCCTGGGTTTCAAAACACTCGGTGTTGTATCTCAGGCAGCTGAAGTACAGTTCAGTGCAGTGTGGGGGCAACGTGCACATGGTTGCTCCCATCCCTGTGGGAATTCTGGAGGACGGGGCTTCTCTGGGCTGTGTGTGGGGATCCTGCAGGGTGACTGGGGCTGGAAGAGGTGGAGAGCAGGGCACAGCAGCTGGGCTGTCATCCTGGCTTTGCCACATCCAACCAACGCGATTTGAGGCAAGATCTACAGCCCTCCGAAGTAGGGATAAGAAAAGTGCACGCCTCATATAGACTCACTAGAAAGCGAAAAAATAATATAAGTAAAACACCACACCCAGTGACTGGTGCATAACATCAGTGAAAGACAGCTGTTCTTATCGTAGCTGTGCCAACACTAATCAGAGATGTGGATCCCATGTCAGTAGTGGTAGCAGAGGGCGGTGGCGGCTGTGTTCTCTTCTCAGATATTTCACAGGACGTGTTTAAAGCAGAATGACTTGTTTTGTGCCATGTGCATTTCCTCCCAATCAACTGAAGGTACTGCTTAGGAGGAAACAGGTGGTCAATAAATTAGATTATTCTCTCCCCTGCCCCTTGCACCCCTGAAGAGTCTCCCCACAGTCCTGCTTTGCTGTTAAGGGGTTGGATGAGAGCAGGATCCACTGATTTGTGTCTGAGTCCTTCTACCTTCCCCACACACCACCCCGGATCTAAATCCAAACTGGTGCTTTGGAGACCTCAGCACTGGAAGGGACTTTGAAGTAGAATAAAACCTTAGGTCATGTGTAAACCATGTGTATAATACATAATATGTCTAATGTAATGACCAAAGGCTACATGAAATCCCTTCTCAGCATATTGCCCAAAACCTTACAGGCAGGTTTGTGGGAAGAAACATAATAAGGGATTTTTTTCCCCTTCTGAACATCAGAAAACATAATCACAAAGGCCACTTAAAGTTATGTAGGCAGGATGCTAGTTCTTCTAAGAAGTCAGCCTCCAAGTGAACTCTTTGTCACCGATGTTCCTCCCTCAGAGCACGCTTCCTCCAAGAACACCCTGGCCCATCTGATCTGCTGGCCACCTAAACTCCAGCACATTAATGCTTGCTACCTCTTCACTGCTTGCTGGGAAAAGTGGATAAGTGAGTCTTAGGATGTAGATGTTTGCCCCAGAAATACAGTGCATATGTTGTTAATTGGCCGCAGCTCGAATAAACACATCCACAATCGTCAGGGCCCTCCCATTCCAAATTAAAATCTTCCTGAATTTCCTCTTAAGCAAGAAAACATCTGTGTGTATAAGTGCACATGTGTGCTTCTTATAATTTATTCCTTTCTCCTCTATAAATATTTATGCATTTTTCTATTAAATTTTATTCGAAGAAAGTCTTATTTTTCTAATGGAAATTTGATGCACACCTGCATTTGGGGGTCAGTATTGAATGGCAAACTTTAGAAAGGCTCAAGCAGGAAACCCCAGTGGAAGGTGTCCCTTAAAGGGTCTTCTTTTCAAGGCAGAAGGCACAGGTGACCCATGAGATGGCTCTGTGACCATGTGTTAGTCCAGGAGACGTGATGGAAAGTGAGATCACCAAGCAGAGAGTTGAATGGTGGCTGCCAGGAGCTGGGGGAGGAGGGAATGGGAAGCTGTAATCCTGGGTATAAAGTTTCTGTTATGCAAAGTAAATAAGTTCTAGGGATTTTCTGTCCACCACAGTGCCTGTAGTTAACAACACCGTATTGTGCATTTTAATATATGTTAAGAGAATATGCTTTATATGTTGTGTTCTCACCACGAAAACAAACAAACAAAAACACACCACAAGAGAACACAAGGAAATTTATGGAGGTGATAGATATGTTTAGTACCTTAATGGTGGTGATAGTACTGTGGGTGTATGCATATGTCCAAACTCATCAAAATGTATACATTAAATATCTGCAATTTTTGTATATCAATTATGCCTCAATGAAGCTTAAGAAAAGATCTGGCTTTAAACACACAGCAGAAGCTCAATAAAGACTAATTCTCTCTTTCCTCTTTCTTTTCCTGGGGCCATACCCCAAGAAGGATCTTTATTAAAACCATTGATTTTTAAGGTAGTGGGTTTTTCCAGTGGAAACTGGAACACTACATTTTTCCAAACCAGTGATGACATATTTCAGGAAGCAGTGGAAAGGCAAATTCCAATACAGTCCAGTTTAGGCCAAGAGAAAATTCTAGACTAGGATATTATAGTCTCCAGCACTGTCAATTTACAACTCCATGAGCCAGGAACAGGAATGTTGTGTTGTTTGTGGTAAAGCTAGGGGGCTCTGTTTTCATTAGCTTCCTTCTGGTTTTCTTCGTTACATTCACTAAGGCTACAGCATATACATTACAGACAAGTCTTATTTGCGAGTCCATTTATGTGGATGAGTGAGAAGATGAAATTGTGATACACAGTTTATTAATCAGAATTTCAGACTGATGGTTGGAATTTCAGAAAATCCTTTGAAGAAAAGAATAGAATGCATCCAGCTGTGATGAGGAACATGTTCTGGGCTTAAAACTAATGTTAGAGTTGTGATGGGACAATGAGGGATTGTGGTGTTGAGTAGTGGGAACTTTTACTTACGCAAATTTTCTTTCTTCCTTTGCCAATACCAGAATTCACTGCTTTAGCCTTTTGAAGATCACTCAGTGGGACCACTTTCACCTGCTGGGAATGTTTACTTATAAACTTAGACAGTCATAAAGCTTGAAGAACTGAGAAACATTATGCAAATCAAATCACTTCTGGACTGTTTTTCCAAGGTGCAATTGTGTGGTACAGTCAGACAAAAACAACTTAGAAGCCAAATAGTGGTTTTCTCCTCTCTCATCTTGGGCTGTTGTCCGAGCCTGCTCTTCCTCCTCTTCTGAATTTATAACGATGCTGATTCTCTTCAAGCTCCCGTCACACAGTATCCCCCTAGGTCAGTGTTCTTTAAAATGTGATCCGCTAATCAGGGCCACCTAAGGTTTTGGTTTAAAATGAAGATTTCCAGATCCTGTTTGATACCTGGTGTATTCGTTTCCTAGGCTCCCTTAAAAAATTACACAGCCTTGGGGGCTAAAACAACAGAAATTTATTCTTTCAGTCTGGTGGCTAGAATTCGGAGATCAAAGTGCTGGCAGGGCCATGCTCCTTCTGGGGGGTCTGGGAGAGGATGCATTCCTTCCTTCTTCTAACTTCTAGTACTGCCAGCACTCCTTGGCTTTCTTTTTGGCCGTGGTCTTTGTTTTCACATTCCCTTCACTCCTGTGTGTGTATAATCTCCTGGATGTCTCTCTCACAAAGACACTTGTGACAGTCTGTAGGGCCCATCCTGATGATTCAGGATGGTTTCATCTCAAGATCTTAAACTTAGTCACATCTGTAAAGACCTTTTTCCAAGGAAGGTTCCATTCACAGGTTCCAAGAATTAGGAGGTGGACCTGTCTTTGGGGCCACCATCCAGTCCACTATATCTGGTGAATTACAAACTGGGGATAAGAGGAAAGAAATACCCAGATACATGCATTAAATTAGGGGGACCACTGCCAGGGCCATTTTACATATTACTGTGGCTTTATATCTCATTTGCATGCTGCTGATTCCAGCATCCTCTCTCTAGCCCAGAATGCATCTCAGAATTCTCAAGTCATATATATTCAACCACCTATTTGACCTTTCCAATTAAAATGTCTTTCCAGCATTTTAAATTTGACACATCAAAAAATGCACATCTTGGAGCCAGCCCGGTGGCATAGTGGTTAAGTTTGCCTACTTCACTTCAGCGGCCCAGGGTTCTTGGGTTCAGATCCTGGGCGCAGACCTACATCCACTCATCAAGCCATGCTGTGGCAGCTTCCCACATACAAAATAGAGGAAGACTGGCACAATCTTCCTCACCAAAAAAATAAAAAGAAAAAATACACATCTTTGTGTTGTTTGTGTGAAACCACTTTTGTTAACAGCTCTAAGTTCAATGTCACTGCCTTACACCAAGTTGCATAGGCCAGAAACCCTTGAGCCATTTTCTGTCTCTCACTTTCCTCCAATCCATCATCAGATCTTGTTGATTCTTCCTCCAAAATGCGCAGATGGAAATCATGAGGTTGTACTTGAGCAGAAAACCACTCTATAGCCAAATACCCCTTTCTCTGACCTTTCGATATTTTCCTTCCATGTCTTCATAGCAAGCACTTTGTCTTCTACCTGATCAATACATTCAGGTGATTTTAATAATCCAGTACCATCTGTCATCCTGGAGCAGCGTTTCTTAGGATGCGGTCCACTGACCTGTCTTTCTTAAATGGTCCACTTCTCTCCATCTCCACTGCCACACCCTGGTGGAAACCACTGCAACCTCTCCCCTTACAACTTCGTAGCCTCCCACCGAGCTCCTAGATTATTCTATTCTCCTCTATGGTCCTCTTTAGTCCATTGGTAGCTCAGAAGTCAGGGTTGTCTTTTTATTTTATACATTATATTAGATTACCCCTGACTATAATCTTTCAATGTCATTCCATTGCCATATCTTTAACCCCCAGAGTTCTTAGTTTGGTCTACAGTGTTCTTCATGACCCGTCCCCTGACTTTATCCCTGCCCCCATCCATAGCACCCTCACACGTGATGATTAAGCTTCCTCCACATGGGCTTCTTTCAGTTCTTTAAAGATGCTGAAAAACTCTTTCCCATCCTAGGGAAATTAAGTACAGGATTCCATAATGTTCCATTCTGTTCTGAAATGCTCATTTCTTAATTCTTCAGCTCTTTTATGATTAACTTGTTTTCATCCTTCAAACATTACTTGCACAGCCAGACCTTTCATAAACACTCTCCCCAGTGATTTTCTTATTATGGTCACTATATCACACTGTTCCTTTACTTGATAACATATGAATTCTTGTAATTAGTTATAAAAATGCTTGCTTACTTGATTATTGGCTATTTAAGCAACTAATATTTTTCAAATGAATGATATATTCACCGCTAGGAGTTAAGCTCAGTCTTCCTGACCAAAACGTGAGTCTGATGGCTAGCCTCTGGCATTGGGAAACTGTGTTTCTTATAACCAAAGAGCTATTTATGTGGAGATAACAACGACAGGCTCTCCTTTGTAGTTGTTCTTTTGTAGAATTACTATGACTACAGACACACACACACACGTACACACACAGCAACAACTATCTGGAGGAAATGAAGAACAATCAAAAACAGGCATATTCTGGAGGGGAGTCAACATTTGAAGGAATAAAACAGAAAGTGGCGTTGGGCAATAGTGCGTTTGTAAAGTTGTCTCTTCTCCCACCCCCCAAAAAAGAGACAAATAAAAGCAAATAAAATGACATTCTGAGAAGACTCTGATCATCCAGAAGGAATACTATGTTTTAAAAAAAGGGAGAAAAGAAGTATGTAAAAAATAAAATAGAATACACCAGAATCAAAAGCCAATGGATTCAGTGAGGATTGTATGTATGTATATACATACATACATATGTGTGTGTGTGTCTGTGTGTGTGTATATTGTGAGGAAGATCTGCCCTGAGCTAACATCTGCCAATCCTCCTCTTTGTTTCTGCTGAGGACAATTGGCCCTGGGCTGACATCCGTGCCCATCTTCCTCCACTTTATATGGGATGCTGCTACAGCATGGCTTGACAAGCCGTGCATCTGTGGGCGCCTGGGATCTGTTGCAGTGGAGCACGCATGCTTAACTGCTTGCACCACTGGGCTGGCCCGAGGATTATATTTTACAGAACATAAAAGAAAAAATTAAATAGAGACTTAAATTTATTAAAATGATTAAAGAAATAAAAGGCAAAATAGAAACTATAACAAAATAAACTCTAAGAAAATGACAAACTTTTATGAAGCTTGTCAATTACCCTGTAGTAAATACTCTCAGCATGTCTGATTTCAAGCTACGAACGATTTTACAATCCACTTGGAAAATTGCAGAATATTTAACAATCGGTTCTTGTGAGCTAATACAAGCTGGCTCCAGCATTCCATAGCCGTTGGGCGGGGTTCCCACTTTTATGGCCGATAACATGATGGCCGCCCAAGTTTATAGCAAGCCCAAGAGTGGGCAGATTTTGGAGAGGAATTATCACCTGGAGAAATGGAATTTGCACTGAATGAATTTCCCATTTTCACAGTTTCTAATCTGAGGCCAGGCCCCAGTCAGCCATGTGAAACAACTAAAAATCCAATAGATAGCCTGCAGTCTTTGTCACCTGAAGAACCAGAGGTTAAAATTTGGAGCATCCATAGACATGGGAAAATTGGGTGGAAATCCTGGGAAGGAGACGCAGAGAGAGGCATTCACAAATTCTGTATGTAAATTCTGCCCTAAAATGTCTGACCCCTAGACTTTACATATGCAAGACAGACTCAAGTAGCCCAGTGAAGGATAAAAGAAGTGAGTTGAGATTTGAGCTGCCATCCAAAGACAGAGTCTGCAGTTTGATTCCAACCGAGTTATTAGTATGCTGTAACAACAACAACAGAAACAATAGAACACTTTTCAAAGGAATATAACAAAATCCAGAGTGGTAACAGCATAATATTCACATGTCTGAGATAGAATCCAAACTTACACAACCTTCAAGGAAGCAGGAAAAAATGACCCAATCTCAAGAGAAAAGACAATCAGTGGGGACTGACCCAGATGTTGCAACTAGTAGACTAAGACTTTAACGCAAGTATTAATACTATGCTCAATGACATAGAGGAAACTATATTCATAAAGAATTATAATATGGCACCAGATGTTGCAAGAGACTTATCAAGTGAGGAGCAGAAGAGGTTCAGCCGTCAGACTCTGATGCAGGTCTGGCTCCCGTGGAAGGAGGAGGAGAGGGAAAGATTGGGTGGGAAGAGATCCAGGCTGTGTCTCCCAGAAAGGGCCTGCTTCAGTGCCCTCGCCCGGCTCAGTTGCTGACTAAAAGCAGACTGAGAGAAGTGTGGCTTCTGTACAAATACAGGGGTGGGTCTGGGGCAGCAGGTGGGGCTCCAGTCCACTATGCTGCCCGCGGCTGGAGAGCCTAGCATCCCGTCTTCGTGACTCCACAGTGCTGACCTCCAGGCCCTTTCTTCATATCTTCTGGCCTATCTATCCTTCAGCTTCTTTCACAGTCGCTGAACTGAAAATTTCAGTGATTCCATTTTTTTACTTATTGAAGTTCTATTTGTTTTTGTTTTTTTTTTACAAATCTGCCTATTAATTTTCTTAGAATTTATTTTTTCATAGTTTCTATTTTGTCTTTTATTTCTTTAATCATTTTAAAGAAATTTATTTTAGGTCTCTATTCAATTTTTTCTTTTATGTTCTGTGAAATATAATCGTTACTGAATCTGTTGGCTTTTGACTCTAGTGTATTGTATTTTCTTTTTTCAGGTCTCTTTTTCCCTTTTTTTTTTTTTAAAGCATAGTATTCCACCCAGATGATCAAAGAATCTTCTCAGAATGTAATTTTATTTGCTCTTGTCATGTACTCCAGAGATATCACCAGCTTAGGACCGATTTCTGTGTTCCCTTCTTGACTTGGGACACCCAAGAAGCAGGCAGTATAAAATCAGACTCTAAACCCATTTGGGCACAGGTTCCCTTTTCAGTTTCTCACAGCAAACTAATTTCTTCCACCCACAGGCAGTGTGGAGAGGCTTCTCACGTCCACCTGGCTATATTCCCACGTTCACTTTGGTGGTCCTGGCTCTACATCCCCTGTAGGTTTCATGCCCACTCATGTAGGCTGACAGGCAGGTACCTTCCCTTTCCTCCAGGCTAAACACAAGACCCCGGTCGTTACCTGTCCAATAGAGCAAGGACCCCACTTTCACCACGTTGAGCCATGCAGTTTAAAAGTTAAAGGTTTAAAAGACAATATTGATCTCTGTTTGGTGCTTCCTCTGGGAGGTTTTCAGAGCTGTGTACCTACCACATGGCTGGAACCAGGGAGAGAGATCACCAAGTCTGCATTCTAGAAAGATCACTCTCAGCAGTGAGAAGGATGGTGCAGACGGGGCAGAGTTAGGAATGTGACACCAGTTACACCAGTGACATGCTGGACCAACACTAGAGGCAAGAGGTGAGGAGGACTTAGTTGAAAGCAGTGGCAGTGGGACACACAAAAAAGCACTGGATTCAGAAGCAATGGGACTTTCTGTTTGGATGTGAGGATGAAAATGAAGGGAAAAGTGCAAAGGGAAGTGAGAGGAGAAAATCTTGGGGGAAATGTTTGAAGACATTTGGATCCTGGGTGCAGAGACAGGTTTGAATTTGAGAAAAAGATGAAGGAGAAATGGATGGATGATGCTGCCGTAACATGTGACAGTTTAAAAAGGGTCAAATGTCTGCCTTCTTAGTGTAGGAAGATGCAAGGCCAGTTGGTGAGCAGAATGAGAGGTAGTGGACTGATTTCTTACATTTATGAACAGATGCTCCCAAAGAGGCAGACAGCAGGTCTCTGTGGCAGGTGCCTCCAATACTGACTTGGGGAGGAGAAGGTTAGGAAAAAAGAGAGAGAGAGCCAGGGAGGGGGGAGGGAGGGGGAGAGAGGGGGTAGGAATGACAGGCCTGGAGTTCCAGGGCTTGCAGAGAATGGAGAGGCCATCTGATCCAAACATCGCCCTTGCCTATCAGAGAGGAAATACAGGCCTGTCTAAGTAACTTCACCTGCCCTCACCACACAGCTACCAGGTGGCCGACCAGAACGTATGTTGCTGACAGTGGAAATGTTCTAGTTTTAATCTAACAGCACGATGTGGTTTTGACTCTGCTAGTCCCTGTTATGGAAAAGTCAGAATTCTGAGTGGAAGGGTCATGGGCTTTGGACGCCAGCAGATCAGGCATAAATCAGGCCCCGAGAAAAGCCAGGCTCCTTCCTTCTCAGTTGACACGCATGCACACACGTGTACGCATACTTGCACACATGTGTGCGCATGTAAATATACTGGCATACATGCACATACAGAAATGCACACACATAGGCATGCACGCACACACATATGCACATGGACATGCGCACACCTGTGCAAAACACATATATTTTAGTCATAGAAACCATGAGCTTTACGAAATCTTTTTTGGAGTGTAAATGTTTTTTAAATGTATGTACAAGAGATTATCATAGTATCTTGTTAGCCTTTCTTCAGTTTGCATGTCTCGTGGATATAACCAAGGTGCCACACACCTACAGAAGTAGACAATTATAGCCCAGAGCAAACATAAGGGTGACTTCTCATCTGACTGGTTCCCCAGAGTGCAGCCACATGCTCAGAGACAGGTTTCCAGTGCCCCCCAGTGGAGCATCTCTGCCACTGCACCAGAGCGGAAAGGCAGCGGTGTTCACAGAATGAGGGGAGACACCAGGCTTTGCGGGGTGGTGGTAAAATTCATTAGCTTGACTCTCTGGTCTTTCAATGATAAGTATTATTTTCTTTGACAAATGCTGAGGACAATTTTAACATGATCCAAAGAGGCTCAATAAGGAGAAAGAATATAACACTTCACAATATGGTGATAAAGAACTGGCCCAAGGAGGCAGAATTTTGAGTCTAGTACCAGAACTTTCCCAGACAGAAGCCGTGCTGCTCTTTCTGCTGCCGGGCTGGAAGAGTGGGATGGACTGACTTGCCGGATCATCCTTTCCTGCACAGCCAACACGGGAACCAATAACCCAAAGGCTCTCTTCCACCTTCCCCTAGTGGACCCGTGGGTGTCATGTCAATTGCACAAAGTTGAGGGCCGGGTCTTGACCAGTGTATTGTAAAGAGTTATACTCTTTCTCCTTATTGAGCCTCTTTGGGTCATATTAAAAGAGACCAGAACATAAGATCAATCAGGTCAGCCAGCATAACTTCCTGGGGAAAATTAATTTGATTTCTGTAAGAGAAAATTAGCAAATCTAGTTGCCTAGAATTCTTCTCATTGGTTAGAGTCCTTTTGAAGGAGAAAGAGAGGCATCAATAAGAGTGTTCACAAAGGAGAGCAGTGGATAGAACCTTTTGAACATTTTGAAGAGGTTTCACAACAAAATTTGGGATTTGAAGTGTAAACAGTTGTAGCTCCTAGGAGTTAATGCAGCAAAATCATAATAAACATGAATAATTATAAAACACAAAAAAAAGATTAAAAAATTAAGAAACTAAAATAAAAATAGAAATATGCAAAATTAGAAAAATTAAAAGCAAGATAAACTGAACTTACAAAATCTTAAAATATGAGAATGAGATTGTTTTTAAAGTGTGAAAAAAATAAGTTGGAAGAATTTAACTGTATGTTGTTGATATTGAATCTCTTGGATGCATTCGGGGAAGGTAGAAGAGAGCCTTTGGTTTACGGCTTCCCGTGTGGCTGTGCAGGAAAGGATGATCCGGGAAGTCGGTCCATCCCGACGTCCCAGCCCGGCAGCAGGAGGAGCGGCACAGCTTCCTTTTGGAAAAGCGTTGCCACTAAACTCGAGTGTGAGAAAATAATATGTAGCTACAATTGGTGGAATCCTTACCACACGCCAAGTGCTGCCCTGTTGCAACTGTTTCCTCATTAATGTCCAAAAGAACCCACCAGGACCATTTCTTCTCCCATTTGCACGTGAGGACACCGAGGCATGACGACCTTTGGGAAGCTACCGAGGGCCACATGGTGAGTGAGGAGAGAGTGACCAGAGTTCCAGGTTCAGGTGGAAACTGGGGCAGCTGCCCTGTGCCTTCCTCCACAGCAGCATTTCTCTCTCCCCCGGGAGGAGGCCCCACAGTCCACACAGCTGTCCTCGGGGCCGGACTGAGAGGGTCTGGACCTGTGCTGTCCAACACAGTAGCCACAGTAGCCAGTCAGCCCTGACATCTGGGTCTGAACTGAGATGGGCCAAAGGTGTGAAAGGTGTGAAATTTTTGATGGGGGAGATAGTGTTGTTTCTGTCTGATGTTCTTTAAAAGACGTCCTTTTTACAGAAAGTGATCTTACTTATTTCCCGGAGGTCCCTTTATCCCGACTGGACCGCTGGGTGCAGAGAGCAGCATCCCTCATCCTGGATGGTATCTAGGAAGCACGCCCCATCTGCCTTCTCAGAAAGACACCGGGCTGAGTGCTGCCCCTGGCTCAGTGCTGACCCAGACAAGGTCCCAAGAGGGACCAGACGCTAGGATGCTCCTCAGCTGCTCACTTGCACACCTGAGCAACACTAGCCATTGGCACTCACATTGTACATTATCTCCTTCACCTGTTGTCATCACAGCAACTTGGCTTCAATCCCAAGCCCTGAGCTGATGTTTGTTGTTCCTGGCAGAAGTCGTTAAAAGCAGTAATTCTCCTAAGAAGTCAAGCCATGTTCTTTGCTTCCTTAAGGCAGAAAATGTCTGGTACACTCCGCCAACACTGCTCATACAAGTCCAAACGCTGCTTTAAACCACCTACGAGCCTGAGGAAGTCAGACTTATAACAGGGCCCTGAAGTGGGAGTCCAAAGAAGCAAGTTTGGATTCGATCCTCTGCTCCTCGGTTTCCCCCAACTATCCTAAAACTCATCTTCCCCAAAGATGTCTTTGCCCATTCTTTCTAGAATAAGGACTCATTTAGCTCTGGGTGGTGCCTGTGTCCACACGGGAAGGCTGGGCACCGGACACAGGAGAGATGGGCTGAATCTCTCTGTGCTCTGGAATGCCCCAAGGGAGGCTTTGGAATGTCAGCATTTGAGTTTTATTTTGCAGATACTGAAGAGCAGTGGGTGATGCGTAAGTTTGTATCTTAATGACCATGAAGTTGTAGGAACTTACTGTGGTGGGTTGTGGTGTTGAGGGCAAATGACAGTGCAGAAAGACTGTCAGAAAGAGTAAAGGTGGGTTTCAGGAGATGGGCGGGTCCTGGGCCTCTGAGCCGGATGCTTCCATCATGTACCCCCCGGTGGGGGGCACGCAAGCTGCGGACAGCACAGGGCAGGCTGCCCACCCTGCCAGCTTCCGTGTGAGCGTGAGGGCCCAGCACAGGAGCAGACGTACCGCCCGCCGGACCCACGAGCAAAGCTGTGAAGACCACATAAAAGGGTGACGGGAGACAGCTCTGAACCGGGGAGGTGCACGAGGCCACGTGAGGACAGGTGGCTTTGCTGCACAGGCGCGGGCGTGGCGCCCTCTCTCAGACTAGTGCTTTACAAAGCGAGGCCAGCCTCTCCCTCCTAACAGTCTCCACGAGGCTCCACGTGTCCCCCCTCCCCACATCACAACGTTCCTGCGCGCACACAGAAAAATACGAAGCAGAGGTGACCACGTCTCCGTGCATTCCCAATGAAACACGAGTGCCCCTCTGCTTCCCCGTGGAGAGCCGTGTAGGCTGAATCGGGGACTTTTTCTGGTCACCGAGTCCCCTGAAGTGAGCATCCCCTTGCTCAGGGGACGGCGGCTCGGGCCGCCATCAAGAGCAGCACGGTTGCTAGCTCCTGAATCCTTTTTACTTAATTTTAATTTTTTAAAATAAACTTTTAATTTGAGAATAGTTTTAGATTTACAGAAAAGTTGCCAAGACAGCAGAGTTCCCATCTGCCCCACCCCCCGCGTCCCTCCTGTTAACATCTCACGTCAACACGGTACACTTGTCTCCACTAAGGGACCAACACCGACACGTTGCCATTGACATATTGTTAACTAAAGTCCACATTCTGTTCAGATTTCCTCAGCTTTTACCTGATGCCCTTATTCTGGTCCAGGATCCCATCCAGGATCCCACGTCACATCTCATCGTCACGTCTCCTTAGCTCCTCTGGGCTGGACAGCTTCTCAGACTTCCCTTGACCGTTCTGAAACGTGCCGGTCAGGGGTTTTGTAGAACGTCCCTCAACTGGGATGTGCCTCACGTTTTACTTGGGCTTGGACCGGGGTCACAGGTTTGGGAGGAAGACCACAGAGATGAGGTGCCCTTCTCGTCACCTCCTCTCAGGGCCCGTGCTATCAACATGACTGATCCCTGTGGTGCGGACCTGGGTCACCAGGCTGAGGTGTGTGTCAGTCTTCTCACTGTGAACTCACTCCTCTCCGCCGGCCACACTGTCCTCTCTGAGAGGACGTCACCACGCACAGCCCACACTTCAGGCGTGGGAGTGACAGCCCACCTCCTCGAGGGCAGAGTGTCCTCGTCACATAATTTATTTGGAATTCTGAGTAGGGTACTTGTCTCTTCTCCCTTATTTATTTAAATCAGTAGGGACTGATCGATATTTATTTTATGCTTTGGGTTATAATCCAATACTACATTTTGCTGCTCAAATGGCCCCAGCGTGGCCACGGGCACTCTCTGAGAGGCTCCCTTGTCCCTTTGACATGTCCCTAGTGCTGTGATTTTGTTTGTTTGTTACTTTCTGGCACTACAAGATGCTCAGCTCCTGGACTCCCTACACCCACTGCCCTGAAGGACAGGAACACGTCCTGTGGCTGGAGTCACCCCTGGCTTCACACGGCTAATTGACACAGGAGCAGAGCAACGTGGTCGCCGCTTGATAGGCACGTGGCCTGGCCCTGCTCACATCAGTTACCAGGAGAACAAAGGGCGTTTCCATCACAAAGGATACCCCGCAGTCGGCCGCACAGACAAGCGTGGGTTCTTATACCTTAGGTCCCCCACAAACAACTGTGGGGTTCTTACACCGTACATTCCCCCCTTCCCGCAGCGCCTGCTCCTAGTCAGAGGCGGGAGAGGCACATGAGCTGTGGAGTCAGGAGGGCCTGGGGTTCACCCCCTGGCCTCTACCCACCAACTGAAACACAGCTGTTTGAGGACTACAGGGGATCAGGTGTGTGAAAGGCCAGGCAGCCAGCTTGTGCTTAATGAGAATAACAAAGTCTCCCGTTTGTCGGGGCTTACCATACGCCAGGCAGAGCGCTAAGTGCTGGATTTCCACCAGCTCATTCAATCACCACAGTCCCATCAGGGCCCATACTGTGCCCATTTTACAGATGAGGAAACAGAGGCACAGAGAGGTTAAGTAACTGGCCCAAGGACATCCAGCTACTAAGTGTCGGAGCTGAGCTCTGAACCCTGCCTCATTTCTCCACGTGCCTGGAGGGCCTTCAGGGTCACTGCTCTGTCATCCTCATGTCCTCCGGCAGCACGGTCATCTCATGAGACCACAGGAGGAGAGCTCTGGAAAGGCCCAGAGATCACACCCCCATCCCAGCACTTGACACCTGGTGAAACCAGAGCCCAGAGAGGCTGTGCGCCCAGCCCAAGGCCACGTTTACTTCCAGGGAGAAAGAGTGAAAGAGTCCTGAGACGGCAAAACCAGTTGCAAGTCCTGACTGTCCCGTATCCACGCCCCTGGGCAATGTGACTTTGCGGTGTTTCCCCTTGACGCTGGGCTGGCCACGTGACCTGCCCTGCGGAGAAAGGTGGGGGAATCCTTTTCTGCACACTATTTTCCCAGCAATTCCCAGTCCACTCTGCAAAGCCGCTGGGCGGACGCTGGTCACCCAGAGCTGTAACACCAAAGGCAGCACCTGGGTCCGCTGAGGGCTGGGCCGGGCAGGGCCAAGTGTGCAGGACGGCAGCCCCGCACCCACCCCTCCAGATCTGCTGTTGCACAACCGCCGGTGGCCCCCCAGGGCCCACCCTTTAAGCCAACCCAGTACGGCACGAAGGCGAGCGTGACCCCAGCCATACCTACAGGCCACCTCTCACTGCGCAGACCACGGCCTCTGCACTGCTGCCACCTGCAACAGCAGAGCTCCCAGGCCTGACTCTCGGGCCCTCCCTAGAGCTGTGGGCTCAGCGGGCAAAGGGGGGCTGGGCACCTGTGTGGTCAAAGTCCCTGGCTGCTCTGAAGCAACCGCTCCTTATCCTGGAACTCGGGCCTCTGGATCTGGGCCCTGCCTCCCCTCCAAACGTCCCCTCCCTGCCCCCAGGGCCCGCCCGGACTTGGAGGGGTTTCTAATGCCCCTGCAGGGAGTCCCTCACTTCACAGCTCTGGACACAGAGAGTCACCCTCGACCATCCCGGACACGCCAGCAGAGCCTGTTCGAGGTGGTGCCTCTGAAGTCCGGCTGCACCCCTCATCCGGCGAGGCATCCTCGGGATTTCTCCATCCTCCCCTGAATTCTTTCTGCCAGTTCCAGGTGATAACAGTGCCTGGTAAACAGCCCCACTCTGTGCAGGATTTCAGCCTCTTTCAGGGCCAATCAGGGCTGGCAGCAGAGGAACGCGCCCCCGAGGCTCCCTACACACCAGCGTGGCAACGCTGCGGAGCCAGGAAAATGGGGGCAAAGGCCTTTATGTGTGTTTCCCAGTCGTGTCCCCAGGTGCCTGCAGACGTCCCAAGGACCCAACACAGCTCCACTGACTCCAGAACTTCCGGTGTCCTCAGGCCTGGCCTCGGGTGGCCCTGTCCTCCCCACGCTGTCCTGCACCTTGGAGAACGCAGACCAGACTCCAGGAGCCCACGCACCCAGGAGACGCTGTCCTCTGCGTCACTGTGTGCCCTGACTCGAGCCTGTGCTGACCCTTCCCACGCGGGGTTGGGTGTGTCTCCCCGCTGGGCAGAGAGCCCACTGAGGGCGTGTCCCATCTTACACCTCACACCCCACCTGGTCCAGCGCAGGGCTGGGCAGGCAACAGGTGCCCCACAGCCGCTGACAAACGAACAAGGAAGCAGGCTCAGAGAGGCTGAGCAGCCCGGCACTGGAACCCCCGAGTCAGGCGGGGCGGGAGAGAGAAGGGGTCACGTGGGCTCACGGTGGGGCTGCCCACACTGTCGGCCCTGAATGCTTTAAAGTGAGCAAGGATGCCACGTTTGTTCAGATTCACGCACTCCTCTAATGGATGACACGGCTGGGTCTTGGGGGAGCCCTCACAGCAGAAAACATTAACGAGAGATAAAGGCTTGGCTTTGAAATTCAAATTCCTCTGCTTTCCTCATCAACTTCTTCGAGATGACGATGACTCAGATTGGTTTTTCCAGACCTAGTAGCTTTGATGTTGTTAATGAAAATATGAAAGGTGATTAAGGAGAACTCTTTTTCTTTTTTTTATTTTTTTTCACTTTGGGAAAATGCATAATGAGTTATGCATTTGGGCATTTTGGCCTATTGTGCATTTTCATTATTTGTTAAGGGAGGGAAACCTTGAAAAGCCAAAGAAGTCTGGAACCCAGTCTTGGCTGAGATGACTTCCCGAGTGGATGGAAGAAGAGGGCGGTGGCCCACACTGTTGAGTCCAAACTCTCTGCATGGGTCAGCTCAGGGGGACTCGGGGCAGAGTCAGATACAGAGTTGGCAATCACAAACTCTCACTCAGTCATTCTACAAACACTGAAGTAGCACTTCCTGCGTGCCTGGCCCTGGTGGGGCTGACCACCTCCTGGGACCAATATGGCCCTTTCCCTCCCCAAAGCAGGGTGCACTGAGCTGTGTGTGTGTTTGCTCTCTGAGATAGGGAGCTCCTTACACAGCAGGGACTGTGTCTTTGCTGCCAGATAACTCGGGCCCTCACACAGGCCTGGTAACTAGGCAGGGCAAGGGAGGGGAGGCAGGAGGCTGCCTGGGAGACAGGCGGCTACAGAGCATCACGGCTTACTGCGAACAGAAGCTGCTGGAACCAGGAACTGGTAGAAACACTTAATCGAGAACTTCAACAAACTGCTGGAGGCTGAGTGTAGATGAGCTTGAGAGTTAAAAACTCCAAGGGGGGCCGGCCCCGTGGCTTGGCGGTTGGGTGCGCGCGCTCCACTGCAGGTGGCCCAGGTTCGGATCCCGGGCACGCACTGACGCGCCGCTTCTCCGGCCATGCTCAGGCCGCGTCCCACATACGCAACTGGAGGGATGTGCAACTATGACATACGGCTATCTGCTAGGGCTTTGGGGGTAAAAAAGGAAGAGGATTGGCAACAGATGTTAGCTCAGAGCTGGTCTTCCTCAGCAAAAAGAGGATTAGTAGCTCAGGGCTGATCTTCCTCACACACACACACACACAAAAAACTCCAAGGGGCCCAATCTAAGAGGGATGGACCCGCACACTTCTGTGAGTGTTACCTCCAGGAACCCCATCAAGTTCTCACAATAAAGACTGGAGAAAACCCCTCTGCTGCTTGGTTGAGGGGAGGGGGAAAGTAACCATTTTGAAATACAACGAACATATATCGAGCACCTACTGTTTTCCCAGCTTTTGTAGGGCACCATGGGAGGTGGGTGGGGGCACCACGGGAGGGGACTGTCTGGCCCCTGCTCCCAGAGTTGTGCTACCAGCTGAAGAAGACCTAGTCCAGCACCGTGAAGTCAGGGCAGACTTCTCAGAGGAGGAGCTGTCAAGTCAGCTCTTACAGGATTAGCAGGAGTAAGCCAGAAGAATTACTAGAAACCATCCTAGGTCCACATGTTTCAGACACTGATGTGCTATCCAAGTTTGGAGCTTGGGAGCGGGTGTCTCGAGACCTCTGGACTAGGTTGACCCCTCCTCCTTGCTCAGAAGCACTGTAAGCTCTGGGCTGGGGCCACAGCAGTCTTGACAACAGACAGGAGTGAAACATCAGTTCCATTCTTGGCCCTGGAGTGTTGCTGTGCGATGCTGTAAACACATACGTCTGTAAGGACATAGGGGTCTGCACAAACGTGCCCCAGTGTGACCCACGCTTGCATTTTCATGTACACAACCTACATCCCCAAGTGTCCTGATGCCACACAGCACCAACTCCTTCATCCACGCAGCTTATGCGGAGTTTTAACGCCAGACAAATGCACTGTGCCCACAGCTGGTCACCACCTCACCAGCCCTCATGGACGCAGCCTGATGCTGAACAGCGTATGTCAAATCAAGCCCTAGACTGGAGGAGAAAGACAGCTCTTCAAACAGCAAGTCTCCTTCCACCCCTGCTGGCTTTACAGTTCAAATCAGAGCTGCTGAGTGAGAATATGATTTAGATTTAATAAGACCAGGGTGGTACAGGGAGATGAAGATGCCAACCAATTTGTTTCAATTAACGGTCTAACGTTCTGTTATTCAGAGTTTTTAGATCATATAATACTGCTCAGTACCCAACTGGCGGATAAATAAGTCAAAAAGAAACATGAATTAACAAATGGGTGTTGTGATTAGAAGCAAACGCCCTGGAATTTAAAGCTGAGAGAATCCTCAGTCTTCAGTCTTTGCTTTTCCTCCAGCATGGAGCACAGCCTGGCCAGCTCTCCTGGCCAATGACTCCCACCTTCTCCTCTCTCTTCATGCCTCCTCCAGCTGCTCTCTCACCTGAGGGCCTTGCTTCTCCTTTTACTGAGAAAAGAGAAAAGAGCAGAGAACCTT
The DNA here is from genome assembly GCF_020826845.1 of Diceros bicornis minor. NCBI lineage: Eukaryota > Metazoa > Chordata > Mammalia > Perissodactyla > Rhinocerotidae > Diceros > Diceros bicornis. The sequence goes on along the minus strand of NW_026691844.1, from coordinate 569,629 downwards.
CTAGAGGCCACCACCACCATCCCTCTACCCCCTCACGTGCATCAAGTCACCTTCTCTCCAGGGACTGAGGGTCAAGGTTCCAAGCTCCTGGCTGAGACACCTCTGCTCCCTCCACCGGCCTCACCACTGGGATGTGCCTGAGGACGTGTGGCACCTGCCTGGCCTCACTCCCGCTCTGGCCACCTTGAGGCTGGTCCTGAGCAGAAGCGCAGGTGGTAGACGGGCAGGGACCTCACAGAGCCACAGGGGGCTCCTGTCCCCTTACCCCCTATGCCAGCCTAGAAAGTGTGTGAAGAGCCTAGTGACACTGGTCACCACTCAGATGTCACATGGCTCCAACAAGCAGGACTGGTCTGGCCCTTCCCGCCATGACCTGCTCACCCCAGCCCCCTTGACCACCCTGTTGGCCAATGAGGCACGTCACAGAGACACGTGTGCCGGACCCACTTGTGCTGTGTAAAGGAGCCCCTTCCCCTCCGACAGCACAATGGGTTTGCTAGCCAGGACGACCATCTTCAGAGCACGGAGCCCGTGCTGGGTGCCATGGCAGCACCTTCCCTGCCTCATCTCCTCCAAGGAAAACAAGAGGGAACTGAGGCTCCAGGTCCCTAAGAGACTTGCCCACGGCCACACGGCTGAGACGTGCAGGAGGCAGGATCCCAACCCAGGTCTCCAGAGTCACCCTCCTTCCCCAAAGCTGCCCCATTCACCGAGGCGCGCCCACCCACACCAGAGAATGAGGCAGCGCAGGTGCTCTCCGCGGTGCTGACCCAACGCGGCCCAGCCGCTCCTCCCGCCCAGGACGCCAGGGCTCCACCCCGCCTTGCCCAAGAGAGGGCGCTAATCGGTTTTGCTTCATTTCCAGAATGTATCTCGGTTAGAAACAAAATTAAAAATGTGGCCTTTTCGCTACTTTAGGGGGAAAAAAGCAAATTTATGACTTATGTCTTACAATTTACACAGCTGGTTTCATGTACTGTTGACCGTTCTGTCTTGTTTCCAAACGTCACACAACTTTCTTCCTCTGGGAAGCTGGAAGGTGCCCTGTCCCCGGAGAGTGTATGGCCAAGGACAGCCCTGACCCCTCTGTCTGCCTGCTCTAAAGCCCAGAATCTCTCTGCGGGTTTGAGGCAGGATGCCCCATACATGCAGGTTCACTTTAAAAATGTACATGTGTTTTATTAAGTACCGAAGAGATATTAGAAACAATAAAATGTGTAACATTTAAAGAAAAACAATACCATCCGTATACATAACACCCAGCTTAAGAAAATGAACTAAGCTTTGAAATACCCCTGCACACCCTCCTCATCCCCTCCCATGCACAGGTAACTACTATTTCATATTTATCCTTCCCTGACTTTTCTTTATAGTTTACCAAATATGTTTATCAAAAAATATACTGTTTTGTTTTGCATGTTTTTTAACTTTATATAAATGGCGTCATACCAAAGTATTCCTCTGCAACTTCCTATTTGGACTCAATGACACGTTCCTCGGGTTCATGTGGCCTGGCTCAACCCTTTCACAGCTGTACTGTGCACGCATGAACCTATTTATCTATTTACCGTCAGTAGACATCTCAGTCCTCACCATTTTGTTTGTTTTGTTTTATTTCGGCTGCTGGGAATGTGCAGGTCTCCTAGTACACCTGTGTAAGAATTTCTCTAAGGTATATATCTACAAGTGGGATTCTGGGGTCACAGGATACGTGTATCTATCTTCAGCTTTACTAGGTAACTCTAAATTGTTTTCCAAATTCTCCAATTTCTGGCCCACGAGCACTTCATAAGAGTTCTGGCTGGTCCACGTGCTCACCAGCCCTGGGCACCGGCAGCTCCCTCAGTTAGTGTAATCTAATGAGGAGGAAATGGAAGCTCGCTGTGGTTTTCGCTGGCATTTCCCTGACACGGGTAGGGCTGGGCATCTTTTCACATGTCGATGGACTCTTCTTTTCCCTTTCTAGGAAGACCTGTCCGCCCATCATGCCCTGGGAAGACTCTGGACCATGGTTTCATTCCAAGGAACCAAACACGTCTCCTTTGGGGTACTGGACAGGCCAGTGTCCTGTGTGGTCTCTGCTCGGAGGCCCTGAGTGAGGCCCACCCACCTAGAGTCCTCTCTTTGCAGGAGTGCACGTTTTCCCAGCTCACAGCTAAACATTTTCCTTGCCACCCCCCAGCCCTGATGAAAATAATCCCTTACACTCTAATTGCACTTTGAGTTCTGAAAGCATCTCCTCAAGCTGTATCCCTTTCCAGCTCCCTCAGACACCCCCACCACGCAGCCTCGGGCAGTTCCAGACTGACAGCCCCCTGTGGGCAGACCATGTCCGTCTCCCTCTGCTGCACCCGCAGTGCCTGGTCCCGGCCTGGCACAGATCCAGAGGCCAGGGGATCCTCCTGACCGTTTGGGGTTGTGGGGGACAGCAAGGAGTTGCCGTCTGAGGGCTGCCTCTCCAAGCAGCCCTGGCAGACACTGCAGCTGAGGCCAGGTCCACCCGTGAAGCCACGGAAAAGGCAGACACGCTCCAGAGGCTGCCGTGGTCTCTAACGGGCACGACAGGCAGGGGGTGGCACCTTAGGGCAGGTGGGGCAGTGGGGCTGCAGGGCAGCCTCCTTCCAGCCATAAAGATGCACACACTGCCCCCTTCCTGCAGCCCCTGGAGGGCAGCCAGAGGCAGAAAGGAAACATGGTTTCCCTTCTGCCCACTTGTCTTTCCAGCCTCTTCCTCACTCTTGCCCCAAGGACGTGCTACACCTCCCGGGCCTGGGGCTTCACTGTGCCCCTGGCACTCACTGCACACGCCCCTCCTCTCCTCACCCCTCTGGCTCTTTCCCACCTCAGAGCCAGACTCAGATTCCATGATCATCTCCATTTATCAGCTCAGTTTTTCAGAAACTTCATCCCACTAAAGCCTCTGAGATGTGCCCAGTCTACAGCATTTCCAAAATATCTCAGCACTTTGCTTCTTTTTTTTTTAATTGAGATGAAATTCACATAACATAAAAATAACCATTCTAAAGAGAACAATTCAGTGGCATTGAGTACATTTACAAAGTTGGGGCAACCACCACCTCTATCAAGTTCCAAAACATCCTCATCACCCCACGGGAAGCACTTGGCTTCCTTCTGCAGGATGTCTGCGTGTCTGGTGCCCCCATCGGAAGACCGGGAACTCCTGGGGGACAGGAGAGACATGGGTGTCTCCCTTCCACCCACCCCCCGACCCTTGCTCAAAGTCCCTGCAATACACACTGAGATAAACTGACTTGGTAAGAGGCGGTCACATAGTCCCAGTGTCTGAGTCCACGCCACACCTGACAGTGTTACCAGGCATCCGGCAACACCCACAAACACACCCGAGGGCGTCCTCGCAGCAGCCAGCTGGGCCTGGACCCGGCAGAGGCCCAGTCTTGGAGAGAGAGTCCACAGGGAGACCTGAGGGACGGGGATTGGAGGGCTGGGCTGTGATAAAGGGACCCATAAAGAGATGAGCAGGGTACAAAGGAATCCACTGCTGCTGTCATCGGTGGTGCCAGATCAGGGCAGCCTAGAGGACGCCGGCTCCCCAAAAGTCAGGCCCACTGCCCCCCCCAGAAAACCACAAAGTCACTTCACACAACACAAGCGGGTACGGCACACGCGTCTCTGTGAAGCGACGGGGCTGGGGTCCCACGCCCCCAGGGAACAAGAGGCCCTTCACAAGGGGAAAGTGCCCTCCCAGCCTAACGGGGACCAGGAAGCACATCTGTCACCCCGCAAGGCCACCCAGAGTCATCAGCGCAGCTAATTACCGCTAATTGTAAAAGCGTTTCTGTCTCCCCGCTAATACATTTAGACTTGCTAATCAAATCAAACCATCCCACCTTACCGTGCTGCTTTCAAATAAACATTTCTGCAAAGTGAGAAATAAATAACTCCCAAGCTTTGTTCTCTGTTCTCTGTAGCCGCCATCTGCAGGGACATGGGGGCGGGGGGGGGGGGTGGAGGTTGCCATTTATTTGTCTCTGGGACCAAGGAATCTGGTGAGGAACCGGCCTTTACTGTCCAAAGCTTCCAAAGACAGGGGGAGACAGAGGGGTAATACTGGGGACTGGGAGGAAGGGGGTGGGGGGGGGAGGGGGAGAGGGGGGAGGCAAGAACCCGCCATCACTAAGTCTGTACTTTTCCTGTGTCACCTCTCACGGACACTGTCTCCTGCAGCCCCCGGCTGGACTGGTGGCTCCTTCTCAGGTCCCCTCAGACCTCTGAGCCCTTCCTTTCACTCATCAGGTTGGGGTGCCCTCATCTGATCTGTTCCCTGGCCATGAGCTTGTCAAGGGCAGGGACCCTGCGCTGTGGTCTGTTTGCCCAGCCCTCCCCCAGGGCCTGGCACACGGCAGGTGCTCAGGAAACCCCCGGCTCAATGGACAAAGGAACCAACAGCCTAACAATGAGGTGTATGTGACTCCCCTGCCTGCAGATGAGGAAACCAGGGTGCTAAGAGATGCCGAGTAACTGCCCAGCATTTGTGATCAGTGAAGAGCAGCACCTAAGGACGGTCCCTGGTAGGTCTGGCCCTGCACCTGTGCTCCTTCAGAAGTGGGGGGGCGGGGGGGGCCCTGGCTCCTCCGTGGCCCCACATAATAGCTGCACAGGCACCAATGAGGGAATAGAAGCCTACGGGGTGCTCTGCTCAAGGACACGCTGAGTGATTCTGAGCATCGTGGAAGAGAAACTGACAAAAGGTTGACCATGAATGTAACTTCATATAAATGCATCGGTTACTATAGCAATCCTGCTGAAGAACTTCCTCGCCCCTACACATCCTCCCCACTGCTGAGAAAGGGGCTTCTGTTACACCAGGAGCAGAGCTGTGGCCCTTAGGGGGCTCCCTCTGCCTCGGCAAATGCCAACCCCGATCACCCTACCTGCCGAGAGGACAGGAGTATGGTGGGGCAAAAATGGCGCCAGCTAGGGGTTGGGAACCCCGGGTTCTTGCCCGGTTCTTCTAGGATTGGCCCAGATAAAGTCACCTCCCCACTCTCAGCCCCAGTGTTTTTGCCCAGATGAGAGAAACTGTCCAGTGTCCCTGCCATTTCTGATTCCTGCCACGCTTCTGTTTATCTCATGGCAGAAGTGAGTGAATGAATGAAACAATAAGACTGCAACAACAGATGTGCAGGGTAAGCCTTCCGAGGCTGGTCTGGGGCAGGGAGACAGGGGAGGAAGGAAGGGCGAGGAAAAGCATGAGCATTGACTCTGAACATCATCCTCGCCATCACCTTCCAGAGACCCTGTGCAGCTGGTATGACTGAACCCATTGCACAGATGAGGAACCTGAGGTTCAGAGGGTCATCCAACCACTGTAAGAGTACGGAGGGCTGCCAGCCAGGTCTGGACAACTACAACCCCCTGTTCTTCCCCCTCCTGCCGGGCAACTCAGCGGGTCTTCCAGCAAATTCTCCCCACCTGGCTTCTCGCAGCCACTGCTTCTGCCCGAGCAATATCCACACAGCTCACATCCATAACTAAAAAACGAGAAGCACATCCCGCATCAAAGGAGGCTGTCGATTTTAATTAATTTCAGACTTTGTGTGTTTTTGGCAATTATTTGTAACAAGGTTTACAGAGGGTATTTAAATTAATTGTGATTTTTATCTAGAAATCAATGCTTATTTTTTAAGTAGCTCATTAGGGGTGAGTATGTATTACAGGAGCAGCAGACTCTATGTCAGGAAGGAGGCATCCGGGGCTAAGAGGAGACGCCAGCAAGGGGAGAGGTCTAAACACGACGACGAGATCAAAGTCAGCGGAACGATGAAACGCTGCTCCAGTAGACAAGATAACATCTGATCTGCATTAAGCAAAGGCAAAATCGGGGAGAAATGTATTCAATAACCTAAAATGGGAAAAAGAGCTGGGCTCCTTTCGCCTGTCAGCCTGGGCTGGTGGCTCTCAGGGAGGTCCAGCCGTCCAGGCCACCTGGCTCAGGGGGCTCACCGGCAGCACAGGAGTGTCAAGGGCCCCTGCGTGGAAACTGCAGCAAAGACTGAGGAGGGGCCACCCAGACATCAGCAGACAAGCCTGGACCAGCCGGGGCGTGGGACACCGGACCCAGGCCTATTCCTGAACACCCCACCACAGGGCAGGTAAGGAGGCCTGTCAGATTATCTTTTGCACTTTCTGTTTCTAAAAAAATTTTTGAAGAAATACGCTTTAAAATTCAACTTAGCAAGACCAAAGCAGACAAACAGAAACGTCTAAATACCAATGTCATAAAATATAAGTGAAAACAGTCTAACATCACAGACTACTGACGAACGGTTAGCCCTCTTTCCCCTTTTATCCCTTTACATAAGACTTAATTAAAATCGAATGTAGTTCTGAGTTTTAATAATAAAACCACCAATATTTGCACAGGTCTTATAGCTTATGGAGATATTATTACTTCCATTTTGCAGGTGAGGAAAATGAGGTTCAGAACGTTTCCACACCTTACCCAAGTGTGTGAGGTGAGTAATCTGAGGACCTGGAGCTGGGCCCCTCTTCCACACCCCAATCTCCTCAATCTTTCCCTGAAGTTAGCAAGGTATGACAACCATTGCCACCACCATCCTTACAAAAATCACCACCACCACCATAATCATCATCACCATTATCACAATAATCACCATCACCACCACCATCATCATTACCATCATCAATATCACAATAATCACTATCATCACCAACATCACCACCACCACCACCATCAACATCACAATAATCACCATCATCACCACTACCATCATCATCACCATCATCAATATCACAATAATCACCATCATCACCACCATCATCTCTATCACCACGATAACCACCACCATCATCATCACAAAAGAGGAAAAGATCCAATAAACGCTGAAGAATCATGCTGTCCACACCTTTCCCTTTTCTCAGGCGGCCAGGGAAAGGGTCATCCTCACCCAGAGCCCTGGTTCTCACACTTCAAGGGCTCCAGGATCTTGTGGGGAGCATGTCACACACACTCCTGGGCCCAGTGGTGGAGCTTCTCATTCCGCAAGTATGGGGCGGCACCAGGCACCTGCTGGCAAATGGAGCTCCCGGGAGATTCAGATGCAGACGGGCAAGAGGCAGGCTCTGGGGGACGCTGAGCGAAGGTCCAGTCAGGGCCTGAGTCTTTGCAAAGCCTGCAAACACTGTAGTTGAAAGTAAAGGGCCACCTGAGAGTTAAAAAATACACATTAAGTATGATAAGTAGCAATTATGTCAATGAAAGTACTTGACATGTATGCTGATTTGTACTTAAATCTTGCTCCATAATTTATCAATTCCATTTGTAGGGTGGCAGGATTGTTTATCTTGTTCTTTTCCATTTAAAATTTTAATTTTCAAGAAAAATTGTGTATTCTTTTCTATTCCTGTGATTTCCTTCCAGAACCTCAGTGTGACCTGCTGGCAGCCAACAGAACTGCAGGCTCAGACCCGAAGAAGAACAGACAACTTCCAAGGAGCTGACCTGGGGTTTCCATACCTACTCAGTGAGAGCAGATGTCACAAAAATAACTGCAACACAAGATCTACTTGCCCAGGAAGATACTGTCTGAGCTTCACAGTCTTTCAAAGTAATGTTGGAAACATTTTCTGTTTTACATCATCTTGTTATTAACTGTGTACGGGGTTCCCAGGAGGGCATCCTAGGTGCACAAGGGACTCTGCTGCTTGGGTGTCAACCTCAGTGACTTTAGAACTTTTAAAGCTTTTTGCTTTTCCTTGACACACACACACAAGCATCTTGTCTTCAGGGACACAAGGTAACAGCAAAAACATTTCCAGCACATTTGCAGTTTCTAAGGCACACCCACGCCCACAGTTCACTAATTAAAACGTAACTGTGTGCACCCAAGAGGCAGACAGGTAACACCCTTCATTATCTCCTTGTTACTGAGGAGTCTGATCTGCCACAAAGTAGCAAAGCCATGACTGACAGGTGCTAGCTCCTGGTACCTCTGTTTCCTCCAGGCCGTAGTGGGAGTGGAGAGGTGTTGTGATAGTTAGTAACATAACTTAGAAAACACACATACCGTAGAAAGTAGTCAATAAGTGGTACTTGCCATCGTCATCACTGACGTCAGCATTATCACCATCACCATCATCACCATCACCTTTATCGTCACCAGTATCATCACCATCACCAGTATTACCACATCACCATTCTCACCATCACCAATCACCTCTGTCACCATCATCATCACCAGTATCAACATCCTCACCATCACCTTTACCACTATCATCACCACCATCCTTACCACCACCACCACCACCATCACTACCACCACTATGATCCAATCCAGACGAATCCAGAGATGCGTTTCTTGAGGGTAAGGAGATGATCTGGGTCTTGGGGAATGCACAGGACCTTGTTAAAGAGAAAAGGGTGCCCAGCCAGGAGAGCTGCCCTGAGTGAAGAAGGCTCAGTGACCCACAGGCATCTAGTCTGTCTGCAAAATGGTCAATAGTTTCATGTCAGGAGATGAGGCTGAAGAAGTGACCTGTGGCCAGAAAATGAAAGGCCCTGTCTATCCATTACAAAGAATTTTTTGAATCTTCTTCCTCAAGTCCCTGGCTTCCAGACTGTGTCCCCTGCAGGCCCAGGTGTCTCCCACTTGCCGGTGTTCTGGAGTCGGGCCTGAGGGCAGTCTGCATGGTGGGGCTCCAGGCCCCAACCCCAGCTTGAAGCAGAGCAGCTCTATCTGAGCCTAAGGAAGAGCTGGAAGGTACTGCTGTGGGCAGCGGGGAGTGGGAGACAGTTTTTAAGCACAGAGAATTAAAGTAAGGGATAAACTTTAAAAAACAACCTTGGTAACAGCATGGAAGACAGACACTGGAGGCAGAAAGAGCAGTTAGGAGGCTGCTAGAATATTCCAAGCAAGAGCTGCTGAGTGGGAACTGGAGTAGCTGAGGCAGGAAAAAGTGAGGGAAATATTTAGGAGGTGAAATTAGCCAGATGATTGTGGTGAGCTGGGGGCAGAGGTGAGAGCTGAGGCCAGCGGGCCACCGGGGAGATGGATGTCTGGGAAGCTCATCGCTGGAAGAAAATGGCCTGGTCTCAAGACACAATGAGAACTCACTTCTCCTGAGCCCTCGCCGTGCGCCAGGCCCTGTGCCAGGCTCCTAACGGCCATCATTCTACCTCATACTCCCAGTTCTACGAGGCAAGTGCTTGCATTATCTCCCCTCACAGGTGAGCAAATGGAGGCTTAAGGATAGTCAATAACATGCTCAAGGTCACATGGAGAGCTGTGCAGGGTCAGGGTTTACAGCAAGAACCACCCTGTGCTCTGACCTCCTGCAGCACTGATGGCTGCCATCTCTGGTCATCACGGCTGTCCCCAGGCTGCTATATAACTGCTCCCCATGGTGATGAGGAGCTCCTTGAGGGCAGGCATTGAGGCTTACGGTTAGTTCTTAATTCTTAATTAATTCTTAATTTGGACCTCCCCCCCAAAACTCACACACGTACTCCATCATCTAGTGGTCCATGCATCATAAAGGTCTCCCCCAGTGGGTAGAGAGATGAATGGAAGGACGGGAACTGACGGACCTCAAAATAAGGTGGGCCACTCTAAGATCAGTTGTCCAGGCCTGGGATGGACTTGCTTTGGAGGTAGTGAGTTCCCTGTCAGAAAAAGGACTCAACCAGTGGGAATGATGAAGCGGGAATTCCTGGAGGATTCAGTAGGCATTTGTCAAACTTACCCAGGAAGCAGATCCTAGAGGCATTGTTGCAGAACACCATGAACTACTGACAAATTCAATCCCATGATACAATCAAGGAAAAACTTGACTATGGAAAATATAACTGCACTTATCCACGTGCAAAAATAAGAAACAAGGCCACTCTCAGAAGTCCTCCCTCGTCTTCCAAATAATCGTTGACGAACTGTAAATTTTTGTCTGCGAATTTTTGTCTGCTCCTTATGACATTCTGTCCTCTGCTAGAGCCCAAATACCGAAAGTTTAAGAATTATTAATGCCAGAAAAAGAATTTAACTGAAAAAGTTCTGTCGATTGCTACAAGTTGCACATTTCTGCAAACTAGGAAAAGACTCCATTGTTGAAGTTAGCAGTAGCATCACAGTTAAAGAACCACTTAATTAGCAGACTTTGGGGAACCTTTCAATAATGCCTTTCCCAAACCCCTGGCTCGAGGAGTGAGTGAGATGCAGCTGTGGCATGGGAGCAGGTAATAAAGGCTCTCAGAAGCGGCCTCCCAACTCCACTCGGCCCTCGACCTCTGGGTTTTTCTCACGGTGCCTCGGATGAGGCCCACCAGCCCTCAGACCTCGGCTTTTCCACCTGTAAAATGTGACGTTCCAAGGGGTTAAGGTACGTGGCAGTGCCTGATACACCGAAACACTGCTGCACAAATGTTAGCTGTTGTTAATGAACAAGAAGACTCGGGGGACTCGGTCCCACACCTGCATTGGCTAATCATCATAAGAGAAAAAAAAGGAAAAAAATCACATAATATAAAGTCTGCACAAACCACCACAACCGGGCTACATTTTTAATGTCAACACACATCTCTAGTGGGAGAAATCCTTTAGAACACGTCCACGCCCCTTCGTAAAGTGCACACTGAAGAGCCAACAGGCTTCATGGACGCTTCTGCTGGTGGCCACTTCCACCCATGCCCATGTCCCCAGGGCGGAGATCTGCCAGAGGCCGGGGAAGCCAGCCAGGAGACACGCAAGTTCCCTAGAAGGTGGTGATGTCAAAACTATGGATCCCTGGGTCACAGGACGCAGGCTTGATGGAAGGTGGCCACCCCTAGACTAGCTCCCCACAGATGACCCAGGCAACCCTTGAGGCCTATCCTCTCTGCCGTGGGTTTGTCCAGGATGAAAAGCAAAAGTCCAATCCAGCAATTCCAGTTCTGGGTATTGCTCCCAAAATAACGGAAAGGAGGGACTCAGATACCTGTACACCCACACTCAGAGCAGCATGACTCACAATAGCGAAAAGGTGGAAACAACTCCAATGTCCATCGACTGATGAGTGGATAAACAAAAGGTGGTCTACCCATACAATGGAGTACCATTTAGCCTTAAAAAGGAACGAAGCACTGACACATGCTACAACACAGATGCACCTTGAGGACATTATGCTAAGTGAAAGCAGTCAGACAGAAAAGGACAAATACTGTAGGATTCCACTTACACAAGGTCCCGAGAGGAGTCAGAGAGACAGAAAGTAGAACGGTGGTCACCAGGGGCTGGGGGAGGGGGATGGGAGCTGTGTTTAATGGGGAGAGTTTCAGTTTGGGGTGGATGGTGGTGACAGTTGCACAACACTGTGAATGGACTTAACCTCACTGAATTATACTCTTAAGGTGGTAGATTTTACGTTATGTATATTTTACCATAATATAAAATTCTAATCAATATTATTTAATAAATCTATGCTGTGTTGACAAGAAGAAAACAGGCCAAGTCCACTAACTGACCATCGGGGGCGAGCTCGTATGCCTCCGTAGGAAAGCTGCGACGGCCAACGTGGGGCCTGAATTGGGATTCAGAGCCCGGCCTGCCCACCCCTCAGGGCTGTCACGAGGGTCCCGCCCATGACTGGTGGGGACAGCCTCACCACACTGTCCGGAGAAATGCAGCTGGGCTGTGTTCCGGGCCAGGGCACAATTCCAGCATCAACACTCAGAATTTCAGCCTTGGTGCACAGAAAGGGCTAAGCCGAGAAGGCAAAAAAGCCTGACATGCATTTTACAAAAATTCTCTGAAACGGGTAAAAGAAAAAGCAGTCTGATCACTTCCCAGACCTGGCAACCTGGTGCGTCACAGGCGCTCGACACACGTGAAAGGGGAAGGGATTCCGGCGTCTGAAAACCTACTGTGTGCGACTGGTTCATTCTTTGGTGACGTGAAATGAACAGAACATAAAACGACAAAGATGACAGAGGAAAACTTCCCACAGAGGGTCCAGTCACATCTCATTATGTCCCCATGACCTTCTTTGGGGAGGGGGCAGTCCCTCCCCTTGGAGAAGGCGGCGGAGGCTCCTACAGCCACAGCCATGGGAGAGACCAAGAAGAAGCTGAGAATGGGCTGGGGGCCTGGCGTCCAGGTGGGTAGAGATGGCTGCTGCCCTCTCCACCGGGGACGGGGGATCAGGAAACCCACGAAGGGGCAGTTCCCTACAGAGCCTCAGGGACCCTGAAATTTGGCCTCCCGACCAGGCCTGACTCTTAGCTCTGCTGGCCTCATCCAGGCACGTAAGCAGGAGGACTCACTTGGGGACACAGGAGGTGACAGTGGCCGCCCTCACTGGTTCTTCTGTGCTGGCCAAGGGGGTCAGCTGGGTGTAGAGGGGAAAGGGGTTGCCAAGGACTCTCATCTTCACTTTCTTTGGTATCCTCCAAAAAAGCACTTAGTAAACCTGTCAACTGAGTAACTTAAGAAACGGGTTTCTAAATGAAGCTGTTGGCGGGGTAACAAGAGGGACTGCTTGGCAGTGGTAAAGGCCCGGCTCCTAGTCGGGGGGTGGGGAGCCCGCTGGGCCTGGTCTCACACGAACACCTCTTCACCAGCGTCCCTCGCTCTCGACCAGGTCAAGCAATGGAGCTCGTGACCTCTGGGGCAGTCGGTTCTCTCCACGCATACCTGACTCTTAGGAAGTTCTGTAGGTTAAGCCAAAATTCAGCTCGCGTCACTCCCTTCCTCTGCGGTCTTAGGAAGCACCATTAACGCCCCTTCCAGGCGGGAATTCTGCAAGCGTTTGGACAGCCACCGGAAGCCACACTGCAGGTAAGGACACCACTGCTGTGCATGCCGGGACAGAGGGAATGCTCCGGAAGGAACTGGTGGGGAGGACAGTGGGGACAGGGCCGAACAAGGGCACATTCTCAGAGCCCTAAAAACGGTTAAGGGGGTAAACTTTATGCATGTGTATTGCATAAAAATACGATTAAAATAAAAATTTATAAAAGAAGGAATTGAGACTCTGCAGTAGAGCCGAGCTCATGGCTCAGTCCTGCGACCGAGGCCATTCCAAGCATGGCTGGTGCTCGTGCTGAGGAGGACCTCACAGCCGGTGAGGAAACTCAACGGCCGGCTCGGCCCACAGGCCCCGGAACCGGGTCCTCTCGGCCGAGAACCCGCATCTGAGGAAACCCTGGCCTCTGGCCTGCCCGACCCTGAGCAGACACAGCGTGTCTGACGGTGTCTCCAAGCTCTCGGGCGATCGCCCACCTGCCGCACGGGCCGAGGTCCGGGCTTCCCCTCGGGTCTCGTCCAATCCCTCAAAATGGACCAGAGGGCGCCCGGAAAGTCAGAGCAGGCCCCAGACTCGGACCCAAAACGAAAGCCTCACCAGTCCAACTCCTCGTTTTTCCCTCAAACTGCACACACGTAGTGAATACCGAGACAGTGGCTATCACGTGAGGGGTGGGTCCTTCAGGAGTGCATCTTGGCTGTGAACTCGGAGGGGAGGGGGCATCAGGAGGAGAGAGGGCAGTACAAACACCAGAGCACACCAGCCAAGCAAGATCAGGACTGCGCAGCAAGTTCTTGCTTCCCCTGGCCGCGGGGACTTTCCAGGGTCCCTGGGAGCCAGCGCACCCGGGGGGAAAGGGAAAGCTTTGGAGTCAAGAGACCTGGTGGGGATCTGAGTGCCGCCACTCAGGAGCTGGGTGCCTTGGGAAAGTTACTTGACCTCTCAGGGCCTCAGTTTCTTCATTTGTAAAGTGGGGATAACAGTGCCTCTTGGAGTCAAGCAGATGCTTCTGGAATCCTGGTGCGGCCCCACACGGGCTGTGGGCCTTGGGCAGGTCGCTCAGTCTCTCTACCCTCAGTTTCCTCATCTGTAAAATGAGGAAATCACATCATACTGCTTCCCAGAGGAACCTAGGTGCTCCCTCTCTGGAGCTGCCACCGTCACCCAGAGGCTCCCACCAGAGCGCCCATGAGGGGACGCGGCTGCTGACAGCTCTCGGTTCTCTCTCTCATTCTCACCCTCAGGCTGTGTCTTCACATCCACATCCCCCAGGTCTGCCACATGGCACAGACCAGGTGAATAGGCAGGGAGGGGGTGGGGTTCAGAGGACCTACAAGCACCTCTGGGGGGTGAAGATGACTTTTATTGACAATAATGATGGTGACGATGATGGTAAATCCGGGCCACCTCCCCTTCTGCACCTCGCAGGCCCATCACAAGCCTCGGCCACAGGCGCCCAGCGCCTAGCATACGCCCGTCACTCCATGAATACTGGCCGCATGACCAACTGGTCTCCCAACAAATATTTACCGTGCATCTAAACGGGAGCCATCGATGAAAAAGCCACTTGAAATGCTCCCAGCTCCAGAGGAAAAGGACTCCATTACAAACGACATGCAGCCGTGTCCCCCGCAGGCCAGGCCAGCCTGTCCAGTTCCCATGTGTGCCGAGAGCCGGCGAGCCGGGATAGTTATCAGGGAAGGGTGAGGGGTGGGCCCGGCCCCACCTCACGCAGCCCCCACTCAACAGTAACTACCAGAGCAGTCAGGTACCGAGGGCACAAAACAGGGGCCCAGGGCCGTGGGGTGTCAGGGAGGTGCAACCTGAAGGACGGACGGTTAAACCCCAAGCCGATGGGCGAGCCCAACTTGGGAGCTGGGAGAGCACACAGGCCTGGAGCGGGGAGGGCTGGGCATCTGAGGAGCAGGGGACCCCGCCACAACTGGGGCACAGGGAACAAGGCGGGAAAGGCTCCCATGGGACAAAGAGCTTGTAGAGGGAGGACGTGGACCCAGCTGCGTCCACCCAGAGGCCACCCGCGTCCAGCTCCTCCTGCCGCCTCGCGGCCTCGGCTCCAGGACTTCACAGGGGTAACGGGAAGTGCGTGTGCAAAGGGGCCACCAGGGCAGGCGGCTTGTCTGTTGACCAGCTACACAACTTGGGGGGATGCCATCCCCGCCCTGTGATATGTACCCTCAGGGCCTCTCTGCTGTCAGGCGTGGCAACGTGACCTGCTCTGGCCAAAGGAAAGGGAGCAAGAGCCACAGAGGCCACAGCCCGAGGTCTGAAGGCCCCGACGGGAAGGCACGTGGCGAGCACAGAGCCTGTTTGTTACCACAGCAAAGCTGACCAGTACATCACGGCATTCAAGACGCTACTTGGAGAAAAGCCCACTCCCCACAGGGCGGCCGTGAACTGCGGGGAATCTCGCGGGTCTTCCCGCCAGAGCACAAAGCATACACAGCCCCTTCCCCACCCACTTCGTGAGGACGATTCTGGGTTCTGTTTATCCACCAGCTGGCCACGGACACCTTCTAGCCCTCAGGACTTTTCAACTCCACGTGCGGTAACGAGCAGGGGTCAAGCCATAACAGGACGAGAACGCTGACGCAGGGCCGCGCTCTTCCTTTGCTTCTTTGTGGCTGCAGGTGGCAGGAGCTGGCGGCAGGATAAGGCTCCCACCAAAGGAGAGAGGCCGCTCTAAGCGCAGGCCGGGGCGCCCCTCGGAGAGAGCCTCTCCGAGCGGTCTGAGGGCTGCCTGACCGGAGCCCCAGCCCGCGTTCCGGGAGCGGGAGGGACAGCAGCCCCGCGGCCCTCCTACCAGCTCTGCCCTCCGGTCCTGCTCTGCCGCCGGCACCGACACAGCGGGCGGTTACCGAGCACGTCATCCCACTGAACCTCGGAGCCCTCCCAGGAGACAGGAGTCGCTGTCAGGCGTGCTCTGCACACGACGAACTGAACCTCTGAATGTGGACGTGAGAGGCAGAGCCAGGGTTCAAACCCAGCTCCGTCTGAGCCAGGCTCTGCGCTGTGAGCCCCCACCTCCTACTCAAGAGCTCCGGGCCCCGCTTCCTGTTCCGGCAGCAGGGATCCCAGCTCTGCTCCAAGGGTTATCAGGGCCCACACATGCGTGTAACTGGGCACACAGAAGGTGCAAAATAAGTGGTAACATGGTGGGGGTGGGGAAGGAGGAAGAGGGTGAACTGACCCTGGCCCCGTGGGCAGTCTCTCTGGACCCCCACCTGGCCACTCACTCGATCCCTGTCACCCACTGCGCAGCTCTCCAAGCCCGCAGGCCGGACGCCCCCCTCGTAATTACCTTGTGAAGTAGACAGCAGAGTCTCGTTCCCATTTTACAGATGCAGAAACTGACACAGAAAGATCAAAGACTTAGCCAGCAGGGCCCTGGGGACGTGGCAGGTATTCTGTTTCCTCACACTCAGTCCCATGGGGACACCTGCAGCACCCCCCACCACTCCCTGAGACGCTGAGGGCTGCACGGCATCAGGCACAGGGAGGACCTGGGTGAACCGCAAACGCCACAGACACGTGCCAGCTGGGGCTGGCAGGGACTAGCTGTCTGGGCAGGCTGGGGGTTCCGTCTCTGCTGGCAGCCAGTCTGACACACACACAGTGCAGGGGCTTGGGACCCAGGGTAACCAGGTTCACATTTCAGCACCAGAGCTAAGCCTGTGGACAAGTAACTGACCCCTGTGAGCCTCAGTGTCCTCCTCTGTAAATGGGGACAGGAGTAGGACTCGAAGTTACTGTTGGAAGTGAAGGCAGTGGGGGCCCCGGCTCACTCTCACCTGTCACCAGGAAGTGCGGGCTCCATCCTCTCATCCACAAGAGTCTACAGCAGCCCAGAGAGGATGTGGCTCCTGAGACTTAAGCACGGACTCCAGCCTCCTGGTCAGCCAGGAGGACAGGCCATAGCCACTGGACAGCAATTCTAAAACAACACACACACAGAGCAACCTGCAGTTTACAAATGTGCTTCCACAGAAGGCATTTAATTCCCGTTGCAGGCTGCAGAGGCAGGGTCTTTCATTATAGCCATTTTACAGATGTGAAAATTGAGGCCCCTGGAGATGAGCAACTTGTGCAAAGTCATGAATCTTCTGGGAGGTGGCAGCCAGTAAGAGTGGGCCTCGACTTCCAGCCTAGAGGTTCTTCATCTTCCTGCAGGGTAAACAGAAGCTGCAGGCTGCCCAGCAGGTGCACATTCCTACTTGCTGTCTATTTGTTCTAAAGCACCCTCTCCCGGCTCCTGAATGACAACCAACCAGGATGAAACCATCGGCGACTGGTTTTCAAAACTGCATATGCAAATTAACATCAAATTCAATAAATGAGGCACCCCAGATCTTCCGGAGTGGTCCTGATTTCAAATATTCAGACCAACTGCCAGGTAGTATGTTCAGAAAGTACGGCTGTCCTGCTCACGATGGAGCCCAGATTTAGCAGTTCCTCCGTCTCAGCTCTCGGCGGCAGGGAAGGGGCAGGAAGGCAGACACCAATGGAGCCGGAGGTGCGCCTGGCGCTGGGTCAGCATCGAGCATCCGACCCCCAACCATACCCCGAGGCAGGCGTGACTAGCGTCAACTGACAGGTGGAGGGGGCTGAACAGTGTCCCTCCAAAACTCACATCCATCTGAAAACTCAGAATGTGACCTTATTTGGAAATTGGGTCTTTGCAGATGTAATTAGTTGAGATCATACTGGATTAGGGTGGGCCCTAAATCCAATGACTGGGGTCCTTATAAGAAGAGACAGGCAGAGGGAAGACAGCCGTGTGAAGACAGGGGCAGAGACTGGAGTGATGTGGCCACAAACCAAGGGATGCCTGGGGCCACCGGAAGCTGGAAGAGGCAGGCAGGATCCTCCCCTGGAGCCCCTGGAGGGAACGCAGCCCTGCCCACACCTTGATTTCAGACTTCTAGCCTCCAGAACAGTGAGAGAGTACATTTCTGTTGCTTCAAGCTGCCCAGTTTGCAGTGACCTGTTAACAGCAGCCACAGGAAACTTACACAGCAGACAAGAGAGCTAAGGCTCAGGGAAGGTGAGTAACTGACCGAGGTCCCTGAGCTCATGAGCAGCAGAGCCAGGCTGGAAGGCCACCTCAGCCCAGTGCCCCGGCCCTCTTTCCTCTCTTCTACTGCCCTCTCTCCACGTCCACTTCATCTAGAACACTCCCCCACCCCCACTTACAGGCTGTTGACTGCAATGAAAGATTTGCAAACGTCCCCACTTCCGCTGCATCCAAATTAGTGTCATTACAGGAAAGAAGTCCAGATAAAAATACCCAAACCCAGGGAGCGCTGGGGAGAGAATCAGCACATGTGCAAGGCAGCTCGCAGTGCCGGCAGCCCAACTCGTGGCAGCCCAGCCTCAGGAGGGCCGCCCTCCTCTCAGGCCAGGGCCACAGTGCCCTCTGCACTGGCCAAGTCCCCGCTCCCAACCCCGTGTCTGCCTTTTTCATCAACTAAACAAAGCAGAAGGGATGCGAACGCAGCCTTGGGAGAGCGGGTCGGTACATTCCTCCCTCCACTCACCAAAGAGAGACAGAGCGGGGGAGCTGGGGGGATAAATTACTGTGCGCGAGTCCAGCTGCACCAGAATGTAATAAAATGTGTTGCTAAGATACAAGTGCCAAAGAAGTTCATTAAAGGACACTTTAAACCAAGCTGCCAGACTCTTCTCCCTCTAAAGCCTGCTTATTTGGTACCGTCCCTCGTGTTTATAATTAGATCCGCAATATGACAGTGGCGACCCCCATTGAAGCCCACTCAGCAGAACTCGTTAATAAAACAGCTTCAACAAGGCATCGACTTGGGCGGGGGCGGGAGTGGCTGTGGGACCGTTTCATTTACAGAAACATATTTGAGTTCCACTTACTTATCTAAATGAGAGACGAAGGCTCTTCAAGAACCTCATGGGCCTCTAGCCGTGTGAGTGACTTTCCCCTAAGAGGCGGCCGAGGTCTCTAGGACGGCAGAATCGCCGATCTCAGGGCTCACCATCAGCTACCCACCCCGTAGCTCTGCATCTGGCGCTCTGTATGGGGCACCACACGAGATGGTGAGTGCGGGACACAGAGGTGAAGGAGGCAGGAAATTACTAGATTACAACCCAGCGTGATGGAACTGGGAAGGGGCGCAAGCTGGGAGGAGGGACGCCAGTCCCTGTGGGCGAGGTCAGGGCAACTGCCCGCCCCAGCTGGGCCTGGACGATGCAGAGGGGGCAGCCAGGTGTGGAGGGCACGGGGGATGGACCTGGGAAGGGGGATCAGAGGACGGGCCCTGGAAGAGACAGGAGTGACCCGGCCTGCAGGAGTGTTCCCTAGGCCAGCAGAATTTAGAAAAAGCATTAATGCACAGCCCACATGGAAACTTCAGGAGATTTCACACTAGCATGGGTTTCTGGCTTCTCTTGAAAAGTCAAAGGAGCAAGTTGCCCAGGGCCCCCGACACGTGATGACAAGGGTGGTGCTGGGCCTGCTGCCCCGCTGTGGGGCTCCGTCTCTCAGCGGGCCGGCCCTCGGCAGGACCACTCGCCGGCCCTGCAGGCCCCGCAGCATCGGAGTTTGTGATTCTATGTTAGAGCATCACAGACTGTAACGAGGCAGTACGGGATCCTTGATGAGTCTCCGCATTTCTGAACTCCAGGGTCTCAGCATAGGGAGGACCAGCCTGGTCTCCCCCGCAACTGCTGCTTCCCCTTTTGCTGATTAGGGGGTGGTTTGGCAGATAGAGGTCTCAGAACAACCAATTCTTTTCTTTTTTTTTTTGAGAAGATTTAATTTTATTTATTTATTTATTTATTTTGTGAGGAAGATCAGCCCTGTGCTAACATCTGCCAATCCTCCTCTCTTTTTGCTGAGGAAGACTGGCTCTGGGCTAGCACCCATGCCCATCTTCCTCCACTTTATATGGGACGCCGACAAGGCATGGCTTGACAAGCAGTGTGTCAGTGCGCGCCTGGGATCCAAACCAGTGAACCCTGGGCCGCCGCAGCTGAGCGCGCGCACTTAACCGCTGCACCACCGGGCCGGCCCCAGAACAACCAATTCTATCCCCGAACAGCTCTTGCTCTCAGGGAATTCCTCCCGACTTGGAGCTGAAATCGGCCTTCTGGTGACTTCCAGTTTCTAGTCAAAATACACTACAGCCAGTCGGCGATTTAAAGGCAGAGGTCAGTCATGCTGGAGAAGACAGCCCCCATCCCGTCCCCCCAGCTCTCTGATCTCCTTCCTCACATTCACCTGTCACTCACTCACTCCCAGCCACACCGGCCTCCATTGGAAACAGCAGGCACATCCCACCTTAGGGCCTTTGCATGGGCTGTTCCCTCTGCCTAGAACACTCTTCCTGCAGAGAGCTACAGGGCTCACTCCTCCAACTTCTGCAGGCCTTTGCTCCAATGCTGCCTTCTCAATGAGGCCCCTCTCGACCACCCTATTTAAAATAGCCACCTGCCCTACACACACACACACACACACACACACACACACACACTTCTTACCGGGCTCTACTTACTGCCAGAGCACTCGTCACCTCCTAACCTACTCCATAATTCATTCATTATGTTTCTCCTCTATGACCTGTCTCCCCCTCTGAGACGGTGAGCACATCTCCAGGGCCTATTCCATCCACCGCTGTGTCCCCAGCGCCCAGCACAGCGATGGCACATAGTAGGCAGGTGCTGAACATCATTCTCTAACGAGTGGTGACTGCCAGTGTTCTCACCACTGAGCGCCCTCTTCTGGACACACTCAAGCTGTCCAGGCCGGTGGGCACACCCCGAGAATACGCAAAGCGACTTGAGACACAGAGAGCTCTGCCGCCCTGTTCCCTTCCAGACCCCTATGCTGAATATCCCGGTCCCCCACGTCCTAGCTCCTGCTTTAAGACACCGGCCACCTCTGGTTCCTTGCGACCTCCCTGCAAGGCACCCACTCCTGCCCAGTTCCCAGTGCTTGTGGCCGTAACAATGTCCAGCCCCCCTTTGATCTCTGTCCACGATGACACGGGTAACTGTTTTGTCACTTCTCCTGCCAAGCCCTTGGAAAGACCTTCTTAAGCACGTGTCCCCTCAGCAGTGGCAGCTGGCAGAAGGACGTTGGTGACGTGGGCAAAGCAAAGTCTGCAGTCAGTGGGGCTATCAAACCATAGTTTAAGAAATAATTCCGGCGTCTATCCGTGGTGCGTTTATCACCACCGGGACACCTTAATCACAGAGAGGAGCTGGTATCGCTGATTAAAGACAAGGCTGCTTGTCATTTGTAACCTGCATCTCACATTAAATCCTGGATCACAGTCTCCAATATGTATATATTTTTAATTGCATTTTCAAGTTCATTTACATGTGCAGATTGGCTTTCCGCCTGAATGACATCAAAGAGAAACACAGCTCCCTCTCTTCCCCTCTCTCCTGCCCCATCTCTGCCTTCTTCTCTTTCCTGGGGCAAAAAGCCTCTCCTCGAATTGATTACAGCATCACCCATGGACAGCCTGCTGGCATCCCCCAGGGAGGCCCCAGCAGACCCCCATCTGCCATGTCAAGTAACTTTCTGCTGCCTCCACTCAAGAGATCAAAAAGAAGTCATTATTTCCCCTAAAAATGACTGCCCCCCCAAGACCATCTTTCAGCCCCTTTTCTATTTTGGGGGTGACTCTACCCTGAAGTGAGACTCTGAAAGCAGAAATGTGCACAGTGGGCTGAGTGACAAACAGCCCCTACAGGTACTCCTTCTGAAGTTTACCTGCACCTGGAGATCTGCTGTCAATCTGATTCGGTAAGTTTCATAAAATGGACAGTTGTGGAATGTGCTGTGCCCTGCCAAAGCTGCCTGTCCCTCACCTGTGCAAATCGGAAGTCACCTGCTCTGAAAGTTTAACACCCGTCCTGAAAACCACTAGGGTGTCTGCCCCAGGGTCCTTTCTTGGTGGCCCTGTTGTCACAAGGACATCTTGTGCAGGACCCCAGCACATCTCACACAGGGGATGCCCTCTTGGGCAAGCAGCTTTCGAGAGAAAACTCCAGTGAATAGAATTTAATTGCTTAAACAAAAACAGGCTTCTTGTGTGGCTGCAGTGTGGTGGTCAGGAAGACCAGGGTCCCCAGGGCCACTTCTGATTTCTGGATGCCACCCCCACCTAGGGCCTGAGCTTCCCACATGTAAGACTGGGGGTAGGCAGAGGTGCCCTGGCTCTCACATCCTATGCTGAAGCCATCAGGCCACGTCTGGGGCATCTGTGCTCTCAATTTCCACTGAATCCCAAGTTTAAGACCCAATCCCAGCTGTGGACACGGCAGTTTATGGAGACAAAAAGCAACCCAGAGGTTTCTGCCCTGACAAAAAGCCACACTTGCCAGCCTACTTCTCCATGGCAATAACATCTTTGGGGCACCACCAGCTTTCTCCTTCTCACGTTGCTGTTAGTAAAGTAATATTGATACAGCTCTCCTCGAATTCAACTGCCCTGCTGCCTGTCGGGAATTCCAACTGGCACTTGGGACACGTTGTTAGAGCCGTTGAGTGGATTCCGACTCCCAGTGACCCTGTGGACAGCAGAGCAGAACCCTGCCTGGGTTTCTGCGCCGTCCTCTCACCTTCCGGAGCTCTATCAGACAACGCTCCACTGCTATTCATGGGGTTTTCACGGCCAGTCTTTTTGGAAGCAGGTGGCCAGGTCCTTCTTCCTAGTCTGCCTAGTCTGGAAGCTCCGCTGACACCTGTCCACCACGGGTGACCCTGCTGGTATTTGAAATCCTGGTGGCGTAGCTTTCAGCATCACAGCAACACACAGCCGCCACAGTATGACAACCAACAGACAGGGGGTATGGTTCCCTGGGTGGGACACGAACCTGGGCCGCAGCAGTGAGAGCACGGGATCTTAACCACTAGCCCGCCAACTCGGGACACACGCGTCCTCATTAATCCTCAGGACAACCTCGCCTGGGAGGCAGCATCATCCCTGCTCTGAGATAAGGACCCAGCCAACCCGCTCTCTAATCTTACTTGGGGGCTGAAGACCCACTCACCCTGGGACAAAAAATTAAAATCCCCCATGGACGTACTTCTTTCTGCTGTGTTTTAGTAAGATCAACACAGGTGCCAAGCAAAAAAATCAATAAATAAAATAAAAATACATATACGTATGTATGTGTAAAGCGCAGCCCACCTGAGCCCGCCCGGCCGCCCGCGGCCCGCAGTCAGAGGTCATCACCACAACAAAGCCACATCGCAGCTTCTCACCACGCTCTGCAACCGCCACCACCGAACAATAAGTAACTGCCAACAAGAAACCTTAAGGAGGCATATTTGTTCCTTTGGAGAACAGAGGCCATTTCCAAATAAGAAGATGCCTTAAAGTGTAAAATAATAACAGGAATAATAATAAGAAACACAGGGCAGCAGAGCCAGAGGGGCTCAGGCCCAGGCGGGGCTGAGGGGGCCTCGGGAGGAGGGGCGGGAGGAGAAGCCGCTTTGGGTCCGTCCAACCCTCCCGACTGGCCCTGGCTCAGCTTCCGCGCTGCAGGGACCCCTCCCTGGTCCTGGCCCGCCACACACGCGCCACCCTGGTCCCAGCCAGCAGGCAGCCTCCTGGGAGACACAGAGACTGGATGCAGACCAGGCTCCCTCCAGAGTTCTGGGACCTTTTACCGCAGAGTAAAATTTCCACTCATCACGGACTGGCTAATTCGCCGGTGGCGGTCACCTCTCGCACTAACTCCCTTTACTGTTATCTGAACGCACGCCCTGGAGTTACAAGACACACCAAACTTTTCATATTTGTGGCACAAAGTGTTGTCGTCTCTCCCACACACTCCAGCGGAGGAGTTAAGATCATGAAGCCACAAGGTCCCAGAACTGGATCCCAGCTCCTCCCCTCGCCAGCTGTGTGACGTCAGCAAGAGTCAACCTCTCTGGGCTTCCGCCTCCTCCTGAATAAAATGGAAATTAAGAGCAGGCCTTCCCCAAAGGGCTGAGTGAACAGTGAATGAGTTGGTCCACAGAGAGCACTAGAAGGCGGCCTGCCTCAGGGTTAGCATCAGATGGGAAAGCTGTGACTCCTGGAGGACCAGAAGATGACGTCCCAGTCCCACTTGCTGAGCACTTACTATGGACACAGAACCTAAGATACCATCTCATCTAATCCTCCAAGTTCTGACAGCAGGTGTTTTCAGAGGCTGAAATATCAAAGCGAACTCCTTGGACTGGCTGGAGAAGACGGCATAGTCTCCGCCAACCTCTACCAGGAGGGACAAAGCAACAGGCCGCCCTCTCTCTCGGAAAAGAAGGCCCGACACAGGAGGAGCAACAGTGCAAAGGCTCCCAGCTCCCCCGGGCGCAGGGCAGGGCTCGGCAGGGTCTCCTGTGGTCACAGGTGCACCGACCACAAATCAACCCCTTCAAACCCCTTCTCTTCAAATCAACCCCTTCGCTCTGTAGTTAAGATGCACTTTCACACCTATTACCTGATTTCATCTCAATAACCCGGTGAGAGAGGTCTAATTACTAGTCCCACTTTACAGACAGGACAGGGAGCTCAAGGAGGCAGAATGACCCGCCCGAAGCTCAGCGAGCTAGGGGAGCTGGGATGGAAGCCTGGTGTCCTGACTTGAGGGCCTTTGCTCTTGCAGTACATCATGTGAACTCGACACGCAGGGGCCAGCTGGAGACAAGGCAGGGGCTGAAAGAGGGGCACCCTCTCGGCAGTCCCAAGCTGTCTGACCTCGGGAAGTGGCCCTTCTCTGATCTGTCCCGCAGGGAAGACTCATCTGCCCAGCCTGACCCAAGTCATGAGACTATCCTGACAGTCAAATAAAAAGGTGTGCGTCGGAGGAGTGGGACAGACCGGTTGAAGAGCATAGTGCTGCAGACAGCCAAGACTCTGAGTGTAAGACTTGTCTCTACGCTTCCTTACAGGTGCAAATGTCACCTCCTCGGAGCGCTCCCCACACGCCCCACCAGAGCACATCTCCCCATCTGCTGCCCAGGGGACCTGGTGGCTTAACGTCTCATGCAGACACCTCGCTGGGCCCCACGGGACACGTTACCTGCCGCCCCAACCATATATGAAGATGTTTGTAAGCAGAGACCAAGTGAAAGCATTTCATAAGTGTAAAGCTTTATAAAACGAGACGTCACTATTACACAGCACCCCCATCACCTCCACATCCGCAGCACCTGGCAGGAGCGCGTTAAATGTTTGTGGAATTAATTGAGTTGTTCCCAAAAGATGCCCACAAAACAATGTCAAGTATAAAAAGCAAGTTTAGGAACAGCACGCTCAACGCATCCACTAGGCACGTTTATCTGTGTCATAGATGTTTGTGTGTGCACAGAACATATCCGACGAACACACCTGAAAACCAGCCCTGCTCTCGTCCACAAGCGAGAATGGGCAGGAAGAAAGGGGCTTAAGTTTTACGACTTTCAAATCTGTACTGTGAATTTTTTTCCCAACAAGCATGTGTTGCTTTTACAATAAAAACTTTTTTAAAAGTAGAATTCTTATCTCCTAAATGTTATAGAAATAATAGAAAATATCCATCACCACCTTCCTCAGTTAAGATTTTACTTTAGCAGGAGAATGGTAATTATTTTTCTTACTTCAAAAACAAATCCTCTTATTTTAGTAACACAATTTTGGACAAATTATTAACTGATTTTATATATACTACACAAACTTTATATATACTTATTGGTATATACCAACATACTTACTATTTATTATTGTACACTTTATAGTCAAAATAAAATCAATAATGAAAATGTGACTGAAAAATATAAACACGTGTATATGTATACACACACACTTTTTTCCCTTAAACCAACTGAGCAGAGTTGTCCACTCAGTTACATTCAGGAGTGTCCCCCATTAATTTCTCAGCTCCACGAAGCTCTGGTGAAGAGAGGAGGAGGAGGGCACCGTGTGGTTCCCCGCTCTCCAGCCTGTTACGTTCTGGTCACCCAGGGCTACGGGTCCAGCAGCCTCCCAGCCTCCTCTCCCATGTCATGCGTGGGCCCTGTCGTCCCTGCAAGAGCTTCCCCACATAGGTGACAAACATCTAAGGAGCTCATATGGCCGGGCCAAGCAGGAGGGGACTCAGGCCTCCTTCACTCCCTCCCTTCTCATCTGCCCTCAGCCTTGTTCCCATACCTTCCTGATCTGGGCCTTGAAAGTCCCTGGCCATTCCGGAGGCTACGGCATAAAATCCAGGCCCTGCATCCCGGCCTCTGATGCCTTCCCTGCTCTGCCCCAGCTCGCCTTCTCTGCTGTCTCTCTCCTCCTCTCTCTCACGGTTCTACTGCCAGCAAACTCACCAGCCCCTGCAGGAGTTCTCAGGCCATTATCCCTTAGCAGGACTGGCCACCAGCTCCTCCCGTCTACAACCCCAGGCGTCCTTGAGGACCCCTCCCGACCTCCTCCAGGAACCTGTCCTTGATCTCCAGGCCAGAAATGATGCAAGTGCTCCCACAGCACGATTTTCACAGAACTTTTCTGGAATTTCCTTGAAACATGGTTATCTCTATGCCTCACTCTTTTCTGAGGTTTCCAAGGCAGGGAGCTGCTGGTCTTATCCACCTATGTCCACTCATTTTGAACATGTGATTTTTTTTTTTCTTTTTGTGAGGGAGATCAGCCCTGAGCTAACATCCATGCCAATCCTCCTCTTTTTGCTGAGGAAGACTGGCCCTGGGCTAACATCCGTGCCCACCTCCCTCCACTTTATATGGGACGCCGCCACAGCATGGCCTGACAAGCAGTGCATCAGTGCGCGCCCGGGATCCGAACTCGGGCCGCCAGCAGCAGAGCGCACGTACTTAACCGCTGTGCCACGGGGCCAGCCCCTAAGATCTACCATTTATAGCATGCCTACTACAGGCTGGGGACTCTACTAGGACCATTAACTACATGACTGCTACTCCTCACACCCATCTCTTTACGAAGTCATCCACTGGTTCAACAAATATGCATTCAGCCCCTAGGAAGCCCTGCTCGAGAACATAAGGGGAGGGGGTAAAGCAGACACAGCCCCTACCCTGCATGCAGCTTATAGTCTCGCACAGAGAGCAGACATGAAAAGGTCAAATCAGACGATCGAGGAAAATGCTCGAGGTGCCAGAAGAGCTGCTGGAAAGCAACTAAGCCGCACTAGCGGGTACAGGAGTGAGGTGGAGGGTGCCCCATGCAGAGGACGAGCATGTGGGCAGGGCCATCCCTGCAGGTTCTGAGGGCCCCCAGGCTTCATCCCCAGAGGAATGGAGCACCACTGGAAGGTCTCGAGCCAGGGGGTGCCGTGATCATGTGCAGGTTTTAAGACACTTACTATTTAAGACACAGTATGCTATTCACAATAGCCAAAAGGCGGAAACAACCCAAATGTCCATCAACTGGGGAATGGATAAACAAAATGTGGTCAATTCATACAATAGAATATTACTCAGACATAAGAAGGAATGAGGTAGTGACACATGCTACAACTGTGACGAGCCTTGAAACATTATGCTCAGTGAAAGAAGGGAGTCACAGAAGACCACAGATTGTATGATTCCGTTCATACAAAAGCCCAGAACAGGCAACTCTATAGGGACAGAGAGTAGATTGGTAGTTGCTTAGGGCTTGGGGAGGGGGGGCAAGTAACAGCCAGAGTTTCTTTTTGAAGAGATGAAAATGTTCTAAAATTGACGGTGGTGATGGTTGCAAATATCTGTGAATATACGAAACACCATCTAATTGTACACTTTAAATGGGTGAATTATATGATATGTGAATTATATCTCAATAAAGCTAATTTTTTTTAAAGTGGATGCAGTGAGGGGGGTACTGCAATCTTCCAGCTAAGAGATGACGGTGGAAGGGAACAGAGTGGTAGAAGGATGGGGAAGAGGAGCTCTGGGAACAGGCTCAGATAAAACCATGGGCCCGGGAGACTTTGCTGTGCGAGGGGGAGTCAGGGGTCAAGGCCACACAGGTGGCAGTGGTGAAGTCAGGCCTGGGCCCCTGCTGTCTCAGTCCCCTGCTCTCTCCCTCAGAACATGAAACGTGGAGCTTCAGTTTTCTCTTTAACATGTAACGATGCTGTTTTAAGAATGAGATCTCAAACTCTCGGTCAGGAAGATTAAAATTCACCCTCCTGTATGAGAGCAGACTTGGAAATAATGCTCAGAAAATGGAACATCCTTTTACTAAAGGACCACGAACAACTGCAGAGCTTTCGGAATAAATCCACCCCATTTCTAGAAGTAACTGGTGGAGATTTCCAAGGTGGAATCCCTCTGGTGTCCAACATGGCTAGTGAATCACGGTGAAGACATGATTCAGCGCCCGGGTGCATGCCACATACATAATATCTTTCAAGAAGACATATTTTTATTGCCGCACTTGAGGACAGCCCCTCGGAATCCCGAGTTCATCAAATCGATGGGTCAAGCAGTGCTCAAGGCCCCAAGTTCACCTCTGGGGTCTCTCTCTATCGGCCACACCAGCAGGGACCGCAGTTCACACAGAAGGGTCTTCTCACTCTATGGTGAATCTGAACTTGTGTGAACTTCAGGTCTGGGGATGTCCACTACACACAGCATCTAGATGTTGTGCTAAGAAGTCCAAAGAGGGAGGGAAAAAAACCCACTATTTATGATGGGTCTGTTATTTACACAGAACTGCTTGTTGCTTGACAATTTAGATAAAAATGTTACTGCCTCTCTGCATGTGCTGCAAATTCACGGCATAAAGCCACTGGAGCAACTAATGGAGTCTTCACACATCATATCTCGTTAAAGACGCAGAGTCTGTGCCCCGCTGGAATCACAACCCAGCAGCCAGGCGAGGCCACACCTGGGGATGCAGCCCGGCCACTCCAGGCTGGCCACAACTCACCTCTGACCACCTCCCCCACACTTCCTTTTTTTTTTTTTTAAGGAAAAATATGAACTCTGTTTTCAAACAGCCAGGTCCTATGGAAGCTGGTTTCCCGTCTATCCCCTAGTCCACCAATGGTAGGAGAAACACTGGGGAGTTCTACAGAATTTGTCTCTCTCTACTTCTGATCAACAATCTATTTACTTATAGGAGTCCTCGATAAACATCTTTAAACGCCTGCCCATGTTTCCAGAAGTAACTGAAAAAATTCCAGTGCCAAGGGCATGAATGGGAAACTGATGGCTGGGCACCAAAAGATATTACTCGGCTGCTCCTGTATTTCTAACAGACGTGGATAATGGGGTCATCCATTCATTTTACTATCCAGTTCATCATCCACATGTGCACTTTCAATTGAAACTTAACCTTTATGTCCCATATTCCAAGTGGGAGCGGCACAAAAGCACACATCTCCGGAGGTGGAGATGGTATGAGTTTCTCCCCGAGCATATCTATAAATGAACACCACCTTTAATTTTATGTTGAGTTAAGAACAAACTCTGAAATACTGGCTTTTTCATACCTGCTCCCACATTTCAGCTTCTCCTGGGCAGGTTCTGGCATGACCAAGCAGAGCCCCACGGCTCCTCTTCAAGACCCTGGGTGCAGCCCAGAATCACCTCCAAGAGCTTGCTCATCGACCTTTCCCCGGCAAGCTGCCAATCACCACCAGACTCTCCCAAGGAGAGAGAGACGAGTAAATGTTAAGTCTACCCAACTCATTTCATAGGTGACCTCTGAAAGATTTCACCGCCGAGCTTGGGAGAGACAAGGCAGCTTTATTAGCATGCTGCACACAGCCTCAGCCCCCTCCACTCCCTCTTTTATGAGCCCTTGTTACATAAGATGCCACAAAGGGAAAAGGAAAAACAACACACTTCCAGTTACAAACACAAGTTCTGATGGCCAGGCCAAACCCTGGCTGTTTACCAGATGTTATTTTCAGTCATTTAAAAGAAACATTTTTAAAAGGCCGGGGAACAAAAGTTTTCGCTGTTTTCTTTCTTCCTTTTTAAACACACACTCACACACACACACAAAGATGGAGGTACATTCCATTCGCAAGCATCCTTCCCCGAGTTCAAATTAAAGGCAAAGGCAGCCTGAAGTCGGACAGCTCCTTCGCGGAGCTGGACCGCAGCCTTCAAACAGGATTTTCAAATGTTTCTCAGCCTCATCTAAATTCCAGCCTGACAGATAATAAATAGCTACTCATTTACTATCATCATAAAAATTTAAATAGCCTTGAAATAGTTGCTACAATACAGAAGAAATGATCAAACCTAAGCTCCGGAAAGCCACTACAAACAGCGAAACTATTGCTACGTGGAAGCACACATAGAGAGACATTGTTGCAATAAAAGCTGCTGGATTATTGGATTTGCTCTCTCTCTTTTAAATCTTCTACTCCGAGCATAAGAGGCAACAACTTGCCGTTTTACCCAGTGAAAAAAGGGCTTAGTAACCCTCAGCTATGACACTGTACCAGATGTGGTGGTGGGTTTTTTTTTTTTTAAAGAAAGTATCTGATTTGATTCTACACAGTGATTAAACACCTTTGTGCTCAGCGGAGAAGGGTCTTCCAACCCCTCCCCCTCCAAAAATGGCATCAAAGCAATCAAAATGGTACTGCCGGGCCTGGTCCCCTCCCCCCGCGAACTCCCCGACTTCGCCGGGGCCGCGCGCCGGGCCCCCTGCGGCGGGAATGGAAGCTTCCACTCCAGGCCGGGGCGCGCGCCGGGCCCCCCTGCGGCGGGAATGGAAGCTTCCACTCCTGGCCGGGGCCGCGCGCCGGGCCCCCCTGCGGCGGGAATGGAAGCTTCCACTCCAGGCCGGGGGCGCGCGCGGCCGGGGAGGGGCCGCGGCACCGCCAGAGAGGGGTCAACGCGAGTCCAGGCAGGCGCCCCGGCCAGGCGCGGGCCCGCGGGAACAGCCCTCTTTCCTTCCGCAACCCCGGCCCCCTCCTCTCCCGCACGCCCCCTCCCACCACTTTTCAACTTGAAAGACTCGACGAGGACACCCGGCCTCCCAGTTCTCCTCTCCAGGGTCGCCGCCACCCCCGCCAATCTCGTCTCCCCCGCTCCGAGAAGTCCTCCGTGGAGGGGGCACCGGATCCGGCCGCCCGGCCCGGAGCTGGGGAGGAGGAAGGGGACCTGCTCCGCGGCCGGGGCGGGGCGGGGCGGGCGCTGTCCAAGTTTGGTGCTCACGGCGGCCGGCATTCCGAAGGAAGCGCGATCGACGGCCGGCGGGCCGCGGGGCGGGCGCGGGGAGGGGAGGGGGCGGCGGGGCGGGCGTGGGGAGGGGAGGGGCCCGCGGGGCGGGCGCCGGCGCCCCCGCCCGCCTCGGAGCCCCGAGACCGCCACTGGCTGCGCCGCTCAAAGTTCTCGGCTCGGAGGGCGGCGCGGGGGAGGGGCGGGAGCGCGTGTGCGGGGAGGGGGGCGGGGGCGCGTGTGCGGGGAGGGGGGCGGGGGAGGGGCGGGGACGGGTGTGCGGGGAGGGGGGCGGCGCGGGAGAGGGCGGGAGCGCGTGTGCGGGGAGGGGGGGCGGGGGAGGGGGCGGGGGCGCGTGTGCGGGGAGGGGGCGGGGAGGGGGGGGCGGGGGAGGCGCGGAGGGGGGCGGGGGCGCGCGGCCGGCCGCGCTCCGGCGGCGGCATCTGTTCGTGGTGCTGAAACCCCGAGCGCTCAGCTCAGCGCAACTAAGTCACAATGGACAACTTTTCCTCCCCGAGGGGCCCGGAGGGGGGTCGGCGGCCGGGCCCCCCACCCCGAGGAGCCTCCGGTGTGTCCCAATCGACACCTGACGCGCGGAGATCAAAGCTGGGGCAGAACTGGGGGGTCCTGGGGGCGCCCTTCTTTTGTTCCCGGGAGCTGGCGTCAGGTTCCAAGAATAAAAAGTGATGCTGGAGAAGCGGAGGGGAGGGGCGAGCCCAGAGGAACGATTCTTTAAATAAGATTTGCAATGGAACCCAGAAACCGCTTCCAAGGAGTTTGGTGTCCAGGCCCGAATTACCGCCACCCTCTGTCTACCCCCAGCCTCACACCGGCGTGAAGGGGGGACATGGAGCCGGGAGAAATTTCCACATGCCAAAAACATGTCCACCAACTCAAAATGGACGCCGGGCTGCTCGCCGCCTTTTAAGCGCAGCCTCTCTCCTTCGACCACTGCCGGAGCCGCGCGCTCCCCGCTCGGCCTCCGAGAACCCGGCTCTTTCTTTCCAGAAAAGGAGGGGCGGGTAGCTCTGAGGCTGGAGACAGACTCGTTTGGGAGTCTGAGCGTGCGGCGCCGAGGCCGGCACTTTGTAGGGTGCCGCCCCAGTGCCCGGCGACCCTCGTCCCGCAGCGCGGGGTGGGGACAGCTCCAGCTCGCTTACTTGTTTGTCGCTGAGCGCGGCGATCCGCGGCTGCCTCTCGAGGAGCTGCTTCTCGAGGTCGCCGTTCTGCGGAAACACGGAGGAGCGGGCTCAGGCCGGCGGCCCCGGGGGCTCCAGTGCGCCGGGCAGCCCGCGGGCCGCAGCCCCCCGCCCGCAGCGCGCCCCAAGTTCCCGGCCGCGTCCCGCACGCGCGGCGGCCGGGCAGCGCCGCGCGGGGCCGCTTACCTGTGGCTGCCGCCTCCTCGGGGCAGCTCGAGGGGCGGGGCGGGGCCCGAGGCCACCGGCGGCGCGCCCCGAGCCGTGCAAGTCTGCAGGCCGGGGTGCGTGTGCGAGTGAGTGTGAGTGTGAGTGTGTGCCGGGGGAGGGGGGAGGAACAAAGAGCCAAGTAAACACGGCGAGTCCGTGTCGAGCAAAGCTCATAAATACTCAAGTCGCGTCCTAATCTCCCCAACACACACGCGCGCGCACGCCGCAATACCGCTCGGGCTCCGGCCGCCGCGCCGCCGCTCGCCCGAGCAACCATCGCCAAAACTACTTTTGCAAACTGTGCAGGATTGCACGGGGGCCGGAGGGGGTCGGCGCACACACTCACACGCACACCCCGGGGCAGGCTCACGAAGGGGTCCCCTCCCGGCACCCTCAGCCCTGCAGACCCTGCGTCGAGAATGAGAAGACGCCGGGCTCTGGTCCCACGGGCCCCCGACCCCCAAACTGTGCAGGATTGCAGGAGAGGGGGGCGGAGGAGGAGCGCAGAGGCGGTCCGTGCGTGTGCACAGTCCTCCCACCCCGAGGCAGGCTCGAGGAGGGGCCCCCTCCCGACACCTCCAGCCATGCAGATCCTGCGACGAGGAAGAGGACGCCAGGCTCGGGTCCCTGGGGCCCCCACCGCCTACCTGGTGGCGCGCGAGTTCCACGGCGAGCGCCTCGGGCCGGCTCTGCAGCTCCATCCCGGGAACTTGGGCAGCACTTTTCGCTCACTTTGGCCCCGGCTCCCGGGAAGTTGCGCGGGTCCGCGGGGGCGGGAGCGGGCGGGCGCGCACCGGGTCTCCGGGCCGGGGGGACGCGAGCCCACTCCCCCACGGCCGAAAGGGAGGGGGGTCTGGCGAGGGGGAAGAAAGGCGGCCGGGCGCTGCGGCCGCCCAACTCCTCAGGCTGCCCGGCAAGTTGCGCCGGGTCCCCGGGCTGCCGGCGCGGCCCGGCGCCGGGAGCCCCGCGCAGCCCCGCGCGCGCCCGCCCGCCGCCGCCCGCCGGCAGGGACTATATTTCCTCTGGCGCGCGCGCCTGGATCTCGCTGGGCCTCGGCAAAGTTGTGCTTCGGCTCGATGCTAATTCGGCAGTGCCCGGATGGAGCGGGCCGGGGCGGCGGGGGGCGGTGCCGGAGCCCGCCGCCCGCCCCGCCCCCGCCCCGCGCGCGCGTGCGCACTGCCGCCCCGCCACGGCCCGGCGCCCCGAGCGGAGAATAAAAGCGGCCGCGCGGAGCGGCGCAAACTCGCCGGCCCGCCCGGGCCGGGCGCTCCTCCTCCCTCCGCCCCCTCCCCAGCCAAACCCGGGGAAAGCGGGGCGCCCGGCCTAAGTCTCGGGTTATAAATACTTTCCGGTGGAGGGAAAAACGTCCATTGTTCCATTTCTTTTCTGCTCTGGCTCTCGCTGCTCCCTCTTTTCCCCTTCTCCCTCTCCCCCTTCCACTTTATTTCAATTGCCTGCATCCCCTCCTGCCTCCCTGTGCCCCAGCGCTGCGACTTGGGAGATGAGATGAGTCCTGTCTGCAGATTCCCCACCGCCTCATGGCCACCGTGTTGTTTCAACAGTGTGAAAACCCATCTCTTGACTGTTCCTTTAATGATTTTTTTTTTTTTACATTCACAATTAAACTCTCAACAGATGTCACTGGACTTTTTAAGACAGTTGTTAAAAATTGTAAACGTGCCCGGTCAATGTGACATAAAACGATTATAACTACAGCTGCGGAGATCGCATTTCAAAACTCCCAGCCCCGCAGCCAGGAGGTTAATGTCTCCAAGTCGATGTTACCGAAGTGGAGTCACCACCCTCGTCAATTAAGGTCGGAATGCTTTCTGCTCCAGTAGCATTGGTAAAGTGCTGGTATGTTTGAAAGATGCTGGAGAGAAACGGTGCGATCTTATTTCGAAGTAAACGTTTAAACTGATAAGTCATTATAACTTCATCTTCCTCCACAGCACAAAAATTACCCAGGCGCACACAATCCACAAAGGCCCCTTTCAACACGTGCCAACATGCCGCACATTACTTCTGTTGTCAGCAGAAGTTGTTGGCATTTTTTTTTCAGGTGAGGACTCCAATGTTGTTCTGGCCTCTATTAGGGCATTTGCCACAGCGACTTATGTGTTTGTCTGTTGGGACCCCTCAAACACCGGGGGCTCTCATCCCTGACCCCAGCACCCAGACTTTAGGAAGCACTCAGCAAGGGATCGCTGGTTAATTTGTGAGCTTTGTTATCAGAGTAAAACTAACACATGTTCTAAGTGGTCATGATCAGTTTGGTCTAGCACAAAGCAGGAGGAAGCAGGGCTCACCAAATGCAAAACTGAAGGGTGATTCTGGGTGCCCTGAGGAGGCTCTGGCTCCTTCCACTCCGGCTTCAGCCCAACTCAGGATGGTGTCCCCCATACTTAGTGCTTTGCTGGCCTGGACACCAGTCTGGTAAAGTGGACTGCCCAGGGGACCAGTGTTTGGAGAGCCAGAGAGAGAGAACATGCAAGAGGATTCCTACTGTAGTCTCTGTAAATGTCACTGGCTTTTTGGTAAAAATTCATAATAATTTCCTTGGCCATGTATGTAATTAAATCAACAGAGAGGATATTCGGGTCCATGACTCACACAGACTCAGGCAGAGGCTGGCTGGAGGAGAGCGGCTCACACTGTAGAGATGTTACAGTGTTGTCTGCAAGTTTCTGTAATTAATTCGGGTTACAGTCGTGATCATCTACATGCCCCTCTATTGCTTTCACAGCCACCTAATTCCCGAGCAAGCAACAAACGCCAGGGGCTGGGGTGCCCTCTGACGATGGGGGAACCGGGTATGTGGAGGAAAACCGAGCTGCAGCTCTTGTAAGCAGATGCTCGGGGAGCCCGGTGCTGCTGCCGCCCATGTACTTTCCCCTGAGCGCATCCTGCACTCCAGCTGCCCTCCTGTGGCCCGTGCTGTGGCCTCCATCTGGAATGCCCTTTCTCTCGTAACTCACCTTTTTAAAATCCTCTTCATCCTCCAAGATTCACTTCAAATGCCGCCTTTTCTGGGAAGCTTCCTCTAATTTCCTCGTGTAAATTCCTTACTCCTCGCCTGGAGACCTGCCACACCACGCAGAGCTTACCTCGCATGGGGGCATCCTGTCCCATAATGAAGGTAACTTTTCCTCCCGCGGAGCCTGAGCTGACTCTGAGCCTGGCCTCCGGGCAGAGCACAGTGTGTATGCGGAAGGAAGGCACGGTGTGCCCAGGGCCAAGTAGGCGCTTAGAGGGTGAATAAGTGAGTGAGGGGGTGAATGAATGAGTGAATGCTAAAAGAGAAATGCATTCCATTTTTGGAAAGGGGGGGCTGTTAATAATGGCCCTAGCAATGAGCAGTGCCTGCAGTTCATTCCAGCATCCACATTTCTCTTCCCCTGCATTGTGGTCAGGTGGACAGGGGGCCTGGATTGAAGCTTGAATGTCTGGGTTTGAGACTTGGGTCCACCCCTTAACAGCCTCGTGACCTTGGGCGAGTTACTCCACGTCTCCTAGCCTCCCTTTCTTCAGATGTAAAATGGGAATTATCCAACCAACTACAATTACCCCCAGACCCACTCAGCTCCTCCAGGCCCCAGACGTTGGCTACTTGCTCAGTGGAGAGCCCCAGTCGCAGTCCCTCACTGGCCTAACAGGCCCCAAGGTGCGGGCCATCCTTCAGTATGGCTGCTGGAGGGGGTGCTGCAGGGCTCTGGCCCCCGTCCAACCCTGTGGACCCACAGGGACCCCGGCTGTTCCCCGCTCTTCTGGTTTCTGAGTGAAGCTTTGTGGCCGGCCAAGGGGTTGAGTAACACAACTCAGAATTCCGGGGGAGTTAGGTAGGGCTTCATCCAATGAACTTGGACCAACTAGAAACAGGATTCCGGAAGGAGCCAGCAAATCAATATCGCTCCCTTCCTTGGCTGGATGGAATGCTCTGTAACACAGCCCACATACCCCGCAAACAGCAGTGGACAGCCCGGTAATCCGTCACCTTGATGTCGCTTTCCTTCTGGCCCTGTCCCCTCACTCCTGCGCCCTAGGACTGCACCTCCAAAAGAGACTTCACGCTTTAATTTGCCTTTGTTTTCGAAGGACCCCCTGGCTAAGAAGGGGAATAGCAATAGCTATCATGCCACAGGGTTCTGGTGAGGATGAATGAGTCATGCCTACGAAAGCCCTAGTGCGCTGGAAAGAACCAAAAAGAGCAGCGAATATTCTCAGACTCAAGAATCGGTCTTCGGTTGCTCCCCCATGTGAAAGGTTCCTACAAAAGGCCAAGATGACTCTTGAAAAAGGACTTCAAAAGAAGCTCAGTAAGCATTCAGTATGCACCTGTGGTGTACAAGGCCCTACACCAGTTGCTATGTGACTCACATCCAGTCAGAAGGGTCCCAGGCCCTGGGACACCAAGGTGTAGTGGGGGCTCTGGCAGAGAAAGTACAGACGTGAGGAACTATAATTCGGGGGGGCCTGCCTTAAAAACAGAACAGAGTGAGAGCAATGGGAGAACAGGAGAGGAAAGTTCATTTTGGGAGGGGTGGTCCGAGAGGGGCTTGTCAAGAAATCATTTGAACAGAGCTTTGAAAAGGTAATAACGCCCTTGGTTCCGGGTTTTACCATTCACGAGGCATTCTCCATATCTGTGATCTCACTGACCCTCGCCAGAGTCCCAGGAGGGAGGTCGGTGCCCCCATTTTACAGTTTGGAGGACCGAGGCTCAGGACACTAGCTTGACTTGGCGTGGATGCACAGACTGAGGTGGAGGAGACCTGGGCAGGTGTTTAGGCTCTTCTACTTTTGGAAGTTGGCTGAAGGATGGATTGGTTTCCAAAGACAGGGAAGGATATTCTGGCTAAGGAAGTGGCATAAGCCAACGTCCTGAGGCAGGCTGCCTCAGGGGACCTGCAGTGGGTCACTGTGGAGAGAAGTAGGACAGAAAAGATGGTGGGACCAGACTACATGGTCTAGAATGCCAGGCTGCGGAGTAAAATGCATTATCCGGGGAGAGGGAACCTGCCCAAGGTTTCTGCACAGGTGTGTGCGACATGATCAGGTCTGTGCTCTGAGATGACTGCATGGTGATGGGAAGGATGCAGGGGAAGGTGGGAGTCAGCTGGGAGGTGGAGGCCACGATCCAGGAGAGAGGTGCCCATATCTGGCCTGGAGGAGAAGAGGGGAGGCAGGTGCAGATCCCTGGGGCCAGCACATCCTGAGCACAGAGGAAGTGCAGGGGCTGTGGCAGGAGGGGGCTTGAATGTCTGGTGTGTGGTACACCCATATGAGTGAGCTTTCAGGGAGGGAATAAATTTGACTTTCTGTTAGTGTTACTCTTGTAGGTATATTTATAGCGAGCCTTCCCTCTGCCCTCTGTTGAAGGCATTCTTTATTTTATTTGATCCTATGGAGGTGAGTACAATTGTCCCCACTTTACAGATGAGAATACTGAGGCTCAAAGTGATTCAGTAACTTTCCCAAGCTGCACAGCTATGGGGCATCCACACATGTCAGGGGCCCAGGACAGTCTTGTTTATGCCTGTTGTCCTAGGTAATATTTAATGTGCCTTCTTTTACTCTCCAATGTGTCCCGGCTTGGATGATGAATTATATGGTCAGCCAGTGGTAGGGATGGAGACAGAATTCACCCTCCAGTTTCAAAACTCCAGAGCCTGCTGTCTTGCCAAAACTCTACTTTGTCTTACCCTGGCCATAGACCAAGGGCCCTTTGGTCTAGAGCAGTGGCCGGAGGTTGGGAATGGCACTGTCTGGAGCCGGGGACACTGGTGTAGGGGACTCAGGTTCCACCAGGGTCGAGCCATAGGACCAACTGCAGCATCACAGACTGTCACTCTGCTTCCTGCAAAATGGGTGGCCAGGCCCTGTCCAGTCACTTGCCCACCGGCTCAGAGGCTGCACAGTATATCTGAGAGACATCTGCCAGACACCGACAGGCTCAGGCCTGTAACCCAGTTGCCCCCTGAACATCTCCTTGGATGTCGCTGGGCACCTCAGCTCAACATGCCCTAACCTGAGCTCACCAGCCACACAGGGCAGCAGCGCCATCCATCGGCTCCTGAAATCAATCTCTCCTCTCTCAGGCCCCATATCACATACACTTCATGTAATTAGTTAAAATGAGGTCGTACTGGATCAGAGTGGGTCCTAAATCCAATGTGACTGGCATCCTTATAAGAAGAGGAGAGACACAGACACACACAGCGAGAATGCCGTGCGCTGACAGAGCAGAGGTTGGAGTCTATAAGTTGAGGAATGCTAAGGATTGTTGGAGCCACCAGAAGCTGGGAGAGAGGCCTGGGAAGATTCTCCAGAGGGAGCCAGCCCTGCCAACATCTCGATTTAGGACTTCTGGCCTCCATACTGTGCAAGAATACACTTCTGTTCTTTTAAGCCCCTAGTCCGTGGTACTTCGTCATGGCAGCCCCAGGAAACCCACACACAGCTCGAGCCCTCCATTGTGATGAGTAGACGGACTCGCAGAGACTGGATTCCTGGTCCCACTGCCCCGCAGCTCTGCAGCCTTGCAGGAGCTTCCCTGACCGTCGCTCCTGTGTCTCCTCAGGAGAAGAGAGCACGATATGTATCGAGCGCCCAGCACGGGGCTGGGAATATTCAGATCCATAGTGGCCCAGAATTTCTCAGGTTTTAGAAAAGCCACAGGATGCGTGTACCAAACGTTCCCTTACCTCTCCAGCGGGGTCAGCGCATTACTCAATAATCAAACACCTCGATATTTCCACAGCGGAACGTATGAACACTCGCCAGAAGTGGAACGAGAGCCACTGAACAGCCTCGTATCGGTTCGGGTCAGGGTTTGCTGCCAAATGAGTGTGAGCATCAAACTTACCCGGCTGCCAGTTCCTCTGTTCTCGGATGAGAAAGGGTTTAACTAATGCTGTCACCACTCTGAAACACTTTGAGCCTCAGTATGGACTGGTGAGGCCGCCAAGCTCTACACAGGAAAGCAAACCGACCAAACGCTTAAGACAGAAAATCCTGAGCCTGCTCGTTTTGATTTTGAAGGACAAATTGCTTATCGCCCAAGTGAAGATTAGATTCCACAGCGTTGCTGGCCCCAAGGGGCATTGTGTGGTGTGTAAATACTCATTTCTTTAGCTGGCCTATTAGAACATGGAGCTCAATGAGCCAAAGCTTGTTTGCCCCACCTCCTGGAAAACACCAGTGACTTAATGTTGAAGGTGCCAAGCACAGTACTGAAGTGCTATCTAGTGTTCCTAAGGCCAAGAAGGCTGTACTGTGCCTAACGGAGAAAATATGTGTGTTAGATCAGCTGGTTCAGGCCTGGGTTTCAGTGCTTTTGGCCTTGAGTTTACTGTTAATATATCAGCAATATGTATTGAATATGGTGTCTTTGAACAGAAACACACATAAAACAAGGTGATGTGTTGATGGGTTGATGAAAGTG
Organism: Diceros bicornis minor; assembly: GCF_020826845.1. Classification (NCBI taxonomy): domain Eukaryota; kingdom Metazoa; phylum Chordata; class Mammalia; order Perissodactyla; family Rhinocerotidae; genus Diceros; species Diceros bicornis. The sequence goes on along the minus strand of NW_026691844.1, from coordinate 529,860 downwards.
CTGTGACCAGAGGCTCACAGGAACCTAACCCTGTATTTCTCCTAGGAGCAGTGGTTCTAGCATTGTATTCATTAATTCAGTGTTTGAGGCAACTTTATAGAACATAACTCCTGCGAATAACAAGAATGGACTGTAGTAAATAATTAGGAAGCGATGAGCTTCAAGTGATTTTTACCTTTGTTTCTTAAATTATTCTTTTCAGTTAAATTAATTTATTTACTATGTTTTCAGGTTAAATTATTATGTAATCGTAAACTTGTAAAATATAATTTTTCATGGCTTTGTCTAACAACTGACTTGCAAACTTCCTGACATTTCCAGTCGTCTCTCGCGCGTCTGCTCCGGCACGCCACGAGCTAGGAGGAGCCACAGCAGGAATAAAGGTCTGCCTGGCTCCAAACCCGGTCTCTTGCTTTTTGAAGCTTCACGCGGAAACCCTTAAGTAGGACGGAAAAATCGAGGTGCGATTGCCTGCTAGGCTTTAGTGTCACTCAGGGTGCAAGACGGGCAGTGTTCGCTGGGAAAGGACCACGCACCTTCTCGTGGTTCAAGTCTGACTGCAGAACTTGGGAGGAATTTATGAAAGAGAGTTCCTCAAACCACGCCAGGAGATAGGCACGTCATGAAATGACGGAGACCCTGTGCCTTTGGAATTTCACTTAGTATAAACGAACACAGATAAATGCTAAAACAGTGAGACAAAACACCCAAGGAAATGAAACCAGAACCAAAAAGGATATATATCCTAAAAACCTAAATATAATCAGGCCACAACATGATAAACTACAATTTCTTGTGTTCACCGTCTTAAGTTTTACTTTTGCAGACCTTTGTATTTGGAGGACAAGGGGATAAAAATGAGTACAGTTATAGATAGAACTGTCTGGTGATTTTCAGCTGTTTTGAAATTCCACAATTTGTTTTTTTGTCTTTAGATTTTTTTTAATTGAAGTATAATTGACGACACATTATGTTAGTTTCAGGTGTAAAACATAATGATTCAATATTTTTATATATTTGTAAAATGATCACCACAATAAGTCTAGTTAATATCCATCACCATATATAATTATAGAATGTTGTTTCTTGTGATGAGAACTTTTAAGATTTACTCTTTTACCAACTTTCAAATATGCAATATGGTATTATTAGCTACAGTCACCATGCTGTAAGTTACATCCCCGTGACTTATTAATTTATTTTGTAACTGGAAGTTTACACCTTTTCCATGATTTTTTGTTTGCTATTTTAAGATTATAATTAAAGCAAGTTGCAAATGTGTTTTGGGATTTGATGATAGCCCTTGGCGTCACGGAGAACCTGTGGAAGTAGGCATGATGGTTGTCATGATCCGTGGAGTAGGAGAGGAAGGTGGGCAGTGGAGGACAAGGAGCAATTGACGTGAGAGCCAAGGGAGAGATCCAGCTGAGCTCTTTAGGGGAAGGAGAAATTGCAAGCTTTTTTTTCCCCCTGAAAACTGTATTTTCAAAGCTATGGATATAAATACACACCAAAAGCCCCAGTAAATGTTTTTGTCATTCTTTACAGTGATTGTGACTTGTTTAATGCTGATAAGCATTCCTGTAGTCATTTACACCTCATCAGGATGAACAGGACTTAGAGCACCTGAGAATGTGAAACAGGAAAGAGCCTTAAATCTCACAGGGGAGGAAACTGAAGCCAAAAATGTTGAGGTGTCCTCCCCATGCAGGTAGTAAGTGAACACATGGGGTGTCTTAGTCTATTCAGGCTGCTATAACAAAAACACCATAGGCTGGGTGGCTTATGAACAACAGACATCATTTCTCATGGTTCTGAAGGCCAGAAGTTCAAGATCGGGGCGCCAGCATGATCAGGTGAGGGCCCTTTTCTGGTTCATAGCTGGCACCTTCTTTCTGTGTCCTTGCGTGGTGGAAGGGGTGAGAGATCTCTGTAGGGTCTGGTTTTTGTTTTTTTTTTTTTTGGTGATGAAGTTTGGCCTTGAGCTAACATCTGTTGCCAATCTTCCTCTTCTTGCTTGAGGAAGATTGGCCCTGAGCTAACATCTGTGCCAGCCTTCCTCTATTTTGTATGTGGGTCTCTGCCACAGCATGGCTTGATGAGCAGTGTAGGTCCACGCCTGGGATCCAAACCCAGGAACCCCAGGCCACCGAAGCAGAGCACACTGAACTCAACCACAGTGCCACTGGGCTGGCCCCTGTAAGGTCTCTTTTATAAGGGCACGAATCCCATTCATGAGGGCAGCGCTCTCATGACCTAACCACCTCCAAAAGGCTTCACCTCCTAATATCATCACCTCAAGCATTAGGATTCCAACATATGAATTTGGGGGGACGCCATGCTATGGCATGGAATAGGGCCCCATCTCCTGCCACCTGGCCCTATGTGCGTCCATCTCCTCAGGCCACTTCTCGATCCCCTGTGTTCTTCCGTACCCTCTGCCGTCTGTTCACATTCTGTATACAGTAGATGATAACCCGAGTAAGGTAGGATGAAGTCAACTTCCAATCTTTCACCAGGACTCAGCTATCCCATTCTGCCGCTGCATTTCTTTGAATGTTTATTCTTTGTGCCTAAGACTCTAGACAGATATACCTAGAAGATGGAGAGCTGAACTTGTGGATATTCATAACACACCCCTTCCAGCCACACCAGAGTTGAAATTAATGAGGTGACTTTTGGAAAGTGCCTTGGGATGGGGGCTGGTTGCCAGGGGAGCCAATGATGTGATTAGAGCGTTGGGACTTTCAGTCCCATGCCGCTGATCTCTGGAGAGTGGTGAGGGGCTGGAGGTTGAATTGAGCCCAGTGGCCAATGATTTAATTAATCATGCCTATGTAATGAAGCCTCCATAAAAACTCAAAAGGACCAGGTTTGGAGAGCTTCTGGGTTGATGAACATGTGGAGTTTTGGGGAGAGGGGTGCACCCAGAGAGCATGGAAGCTCCTCCCCCCTTCCCACATACCTTGCCCTATACATCTATTCCATCTAGTTGTTCCTGAGTTATATCCTTTTATACTAAACCGGTAACTTAGATAGTAAACTGTTTCTCAGCGTTCTGTGTGACCCATTCTAGCAAATTAATGGAACCCGAGGAATGGGTCACGGGAACCTATGATTTATAGCCCTTTGGTCAGAAGCACAGGTGACAACCTGGACTTCTGATTGGCTTCTGAAGTGGGGGCAGTCTTGTGGGACTGAGCCCTTAACCTGTGGCTTCCAGGTAAATAGTGTTGGAATTGAGTTAAACTGTAGGACACCCAGCTGGTGTTGGAGAATTGCTTGGTGGTGTTGGAAAACCCCCACACATCAGAAGTAGGGTCAGAATTGTATAAGGGAACCAAAGCACAAAAGACAAAGTGTAATAATAACCCCATGAAGGGGTTATTTTTCATGTTTTCGTGTTTATAGGCTGCTTGCATAATGCATTGTCTTGTTTGGATTCTCACAACTGCCCTATCCTATAGCTAAAGCAGGTGATGTTAACTCACTTTTGCATCCAAAGATACTGAAATTAAGTGTATCGCCCAAACAGTGGTAAAGACCCAGGATTTGAACAGAAACCCAGATACTTTGCGCAGAAGTCCGATATTCTCCCCACCACACCCAGCTGCCTCACAGAAATTAATTCCAGGGATGGTAACAGCCTAACACTGAATATTTCCCATGTTTCAAGCAGAGTTCTAAGCACTTCCCATGGTCAACTCCTTCAGTCATTTGGTCTCACCATAAGCTATGAGATCAATACTTCTATCATTGCACAGACAGGGAAAGTAGAGAAGCGGATTTACTTACTGTATGGACCTATGCTCTCTGCCATCCTGCAATGCTTGTGAAATAGTGTTATTTTCTTATGGAACGCTAAAAATTTTATTTCCAAGAATGCTAACAATTTGACAAATAGTATGACATAATAATAAATTCCTTCAAGAAACATGGTGGTTACTGATCCCATGAGCCTTAGAAGGATAACTTGGTACTTACTCCCGCGGGTGGGAAATTCTGCAGTCCTTTGACATTAGTCACTCCTTAAAGGCCAGACAAGGTAGAAAGTAGGTTACAGTGTAATCAAACGCCAGTAGTGGAAAATTTCATGTTTGATATCAGGAGACACACAAAAGGGGCATGTTGTTGAAGAATATAAAAGAACTACTTGGAAGTAGAGAAGAGCTCAAATTGCACTGGAGATCAATTTCATTTTCCCTTCAAGGAGGCCAGAAAGACATATTTTCATTTTCTTGAGTGAGAGAAGAGGAATGTAAACTATTTCTTAGGGAGGAGGTTTGCCTTTTTCTGGATTGGAGGGTGAAAGAAAGCTGGAGAAGGCATCTTCAGAGAGGGAACATCACAGAGCAGAGATAACTCTTGGCCAGAGAGCAGAGTCTCATGTGAAAGTTGTTTTATAAGAGGTTGTTCTATAATACTGAAGCTAGATCCTCTCGAATCAGCATTGGAATGAGACAGAGTATCAAAAAATAAATAGCCAAGGATGTCATCGTTAACTGCAATGAAGTTTGAAGTTATGTGAGTATCAGCTCTCCCTCAATATGAACTAGAACTATAGTCGTTCCTTCTGGTCTATTAAGAATACAACGGTGTTTTAAACTTGACTTTTTCATTGGGCTGTTAGAATAAAATTTGGACCTTCAGGAAAATCTTATGGTTGGAAAAGTCACATATATATCCAGAGACACCTTTACTGAATTAATGATATGGGCTATTTATTCAACTAAAATTTTAACACAGCGAAGGTGCAAATCAAGAGGGAAAGAGGAAATGTAATTGCTTCTAAGAGCAGAAACCTCGTCTTTTCATTCATTTTATATCCTGAGACTTGCACAGTGGGGTGTATGTGGGAGTGTGTGTGTGTAAAAGAGAAGAGAGACAATGTATGTAAGAGCTCAAAAGAAACACTGCCTGATAAATGAATTTACTAAAAAGTTATAAAAACAAAGTTACTGAAGCATGTAGTGACTTTCGCTCTTTCCTCTATTTATAAAACAAGTAAGTTATTTGCCAGACGAAAAGCTGTTTACTAAGTTTTCTCAATAATCCTTCTTCCTTCAAATTATCAGACATCATACCAAAATGATAATTCTTTACATGTGTTTAAAGAGGAATTTTCTGTGCCTCTTTCTGGCTAATAATTCCTTCTTCTCTGGAAATGATGCCAATTCCAGACAGGGTGGAACCCAATGGCCATGTCTCCACTATGGGAGTAAAGTGATTGGGCCACAACCGCAGTGATTGATCCAAATAGGGGCCAATCAGAGTTGTTCTCTGTCTTTTTTTTTTTTTTTAACTAGAGCTGGGAAGGGTAGGGCTGGAAGTGGAGCTACATATACGAGACTCTGACGTTGTTAATCGTCACGTTTTTTAATTATCTGAGCCACTCCACTAACTTTCCAGAGAAGTTCCCATTTTGCCTAAGACAGCCAGGCCACAATAAGAGAGAATGAACGTGACACACGCTGAGAGGAGAGTCCTGGCAGTGTTCAAAACTCCAGTTCTAGTTGCTTCCAAAGCTCAACTGTGTCGCCGTCATTCCCTTCATTTTATTATTCATCCCCTTCCTTCCATTATTTAAAATGTTCCAATAACCTTCCAATAAAGTCCCCTTTGTTTTCAGCTAGTTCAAGTTTGTCACTAGTACCTAACCGAGACCCAAAATAAAACATCCTACAGGCCCGATGTAGCCCAATAAACTGAGAAGTCCTGCTCCTGGTTGAAAACCTGTGGGTGATTTTTCAGGTCCAACCACAGGCAATTACACAGCTCTACCGGGCAGGCCTCACGGGGGAAGGCTGCCCTCCCCACCCCAGACTTGCTGCCCCATCTGTGCACGCAGTCTCTAAGGGGACTTGCAGTCAAGGATGCAGGCGCCCCCTGCCCCCGGGTCCATGAAATGCAGGACCTGCTCGGGCCTCCTCTGTAGTAAGATGATCCTCACGTCTCTGCTGACCCACTGAGCCTCGCCTGGCGCCATTCCTCGGGGAAAATGGAACATTGGAGGACCTGGCACTTTTTCCTGTTTAACCTCTTGCTTGTACTAAGTGGTAAGTCGTTAAAGTCTTGGCTGTTACTTCCAGTTTGGCGTGTGGTCTTAATTGAGCACCTCCACACTTGGCAGCTCAGCTCTTGAAATAAAGTAGTCAATGAAAATGGGATCTCTATTTGCATTAAGTTGTGCAAACACGTTATGACTTAGATATTTGAAGACACGTTGTGTGTAAAAAGGTAAATAAACTGGAATATATACTTCTAGAAGCTTTAAACCTGACCTCTATGGAAGTGTATGAAAATGTTCTTCCTAAAGTCCTAGATAGCTCATGCCATGCAAGTACTACACTCGTAAGTCACCACAATAGCAATCGTAAGTCGCCATGACAAAACAACAGATTCCCATTTTGCTACATTTTAAAGGCTCTCCATTCTGTAAATGATAACTAAGGAGCATTCTTACTTCCCTGCCTTTGAGTTATAGTGTTTTCCCATGATAGATACAGAGAAGGTACATAAGAATCATGAATTTTGTGAATAGTAATCAAAATCATTCTCTAACTCAGTTCACAAAAACACAGTCTCTGTCCTTGATATTAAGGAGGGAGTGAGAACAAAGATTGTCATCAAAGCTAAGATGCAGAAATTTTCTGATTAACAGAGAGTGAGTTTTTAAATTAATTTACTTGTCTTTTAAATCCCGTGTTTGGGTTGATTTAATTGTTTTTAAATTAATTTTATTTTATGTATTTATTTATTTATTTATTTATTTATTTATTTATTTTGATGAAGATTAGCCCTAAGCTAACATCTGTTGCCAGTCCTCCCCCCCCCTTTTTTTTTTTGCTGAGGAAGATTGGTCCTGGGCTAACATCCGTGCCCATCTTCCTCTACTTTACATAGGGGGCTGCCCTAGCATGGCCTGATGAGTGGTGTGTTTTTCTGCACCTGGGATCCAAACACGCGAACCCCAGGCCGCCAAAGCAGAGCACGAGAACTTAACCACTATGCCAACAGGCCGGCCCCCTTTAATTAATTTTAAAAATCTCCTCTTCCTCCTTTTTTCCTTAACTAACTCATCTTTTTTGTTCCTTGTAGCCCTATATCAAACTTTCGATACACCTTGGCAGGGACATCTATAAACTTGCATGGGGACAAATCCATTTGTGACTGACTTTATGATTGCATGTTGCCTTAACTATACTATAAGCCCATAGGACAGAAAATAAACATATGACCCACTCCCCTGATGGAGCTCTCTATGTCAAGGTCAATCACAGCTGTCCTTTAAGAATAGGTACCTTTTCTGCTGAGACAAAGCGCAGTAGACTTAACCAAAATCCGGAGGTAAAATAGTTAAGGGCTAAGATGATAAGGAGAATCTGGGAAGATCCAAGGAGGAGGTTAGACTTCTGCTCAGTTTAGAAAGTCAAGTGTGAAAGTCTTCAGAGATAGGTGAGAAAACGGACCAAGCAGGATGAGGTCCACTTCCAATCTTATTCGCCAGGACTCAGCTATCCCGTTCCCCAGTTGCGTGTCTTTGAATGTTTATTCTTTGTGCCTAAGACCCTAGATAGATGTACCTAGAAGATGGAGAGCTGAACTCACCACCACACAACATCTTGAATTTCTCAACTGTACCTTAATTATTTATTTTAATTTAATTAAAAAATTTTAATCCTGCCATTTGTGACAACGTGGATGGACTTTGAGGCCATTATGCTAAGTGAAATAAGTCAGAGACAAACAAATACTGCATGCTATCACTTATAGATGGAATCTAAAGAAAAAAAGTCAAACTCATAGAGAGTAGAAAAGTGGTTGCCAGGGGCTGGGGGTGGGGGAAATGGGGAGAGGCTGGTAAGAGTGTACAAACTTTCAGTTATGAGTAGGGCCTGAAGATTTAATGTAAAATATAGTGATTATAGTTAACACTGTATTGTATAATTGAAATTTGCTAAGAGAGTAGAATTTAAACGTTCTCACCAAAAAAAAAAAAAAAGATAAATATGTGAGGTGATGGATGTGTTAACTAAATGGTAGGAATCCTTTCACACACACGGAAATTTAACTTCATCCTTGGGGACATTAGCTGTCAGATGATGGCATCTGTGGTGAGTCAGAATCTCTTGGTTTTCAGCAATACCACAGTAATGATGATTTTTTTTTATTTGAGAATAACCTTTGGAATAATTAGAAAAATGCCTTAGTATGACTTGATATTTTTTTCTTCCTCTGTCCTCTGAGGCTGTAACATTGACCTGCCCTAGGAATTCAGGATTCCAGAAACGCTTGATGGATGGATGAAGTCACCACATTCTCAGCGGGATTACTCACGAGGATGATGATCCCTTATCTGTTTCCTTTGATAAAGTCACTCCGGATTATTTCAATGTGAGAATCTCCCGATAAAATCATATCACTGCACTTCTGTCATCTATTCCTACGCTAGTGTGAGAGCTGAGACCATAACAGGGTGATGACTCTATCTGGCTCCTCCTCCCAAGTGTAATCAGCGCCAGTTTTGGGGGACGGCCCAGTTGCATAGCAGTTAAGTTCGTGCACTCCGCTTTGGTGTCCTGGGGTTTGCATGCTCGGATCCTGGGCGCGGACCTACGCACCACTTATCAAGCCATGCTGTGGTGGCATCCCATATACAGTAGAGGAAGATGGGCATGGATGTTAGCCCAGGGCCAATCTTCCTCAGCAAAAAAGAGGAGAATTGGCATCAGATGTTAGCTCAGGGCTGATCTTCCTCACAAAAACACAAAAAAGTTTTTAAGTTGTTTAAAATGGATGTGAATAGGAAATTCACATTCTTGCTTCCGGTTGTGGAACTCCTGACCAGTCCAAGGTCCCCCAAGTCCTGTAGCCACAGCATTTGCTTCTGTGGAATGTTCTCCAACAACTTTCCCTGTAAAACTACTGTGATCCAAGAGGAGTGGGCTCCTTCCCATGGAATGTGGGGCTCTTACCCTTGGTTCTCCTAATAAACTTACAGTTTTGCTGGGGAAACAAATATATGTATTTCAGAAATGAACAGTGCAAGTAGACAGGATGTAAGACTTTGACGTCTGTGTAGGAAACTGTCCCACCCTGAGGGATGACTGAGTTTAGGCTAATTCACACAGAAAAACTAAAGGGAAAGAATAGTGTAGGTCCTTGTGGGACTGAAGCCCTGGAACCCCAGAAGATTGTGGGACTAGTTAGTTAACAGGTACAGTCCACATGCTTCTCCCTTAGAACTGTCCAAGATCTTAAAGTTGTGATCAGAGTGAGCATCTTTGGAAGACAAGTTCTGACTGTTAGAGAAAACCATGCCATGGAATTCTTTAGAGTGGAGTCTCAGCTGTCTCTGTGTGGACGCCCAGAGGAGGGAGCCTCTTGTTAAATAATGTTGCAGCTGCACATGGCACAGAGTTCAGAGATGTCAGACAGGTCAGGCACAGATTAATCTACAAACTTCAGCCTTATTCTCTCAAGAATGAGTTAGTCTTGCGAAAAATGCTTTGAATGAATCAGAAAGAGAAAGGACTTGGGCAGAAGTTGATGCTGGTGTAGCAGAGCGTCGGTGTGCAGAATTGACAAAGGCCATGTCTGGGAACTGTAAAAGGGTCATGAAAGAGAATGGGAGCATTTTGGAGGATTTCTTTAAATAAAACAGTGGTGAACTCCAGCTGCCTGCCCTCATGCCCAGGGCTGGACCCTGGGGAGTGAGCAGAAACCTCTGTGAGCAAAGAGGCTGGAGTCACAGGAGGAGAGGCTCTGACCACAGCCCTCCTCTCTGACCACATGTTCTCATTATGGCCGGCCCCACTTGGGAAGAAGAGAAAAGATTTAACACCAAAGCAAGCAGAAGATTACTCACAGGACTGACCATTCTGATTAATAAATGAAACTCATTTTGTCACCTAATTGTCTGTAAGACTTTTGTTCCTTGAGAGTGACCAGAAATGTCACCAACCTGACAGTTTTTAATGGATGGACAGAGGAAACTTCCCCCGCCCCCATCGAAGGACAGCAGGAGAAAAACAAAGTTTAAGTTGCGTTTGATTGTGTGACAAGTCAGACTTCTCTGACATCCTGGGTACACTGGTGTGACCTATATTTTCTCCTCCACTCTTCTCCAAGCAGGTAGCATCTGTTCCATTTCTTTGGAGCATCTAGGTTCACATCTCCTGTAAAAGCGTCAGCTAATTTAAAGAGATTGTGTTAACAATGCCTTTGACAGTCGTTAAGAAAGAGGAATGATATTTTTAGGGATTAAAAGATTGACAGTAGAGAGAAGGGGTAAGGGAGGCTGAAAATGTGTGGCAAGACAGAGAAGGCAGGGGGTATGTGGATGGATACTGGGCCCTGGGCGCCAGAGTGGCCAGTCTTGCCCAAGATGCCCCTGTCCTAACAGACTCAGAGGCAATAGTGCCGCTAGACCAAGAAGAGCCATATAAACCTAGACCACAAGTGTCCAGCAGAAACTCATGAGGAAAGACGACCTCAAAGGAGTCCCCAGTTGGCATCCCAATGCACTGGTGCCATTTAAGACCCTTGGGCATCTTTGTGCAATCTTGAGGGAGGGGAGGTGTCCCCATAATGACTGAGATTGAATTTCCCACTAATCCAGGGGTCTGGGTCTCAGAATCACATCTAGGAGCCCTCAAAAACAAAGAAATACATATTCCTTCTATAAGTTTGCGTATGGAGAGCCATACCATCACAATAGCGAGAAAACTTTTGGCCTTAAGATCTGATGGGCAATCAAAGAAATGATCAGCGGGCAGGCAACAGACAGATGGTCACCAATTGATGATTTTCAAATTCCAAGATTTAGTTTTTTGTGCTGCTAAAAATTTTTTTTCTTCCCAAGAAGTTTGTTTCCACAGTAATAAAAAGCACCTATTGGGTTGGCAGGCATGGTATTTTAGGGCGCCCTTTAGAAGAAGCAGGAGAATGTGGGTTTCTCTTGGTATAGCAGACACCCCTGGAGTTGCCTGCCAGGCCCCTCTCTCTGGAAACTGCTCTCACATCGCACCCCATCCCTAGGCCACAGGAGTGGGCAACTGGCAGCCACATTTGTAGAACACAACATTGTTCCCATTAGTCCACAGATTCTCCAAGGGGCATAGTGCACATGGTCCATTCCTTCCGGACTATACTGCACAGCAGCTGTGCAGCTTGGGTAGGGTTGACTGTAGAGGTGGGCCCTGATTTGGCCAAAGATAATGAACATAAACACATCCTCCTCACCTAGTGATTGGTTGAGGAATGAGCACATGGTCTAAGTGGCTCTAATTAGAATGAACGTAAAGACTCTTGTTCAACTACTGGAGGAAAAAGAAACTTTCTCTTTCTGTACAGTGAAAACTGAAACTGCTGGAGTCATCTCGCTACCAGGAAGGAAGTCAGAGGATGCAACTGACAAAAAGCAGGAGGGCAAGCCAGAGGAATTACAGAGAAAACTGAATTGGAGCCCTGATCAAACCAAACCTGAAGCCATCCAATGACGTTGGACTTTTGGAGTGCGATCTAATAAATTCCTTTTATTATTTAAGTCTGTTTGAATTGTGTTTTCTTCTCCGTCCTGACCTGTAAAATTTGGTTCCGTGACGAGGGAAATTACATGGAACAGACCCTAAAATGTGAAATTGGCTAAGTGAAGTAAGCAGAGTGGAAGACAGTGAACACAACTCTGTACTGGGCTGGGACGTTGACAGTCCTTTTGTATAGTGGTAATAAACTGGGTCCAGTCAAGATCTAACAGAAGATGTGGTAGAAAAATTCAAGATGTTGGGGTGTATTGATTACTTATTGCAGCTTTCCATAAGATCCTAACAAGAGATGTGTGTAGGCTACCAGAAAAGGAAATCATTTTGCTAAAATATGATGTTAGCAAATGTCTTAACGGAGCCTGCAATTCAAGATATCTGTGAGAGGATCAAAATCTGGAGTCTGATATGGTTGAAAAAGCCAAACTCTTTACATCACATCAGCAGAGGAAAATCTGGCAGGGGAGGTGAGCAGGGTTTGAGGGAGGCGTGATTCTTACTCGTAAACATAGAGACAGTGACTCCAGTCGCGTGGATGGTGGGTTGTCACGTAGAAGCAGGGGACAGAGTAGCTGTGCCTCCCCATGCTAAGTCATCATTTTGAATTCCCTGGGGCAGAAACCTAGATGGAAGCATGGCTATGAACCAAGGACTAGGGATGGATAAAGTACAGCTCACAGGAAGATAGTTCCAGATGAAAGGCTGCAACAGACATGCTCTCTGGCTTTGGTTCCAAGCCCGTGAAGTGGACTCTATTCTTGCTATACTGAAGAAGAGTTTGTTTCTTTAACTTCAACCTCGTGTGATGATATTGGACATTTCCTGTTCATCATTCTTTTAATTGGACCTAGTTCTGGTAAAGAGATCGTTCTGTATGACTCTCAGTCTTTGGCTTCCTCCTCCAATTTTTTTTTCTTTATTTGGTTGACCCAGGTCATATTGCCTCCAGAAATATGAATGGGAAAATGAAAGAACAAAAAGAACGCTCTCTTAAAAGTCAGCCTAAGTTGGTCTTACTTCCTTTTACCGTACATTTGTATCCGCTAACGAAGCAGGAAGAGTTTTTACTGATTTTTTTTTTTCCACAATTTCTGCTGCTTCAATACCCTAAGCAATTGGTTTTTAAATTATTCTGAAGTGTCCCGGGGCTCTGTGAGGTAGGAGGCCAAGCCAGCTGGACAGGATTTTCTGATCTTTATTGATTTATATATTAGAGGTCTTGTGCAATTACTTTTTCTAAAATGATTGCCATTTAAAAAAAAAAAATAATGTTTAGAAACCATTGTTCTAGGCAGTGGCAACAAGGATTTATTCTTGGCTAGTAGTTGTACTGTTAGGCTTTAAAAAGAGGTGTCAGAAGGAGAGACCTGGAGAGAAGCAGGAAGTGGAGGCTGGCAGCCGTCCTCCGTAGTAGAGGAGGGTATGTCACTGCCTGTGGAGCGGGGTTCACATCCAGAGGAAGGAAGGAAGTGGGGGCCTGTCGACTCAGCATCCGCTGGGGAGCAGCAAGATTTCTACAGTGGCTCTCAAGGAAGGATTAGGACAAGCAGGAGTTACTAAAATTGAGCCTTTTAAGGGATTTAAAAAAGTTAACCTCAAAGCTGCAACTCAGAGGAATAAGGAGCAAAACATGCAGACAGAGGGTCGCTGCTTCCAGATCTAGCTGGATGACTCAGCTGGGTCACCCAGTCCAATCTCCTCACTTGCAGATTTAATGAAAGTTAGAGTGAAGCTGGTTTCACTGTCCACGTATAGTCGACCTACATGCGTGAAAGGCAGTAGTGGCCAGCCAGCCCATGTTGAGCCCTTTGGAAATGGATATTCTTTAAAGATAGAATTATTTGAGGACCTTCAAAGACAGTACATCAGGAACTTGATATAACTAGCGAACTATTTCCCTTGCTATTTGCCCTACATATGGATTCTCTGGCATAACCTACCCAAAGCATTCAACACCAAAGATATTTTGGGGAGTAATGGCTGAAAAATATCTATGCATAAATTACACGTTGCTTTTTTTTTTTTTTTTTGTGAGGAGGACTAGCCCTGAGCTAACATCTGATGCCAATCCTCCCCTTTTTTCTTGAGGAAGATTGGCCTTGAGCTAACATCTGTGGCCATCTTCCTCTACTTTATATGGGACACGGCCACAGCATGGCCTAACAAGCAGTTCGTCAGTGCACGCCCGCAATCCGAACCTGCGAACCCCGGGCCACCGCATTGGAGCGAGCACTCAACCGCCTGCACCACCGGGCTGGCCTCTACACGTTGCTATTTTTAAAATGAATTTGCAGGACGGCCCCGTGCCTTAGCGGTTAGGTGCTCGCACTCCGCTACTGGAGGCCCAGGTTCGGATCCCAGGTGCGCACCGACACACCGCTTCTCCGGCCATGCTGAGGCCGCGTCCCACATACAGCAACTAGAAGGATGTGCAACTATGACATACAACTATCTACTGGGGCTTTGGGGGATAAAAAAAAGGAGGAGGATTGGCAATAGATGTTAGCTCAGAGCCGGTCTTCTCAGCAAAAAGAGGAGGATTAGCGCGGATGTTAGCTCAGGGCTGATCTTCCCCACAAAAAAAAAAAAAGTGAATTTGCATTATCTATTCCCCGTTGCCTTCTTGACTGGAGAAGGTGGATAAATTCTGTTAAGCAATAATTCTTGTTGAATAAGAGTTAGATTTAGTCCATCTGTATCTTTCCCGTCTTTCTATTGACTCTTAGCCTAACCGCTAAGGCACGGGGCCGTCTTTCTATTGACTCCTCTTCCACATGTCTACATCCTTGAAGGCTGAAGCAGTAGAGGACAAGTTCTCTAATAATACTGTATGTTTAGTTCATGCAATATCATTCGATATTTAGCAGTTATTTCTCAAGTACTAACCATGCAAGTCCTGGGGATACAGAGATAAATGTGATAGCGTTCTCTGTCCGCAATCCTCATGTCAAGTGTAGCAGATCATTTCCAAGGTCTGTTTGTGATTATCTCACCTTGTTAGAAACATGAGAGCTAAAGCAGTTTCCTGTGTGTTGGGGCTTTTCCTGTTGTAAATTGTTATGGCCGTGCTGATGTTCAGGGTTCAGGAGAAATGTTTTAAGACATTCCATGGAATGTCCAGGTCAGCACAAGATGTACAGAGAAATGTATGGAGGTCTGGTGTCGATGAATATTGTATACCTATGTAAAAATAAATGGGGCAATACAAGACAAGACATTCCTGTCTGCTGTGCCAGCCTTAGAACCAGTAGGATGCTCTGAAGGACCTGGGCTGGGAGAACAGCTCTTTAAGAGGGCTGAGCCGTGTGGGGCTGCTGCAAAGACATCTTACTTCTTCAGATGACATCTTGAGGGCCAACTTGACACTTTCCAAACTTACATAAGAACAAAAAAAGTAACTGGGAGTGAAGTCCCAGGGCCAGCCAAGTCCTGGCTTGAGGAAGTCATCGACATCATTGTATCATTCTCCCACCACATCTTTCCTGAAGAGAAATGTCCAACCTTTGAGAACCTTCTACCATGGGACCAGGGTTATGAAATTAGAATTGGGCCAAAGTTTTCATTTGCAATTTTTATCTTTTCCTTGTTCGCATAGTCATAAATAGGCTTGTTAGTTTTCTAAAGCCTGGTGTTCAAGAACGCTCTAGTTGAATCAGTCACTTGGATTATGAGAGAGAATGGAAACGGAATGTCTGTATATTCTTCACGTGAGCCCCCAGAAGTCACCTCTAATGCGTTACGACTCTAAGAAATGCCAAAGTAGGGGTGTTTAGGGTGTGCTGTGTGATAGCTCACACTGTCACAGTTATTTAAAAAGAAAGTGAAGTGTGATGTGAGCTCTCAGTACAACAGGGAATTTAGAAAATTTTGATGAAAGTAAACCTTCTTTCCTCATCTCTAATGATCCACAGCCCAAAGGATTTGTTCTACTCACAGGCAGACATGAGGAACACTCTCTGCCTTGTCAAAGAGAGAGGAATTGAAAATAAGATGTAGAATGGAGAGCTCCTGGATGCTGGAGGTGAGGCTCTCATATCCCTTCCCTGGCAATGAGCAGAAGGAAAGACATTATACCCAAATTTTTATAAAGGTGGAAGCTGCTATTTAAATTTCCTACTTACTGGTAGTATCTAAAGGTGGAAACCTAGCTAGACCTTTTTAATTCTTGGAAGAATCATTTAAGTTGCATAAATGTGAGGCAAGCAGCATCCACTGACCTGGGAGAAAGGTCTAGAAGGACCTTTTGTCTTGGGCTTGGCAAAATTGTCTTCCTAGGGAGTGGTCCCATCTACCTAAGGTGCTTAGGGCCATTTCGGGGTGGAGACTCACACCCCAATCCCTTCTCTGCAGTACTTAAAGTCAGGGAAACCTGTGGAGGGATCCATTACATATGAAAAAAAAATAACAATAAAGATCTATAAGATCCCCGAAATAAAATGATTGTGAGGATTGAACAAAATGAGACCAGTGAGTAGGCCACTGCTCTGAGTGAGGAGGGGAAATCAAGGCAGGAATAGATCTATCCGCCCCCACAATCTCTTCTGGGGGCAGCCTGACACCCCAGGGAAGGGGTTGTCTGGGAGAACCCCATGTGTAGACCCTTCCTGTCAATAGCAGTAGTGGAGAACAGAGTTCCCTCAGGGCATACATGGAAGCAGAAAAGCCTGTTCTGAAGTAACCAGCTTCCAGGAGATGTTGAAACATACTCCAGCTCAATGTCTGAACACCCCTTCAGCATGATGGGGCAGGGCAGGCAAGTCCGGGTCCTGAGACTCCGAGCTACTGTGGGTCATAGAACCGCTTAGAGAGAGGGACAGGTTAGACCTGCTCCTGCTCATCATGTCATGTGGAGGGGGAGATGGAGCATGAGGACGCCCTGGGGATGAAGGGCATTATTTTATAAAGCTGAAGTGAAATGAAAGTCTTCTGGGACTCTAGCGTCCTGGCGGATGGGATGGTGTACTGTCTCTGACGGAATCCAAAGATGGAAATCCAGGATGCCGGGAGTGGGAAGGGGCCAGTGCAGGCTCAAGCTGTCCCTTCTTTGCATAAGCCTGAGGCGGGGGGCGCCACAAGCAAGGAGAGCCATTGTTTACAACTCAACCCCAATCAGAAGGATGGCCTTCACTGCTCACGCCACCAGGCAAGCTCCAGGCCTTCTGTGGCCTCCTTGACACTTTCTCTCGGCCCAGATAATGCTGGGCCTTCAAATCCTCATCCAAGGGCTCCTTTGAGACCTTCTACAGCCCATGACCAAGTACAGCCACTTGTGGGGCAGCTCACCTGGAGGACTTGAGGAGACTGGAGCCTCAGAGCCAAACGGCGTCTGCTTGGCCGTGTCCAATAGCCGATTGCACACAGAGCCCAGGACCCGCTCCCTTCCCGAGGACCAGTTATGTTTCCCAGCCCTGTCTTGTCAGAAACCCAGGTTGAGAATCCAGAACAGCAGGGGGAATAAATCTAGGCTAGGAGATCAGAAGGGAGGAAGCAGTACCAGTTCTGAAATCCAGGATCCAAGCCAGATGCAAGACGTCAGCCGAGGGTAAACTAAGAAGCAGGCAGTTCGCAGCCAGAAATCAAATGACCCTGACTTAACAGTCCCCATTCAAGCGTCAAGTCAGAGCCAGGGCCTGGTTAGGAAACGGAGCGCTCAGGCAGGAGGCAGGAGGGAAGTGGGAGCTGGTGTCTTTGTCTATCCTCAACCCTCAGTATCCTGACTCAGAATATTGGAATATTCTACCTAAGGAGAAAGGATGGCTCACAGGAAGTTTGAAAGGGAACTGGAAATGCAGCTTCCTTGAAACCCAGCCATGCTCTTCTTTGTCCTTCCATCAGGCTAGTCTGTGTTGAAAGCAGCAGCAGGGCTTGCGAGGACCAGGCTGTTCTTCCTCTGCTAAGAGCTGCGGCAGTGAAGGGCTCAGGCCACGGTGGAACCCACAGCACGGCCGAACAGAGTCCTGAGTTTCACCACAGTCAACTTGACCTTCACTCTCTCTCATACTGTACTTGCCCTCTGGGGAAAAGTCTCCAAAACGTACAGTGACACCAGCCGTCATTTCTTTTTACTTTCCCCAAAGGGAGAGAAAGGGAGAAGGAGGAGGCTAAGGGCAGAGACTGGCAGGGCAACTATACGCTGATTTGAAGAGGGATGAAAGCCAGAAAGGGCTTGATGTAAAATTGTGGGATGTAGAACATTCGATCCAAAATTGACTGCTCAACTTAATGCTTCGGGGGATTTAGCTTGACTCTGATAGTCCCAATAGTTATTCTCCTAAGCCCCAAATATGCCCAAAGTTGGGGTGATGGTATGCATTCGAATGTTGAAAGATTAAATAGAAGAATGAATGTGCCAACCAATTAACTAAATATGGGCATTATCAAAAAAGATAATCTTGGGGCCAGCCCAGTAGCGTAGTGGTTAAGTTCATGCACTCTGCTTTGGTGGCACAGGGTTTGCAGGTTCAGATCCTGGGCACAGACATACACACAGCTCATCAAGCCATGCTGTGGTGGTGTCCCACATACAAAATGGAGGAAGATTGGCACAGACGTTAGCTCAGGGCCACTCTTACTCACCAAAAAATAAAAAATAAAATAAAAAGGATAATCTTAAAGCAATGGAAAAATTAAAAAGCTGACTTCTCTTCATGCTAGACCACTAAAAGAGTCACAGACATACACATACCCACCTAGGAAGGAGCGTTCTCAAATACCCATACTTCCTAAAAGCTTCTGGCTTATTTAAAATTTTATTAAAGACTCTAAATGTCTCAGCAATAATTTTCAAACATTTCTGTCTCCATGGGCGGCCCCATGGGAGGTGTTGGGGAACGGAGATGATGGCACATTATAAATAGTGGGGGGTGGGAGCGCAGTGGCCTTCAAGCTTTGAATGTCTTAACATTTAGAGGCAGTTCATTTTATCACACTATCTGAATATTTTCCCAAGAGTAGGTGTGGTTTTCAATAATTTTGCTAAGGAGTTGCGTGTCGTTGAACATGCAACCTTGCATGATATGCTGTTTTGAAAAATATACTATTCTTAGAGTTTTCTCTTGAAAACTCTGAAAAATATATATATGAACATGCTGGAGTTGGGCTTGATCTCTGAAAGATTTCCATGAGTTTGCTTGTCCCAAACAGTAAATAATTTTAGAAAAACAAAGTACAAATTAAAGCATGAAGCATGATTGTGGGTGTTATACAATTCGATATATTGTGAAAAAAATATATGAAAAGATATACTTAGTTGTATAAAGAATTCACTTAAAATTTCTTCATGAGTATTGGATGTACTCTTTTTTTTTTAAATAATTCTTTTCCTTCAATTCTTTTTTATTTTTTATTTATTTATTTTTTAAAATTTTTATTTATTTATTTTTTCCCTCAAAGCCCCACTAGATAGTTGTATGTCATAGCTGCACATCCTTCTAGTTACTGTATGTGGGACGTGGCCTCAGCATGGCCGGAGAAGCGGTGCGTCGGTGCGAGCCCAGGATCCAAACCCGGGCCGCCAGCAGCGGAGCGCACGCACTTAACCGCTAAGCCATGGGGCCGGCCCTGGGTGTACTTCTAACTTTAAAATGGTAGCATCTTCTGCACAGCCACATCAATAATCCATATGATAAAAAAAATCTTTCCTAAGCTATTCCTCATTAACTATCATGGACATGAAATAATTCCTTTTACTAAGGAAAGGATTACATTTTCTAGTAACTTTTAAATGGTTGGTTAAAATGTCAGAACTATTGTTCTGAGTGGAGAGATTAACTTGAGACTTTAAGATGTCATCCTTTCATTCAGAATCTTCCAAAACTCTCCAGATCTTCATCCTACTGTCTGGTCCCTCCCACCCCAATTATTCTTGAACTTTCACCCCAGGTTGCACTTCTCTTCTAGCCCAGCTGGTCTCTTCACTGCATCCTAGACTACCATGCTGAATCTCAGACCTCCATCTCTGATCTCAGGTCCCCAGGTTTTCTGGCTGGAGTGTCCTTCCTTCTCCTCCCATGTACTCTGCAAAGTCCCAAAGCAAACCAGCCTCTTAGGGCCAGCTCATGCCCCACCACTTCTAGAACCTCTTCCGTACTTCCCATTGGGCCCACTCACCATGGTATGGTGCTTCACAATATAATTTATTTCAATTGTATAGCTTGCCACCATAACAAGATTAAGCTCCTAGTGAGCAAGCCAAGTCCTATGCCTCCTTTAACTCCCCGTGGATGTCCAGCTATGAAGCCCAGCCTTTGAGTTGGTGGTTAGCAGACCCAAGTTAAAATCCCAGCTCTGTCATTTCATTCATGACTTCCCTGAACTAGCATTTATTGACACTGTGGTATGTCACGACTGTGCTCTGATGGGGGATTAAAAGCTGAATCAGGCATGGCTACCACTTTCACGGCACTTTGGACTGAATTGTGTGTCCTCCCACTCAAATTCATATACTGAAGCCCTAATGTCTGATATGGCCGTATGTGGAGACGGGAGCTCCAAGGAAGTAATTAAGGTTAAATGAGGTCATAGAGTTGGGGCAAGGAAACAGCATGGTTGTGATGGTGGAGAGGAAGGCTAGGCTGCTCTGTGCTCCATGAGTCCCTGGCCTGGGTTGCAGTGGCCTCAGCATCTATCAGATCTCAGGGGTTTTCCTAGAATCCAAGGCCTTCCGGGAGCTCCTGACACCGAGGCCTGATTTCCAACGCTCTTCCACACTTAAGGAGCGAACAGCAGAGCTAACTTATCTAAACAGTACTCTCAGCGTGGGTTCACTTACCTTCTTCCCCATTAGCCAATTCTCCCCAGAAAGTAAAAATGAAATTGAGAACAGAGGATCGTTAAAGAGCAGAATTCAGCTGAGGCAGGAGCTGAGGCCTCAGGCCTGCTCTACAGAACGTGGCGTGATCAAGGATAACTGGCGCACACCGTGAGTTGTCCCCTCTGGTTATCCCCTCCTCCTGGGCATCAGGAGTTTATGGATGGATGGCGGTCACTGGAGTGTATTGCTCCACCCTGATGATGTGACTCAGCTTGTCTCTTAGCCTCTGCTTTTCTTTTCTCTCTCTCTTTTTTTTTTTTTCAATTTTTCCCTCCTCTGCTAAATAAACAACCATCTCCCTATATCTCCAGTTCAAATTCCCAAAAGAGAGAATCTGATTTGGTCTTTAAACCCGCTTTCGGTGGATGCTTTAATGCAGGTCAGTGTAATAGTCCGGCCAGCCCTTGGCAGGCTGCCCTGTTTTCCCTGGCAGTGACCTGGGCAGGGCCCTCTCCCTCCAAGCGGATGGTGAGAATTCACGCATACTGAGGCAAGCCTGCCCTGCCTCTCTTGGTGGAATGCTCTCGGCTGCCAGTAACAGAATATCCAAATACAAGGAACACTAGGAGATTCTTTTTCTGCCCTAACAAGAAGCCTGCAGATGGTGGTCCTAGAGCTCAGAGTCTCTGTGACCTTGTTGAGGACCGGGTTCTTCACATCTTTCCCCTCTGCCAAGTGGTTGGAGGGTAATTACAGCAGTTCAGTGAATGCATCACACATTCAGATTCCCCCAATGGCTGGCAGGAGGCATCTTTCTGTCTCATTGACAAAACAGGTCATAGTGCCACCTCTAGCTGCTAGAAGGGCAGCGAGAGTGAGTTGCTGGCTTTTACAATGTCAACTGGGGCAAGTGGATGCTGATGACAGGTGGAGGGTAGCACATTGTGTAGGCAAGTTTTTGCTCTAACAGGAAAACAGGCAACTGCATCGTAGTGCTGTAAGAATTTGGTAAAACACTGTTGTGGAGAAGTTACACAATCTTTTTGGGGCTCAGATTCCTAAATGGAAAATGAGAATGACACCTACATCACAGGGCCGTTGTAGAGATGAAAGAAAGAATATATAAGAAAGTCTCTGCTTCGATACCTGACATACAGCAAATACACATTCATTTCATCCTCCATCACCTACAGAGGAAATACACAATAGATACTTGTTAACCAACTAAAACATCACTTACCTGGAACATTATCCTCTTGAATCTTTTTGGATATTTGTTGTAAAAAAATCAGCTTGACATGCAAAGTAAAAGTAAATACAAAACATTCAAAGGCTGGCATGTGAGGAAGTAATTTTAAATGCAGTCGTGCCTCATTGAATTTACGAGAAAGCTCTCGTAAATGCTTAACTACATGTGAGCATCTAACACACGTCCCCGAGACCATCTGCTTGTCATTGTCCCTCTCCCTCAGGCGTGGAACCTCTGAATAATTTCCCTTTCCTTCCTGCAACTGGCTCACTGCTAAAGTGTTGGGGGACTTTTATTGCTTTTTAAATGTTTTGTGTGTTTGATTTTTTTCCTCCATGTAGAGTCTCTGGGACAGTCTGGGGTCATTTCTCATCTGAAATAAATCACACTAACCGGCAGTTTTGCCTCCAGACTCTGATCCTTACAAGAGGTTCAAGACACTGCAGTTAAATCCATTTCTCCCACCTGCATCTTTGACAACATAATCAGTGGATGCTTCTGCAGTGGATTCGATTTATTCACATTTGATTCCGAGACTCTTTATCAAATTATCCTAATTATATCACCTCGCAGTTCCACTCATGGATCCTTTCCCTGCCAACTATGCAAAAGATGTTTGGTTTCCTTCTTTCTCCTCTGACATGTCATCAGAGCCCCCTGCTCTCTACCCAAGATCCAGGCACTCTTCCTTTTATTCAAAATTCATCTCAAAGCCGACCTCCTCCAGGAAATTCATACCAGCAATTCTGTGAAGTCATATTTGTCCCACTAAACAAGACCATTTGAACCTTTGGTCTTCAACAAGGTTGAGAAACCAATAGACGGTGATAAACTGGCAGTCTTTTTCCCTGGAATGTAAGCTCTGCCATGCTCAATATGACACCTAGCCTGTAGTAATTCTAAACATCTATGTTGTGCTTGAAAATCTCCAAAGAACTTTCTCTTGCACCGCTTCTTGTATGAGCTGGACAGCGTTAACAACCATATGGTACAGGTAGAGTGGATCATATTGTCCCATTTTCTTGCTAAGATAACTGACACTCTATGTGTTAAGAGGCTTGCAAAGGTCACACAGCTAGTAGGGTCTGAGCCTTGAATGCCTGTTGACCTTCCACCATGCAGTCCAGTACTCTTTCTATTGACCCCAGCTGCCCTCTGTGGTATATGCATGGCCCATGGAAATGTCTGCTAAGTCACCATACCCATTGAATTTATTCTTGAGAATGGCTTATCAACCATGGGAGGGATGAAGATCAACACTTGCATCCTTTTGTTTTTTTTAATAATTTTATTTATTTATTTATTTCCCCCCAAAGCCCCAGTAGATAGTTGTATGTCATAGCTGCACGTCCTTCTAGTTGCTGTATGTGGGACGCGGCCTCAGCATGGCGGGAGAGGCGGTGCGTTGGTGCGCGCCGGGGATCCGAACCCGGGCCGCCAGCAGCGGAGCGTGCACACTTAACCGCTAAGCCACAGGGCCGGCCCCAGCACTTGCATTCTTTAATTTGTCTTTTCCTGAGCCCGTTATAATGATTTGCACTCCCATATACTTACCGACCAGCACCCTGCTAAGTGCGATGTTGTGTTCATTTGCCAGAGCTGCCATAACAGATTACCTCAAACTTGGTGGCTTAAAACAACAGAAATTCATTCTCTCACAGTTCTGGAGGGCAGAAATCCAAAATCAGGTTGTCATCAGGGCCACAGTCGTTCTGAAGGCTCTAGGAAAGAATCCTTCGTAGCCCCTTCCAGCTTCTGGTGTTCCCCTGGCTTGGCGTTCCTTGGCTTGGGATGGTCTAACTCCATTCTGTACCCTCGTCTTCATGTGGGATTTTCTCTGTGTGCCTGTGTGTCCTCTTCTGTCTGTCTAATTTCCTCTGCTTCCTTATTAGAACGACCTGTCATTGGATTTAGGGCCTACCTGGGTAATCAAGGATGATCTCATCTTGAGATCCTTAAGTTAGTGACATCTGCAAAGACCATTTTTCCATATAAGGGCACATTCACAGGTTTCGGGGGTTAGGACATGGACATATCTTTTAGGGACCGCTGTTCAACTGACTACAGATGTGGATTACAGAAAGAGTAGGACATGGCTGCTGACTTCAAGAAGATTATAATGGAGTTGAGGAGGTAAGACATACTGTTTGGAGACAATTCTCCATGGGTCACTCATTTCTCCACGTCTTACAAGTGAGCACTGACTGCCCTTTGTTCTGGACTATTTTTTCAAGGGTATTTAAATAGCGAACAGATAGAGATAGTGTCTCGCTTTGGAGCAGTGGGCAGATATGCTTACTTCCCATTATAAAAGATTTGGTTACTCCGTGTGCACTGTTGATGAGAATGTAAAATAGCACAGCTGCTAGGGAAAACAGTATGGTGGTTCCTCAAAGAATTAAAAATGGAATTACCATATGACCCAGCAATTCCACTTCTGGGTATAGACACAAAAGAGTGGAAAGCAGGGGTACAAAGAAATATTTGTACACCCATGTTCACAGCACCACTACTCACAATAGCTTAAAGGTGGAAGAAACTTATGGATGAATGGATAAACAAAATGCTGTATATCCATAAAACAGAATATTATGCAGCCTTAAAAAGAAATGAACTTTTTGACACATGCTACAATATAGATGAAGCTTGAAGACATTATGCTGAGTGCAATAAGCCAGACACAAAAGGACAAATACTATATGATTCCACTCATATGAGGTACCTAGGGAAGTCAAATTCATAGGGACAGAAAGTACAAGGGTGGTTACCAGGGGCTGAGGGGAGGGGGAATGGGCAGTTAATGTTTAACGGGGACCGAGTTCCAGCTTTGCAAGATGGAAAGAGTTCTGGAGATGGATGGACAACAATGTGAATATTCTTAATACCACTGAACTGAACTTAAAAATGGTTAAAATGGCAAATTTTATGTTACTTATATTTAACCACAATTTTAAAAATTTTTAATAAAAAAAATAATTGGTTCCCTAAGCTCAGCGTTCTTCTCCTGAGTAGTGCAGCCATGTATCCTCATTGCCCCTGTGGGACTTGGGGACAAGGAGAATTGACACAAACACGCTGATGCTCTTGCTGTTTGCTGTGCTGTAAGACCAAGTCCTTTCTCTCTCACCCAGGAATCTCGGTGAATCTCATCTTCTAGAAGCAGTAAAACTGTGACAAGCTAACTTGTTAGCTTGCAAGTCAGGTAACATCTCAGATGCCTCCCAGCCCTTAACACATACTATTGCATTTCACTCATCAAGTGGAAGTAGAACCGTATGTGCTGAGCCCCAGAGCCTACGCCCCAGCCCTGGAACACTCTGCTCAGTAGCCCTCACACACCACTCTCAGAAAATTGTGCATGTGATTCCTGGGAAAGACCACAGCAGTGGAGGGAATCTAAATGCAATTCAACTCAACACAATTTCATTATGTGCCTGAAAGAAGACACCGAAGATGACTAACAATGGATCTTGCTCTTAAGGAACTCACTGTCCAGAGGAGACGCAGATGCAGGACAGATAATTTAACAGAGTATGATGATCACAAAATATACCAAGTCCAGAGGCAGCATGGCAGAGAGTACAGCTCTAGGGAGAAAATCAAGGAAGATTCCATGGAAATCGGACTTTGAAAGATTTCAAAATTGGGAATGTTGCCAGGGTTATGGGGGACATATTCTAGGCACAATAAAAACTCCTATGCAAAGATTCTGAGCTGGGAAACTGTGTGGAGTGTTCACCAAACATAGGAAGGCAGAGAAGGTAAGGAAGAAATAAAGGTCAAGTTAGGGAGGAATTAAATAATTTGTTTCCCATGCTATGGAGATTGGATTTTATCCTGAAAGCAATGGTGAACCATTGAGGGATTTAAGCAAGGGAGTAAAACTATCAAAGACGATTAGAGTAATATGGAGGGTAGACTGGATGGGAATGAGGCAGGCAAGAAATGATGCGAATCTGATGTAGGGCAGATGCACTGGGTATGGAGAGAAAATACGTTTGAGATTTAGGAGATAGGCTCAGTAAGACTTGGTAAATGGTTGACGTGGGGGGAATGAAAGGAACCATGTAGCAAAGAACAGCCAATTTGCTAGTTCAAATGACTAGATGGATGGTGGTGCTACTAAGACTGATAACTAATGCAGCTAGAGAATGTAGGAGGATGTAGGGGGACTTACAGAATGTTCTCTTTTGGGTGGGCTAGCTGGGATTGGATAGTTTTGGACATGTTGGTATAGATCTCCGTAGGACATTCAGAATGAGACAGGCTGATGCAGAAACAGATGAGGTTAGGGCTTGCCTGGGGAGATGGTGTAGAGTTTGAATGGAAGAGGGCAGAGCCCTGATGGACACATGCATTCATGGGGCAGGCAGAGGAAGAAGGATGAGGAGGACTTTGGGGTGAGCGACACTCATCCCCATTGTTCCTTCTTCCAGGAAAGGGTGTTTCTGCTGGGTTGGGGGCCCATGGTCTACTGGTGCCTTCACTTAATCCTCTCCCACACCCTCCAGGCAAACCGTCTCTCTCCTGGACCTCACCATCTTCGCCCTAGCTTGCTCCTTCTCCATCCACCCCATCAACGTGTTCAAGCCTCTTTTCTCTCAACCCCACCTCTCCAGCTCCATCTCCTTCTTCATTCTCTTTCCTCTCCATGTCTTAAAGTTCTCACCTCCCAGTGGCACCATATCCCTCTGTAGTCCAGCCTTTGCTTCAACGCTTTTTGGAAACTGTTCTCAGTAAGATCCCACGTTTAGTTCTTACCTTGCTCTTCTCTCCCCACCGACGGGTTGGTCTTTTCTGGAAAGTCTCTTGCCTCCTAGGTTATACAGCATTTTCGTGGTTCTCTGAGATCTACCTGTGTGTTCCACTGTCTCCCTCCCAGGCCACCTCTGCCCACCCCTTCATTGGGGTCCCCGTGTTTCACCCTTGTTCTGCTCCCCTTCCCTTCCCCTCCTCCTTTTTGCTCTTAACCACTATCCTAGATTCTGTTGAGAAAATAATATGAATATCATATAGAGAACCTATCTGTGCATGTGTGTTTAAAGGACGCTTAATAACAGTATCACCCTCTCATTCTTCTCAAGGTAAAATCTCTGTGAATGGTGATACATTTGCATAATGGCTTTCCTTTGCGTATTTATATGGCCCCAGCTAGATCCTTTAGAAGAAGGTTATTCCAGCATCATTAGGAACCTGCCCCACTGATAAGGAAAACTTAGGTAACTAGCTTCTTTGAAAACACAATGAATGCTTTTGCCTACTGCTGATACTGTAATCTTGGAATATCAAGAGACAAGACATCTTGTATTAGGGTTTGATCAGAAAAGCAGAACCTCTATGAGTGGTATAAAAAAGAGATTTATTACAGGAGTTAGACCTTACACAATTGTGGGTGCTGAATTTTAGGGGAGAAGTCTCTGCAGAATCTTGACTTTGCCTCGACTGTAGAGCCAGAAGTGGCTACAGGTCAGTCAGCCTTGCAACTGGGAAGGGGAGGTGCATGCGGCACGGGCCAGGACAACCCGGAAGCTTCGAGGAAGAACCGGCTCCGGTGAGGGGCAACCGGAAACCAGGAAACTAGCTGGGATAAGCAACTAACATCCACTCTAGCCTCACTGCTAAGGGTGACGTGCAGGGGAAGCTGGCGGCGCCCTGCGCTGCAGAGCTGCACGTGCACCTGGCCCAGGGCCTGGAGAAGCTGCAGGAGGAGACTGCAGATGCTGCAGACGCTGCTGGTCCCGGGGCTTCCCGCTGCCCGAAAGGTGAGCTAGAAGGTGAGCTACAACGTGCGTGAGCTGCCCTGCTGGCTGGTGCCCCGCGCCCACCTTCAGAGAGTAAAAAATTACGGCTGCTGCTTTACGTCCATCTGCCAAATTTCACACAAAATGTCTCTCCGAGCCTATGTAAACCAGAACTACATGGAATGGGAAGTCGGGGAAATGTAGTTCCAGCTTAGCGAAATTGACTCAGTGTATAGCTACCTCTGTGTAACATAATCCTGGGGGTCGTCCTTGCTTCTCCCTCTCCGTGTCCCCCCACATCCAACGTATCAGCAAGTTCTGCCCGATTTACTGGCACAGCCACGTGTGCTCAGAAAGTGCTCAGTCATCTATAAATGTTAGCAATCATTGCCTTTTATTTTTTTTAAGAGAAGAAGAAATATGAGCGTAGAGAAGTTAGGTAACTTTCCTGAAGTCACATGGCTGATAAGCAGCTGAGGCAGAAGCGATTGCAGAGTCGTGCTTTCAACCACCGCCCTATTCGAGTTTCCTGAGAAAGGCGTTATTTTTTCTGACATATGGTTGCTAAATAAAAATTTGAACACAAAAAATATGTACTTCATTTCAACTGAAGTTGTAGAACCTCCCAGTTGTAGGAGGTAAGGGAATCTATGTTCAATGAGAGATCATGGAGGGGGAAAACAATATAGAAGCACGACATTGTTATTATTATTATTATTATTTGGTATAATTACTTGATCTTAAAACCACCAGAATGTCTGATATAAGGCAAGATTTTCAGGATGATCAGATAATCTTTAATCATCTTCCTGACATGATTTCCACATTCGTCCACACACCACTGTTCACTGGAGTTGACTTCTATTCTCTCTGTCTTTTTGGTTCTATTACTATGGAAAGACAAATCTATTCACTACAGATGGACTCTCTCAGGTACAATGAGTGACACAGATATGCCAAGAATGTCTAATCTGGTGTTTTTATTAGACGGTGCCTTGCAAAAGAGAGAAACATACTCTCTCTTGTGCATAGAACAGCATTTTGAAAAACACATCCACTACTGTGGAATTTATATTAATATGCCGGACACCATTCAAGTTGTCCATTCAATAAAGGATTGCCAAGAAAATAAAAGATTGCAGATGGGGAAGAGTAAAGAACAGAAAAGTATATGTAACTTTACTTTGGAAACAAGTTTTTAAATTTTTTTAATTATTATTCATTATTTAATCACTTTTACTTTTATCAGCCACATTGAACAGGGATAGTTTTTTTTTTTTTTTTTATTTGCAGGGAAACATTCATCCTGAGCTAACATCTGTTGCCAATCTTCCTTTTTTTTTTTTCTTCTCCCCAAAGCCCCAGTACATGGTTGTGTATCCTAGTTGTAAGTCCTTCTAGTTCTCTATGTGAGCTGCTGCCACAGCATGGCAACTGACAGACAGGTGGTATGGTTCCGAGACCACGAAACAAACCCCAGGCAGCGGTGGTGAAAGCGAGGAACTTTAACCACTAGGCCATCAGGGCTGGCTCAGCTTTTAAGTTTTTTGCCTCATTTGTTTCTTTTTCTAAAAGCTAGGCTATGGGGGCAAAACAGCTCCAACATTATGGAGTGGCTTCTCTCAAGGGTCAAGTCAGTTTACTCTGTTGATGGCTACAAGCTGTACCTCCAACAGGCGAGATCCCGTTACGTGAAGGGGAGAAGATTGAGGCAAATGAGTTGGAGAGGATGTGGTTGGTTCAGCACCAATCCATTTCCACTGCCGAGCAAACAAGGAAGTGGCTGTCCTTGTGGGTGGGGCAAGAAGGGTCACATTCAGAAATCTTTGTGGGCAAATGGATGCGTCTAATGAAAAAGTATGACTTAAACCCCTTTCCACAAATTTCCACAACCATTCTTCACGTCAGAGTTTTCACAAATTCAGCCAGGCTATAATCCCAACCAATTTTCATACTGAAGTTTGCTTCATGTAGCACATGTGAATCTTCCTTGGCCATAAATGCAAATAAAAAGGTTCAGGACTCTGAATCAATCTACAGTTTCTTCTTAAAAGAATGATACTGTTTTTGCCTGGATATACTACTTACAAGTAAATAAAATGATATATAGGGTTTTTCAGCTTTGTTTTTGTTTTTACAAAATAAGATGGTTGTATGTTTTCTTTAATCACTACTTTCAATCATGCTCTTTCAAGTCTCCCTTCCCCCACCCTTAGTGATATCTTGGGCAGATTCTAGAGTTTTCGGCACTTCAGGTTTTAAAAAGTTCACTCCAGGGGGCCAGCCCAGTGGCTTAGCGTTAAGTTCGCGCACTCTGCTTCGGCAGCCCGGAGTTTGTAGGTTCGGATCCTGGATGCGGATCTGTGCACCACTTCTCAAGCCATGCTGTGGCAGGCGTCCCACGTATAAAGTAGAGGGAGATGGGCGTGGATGTTAGCCCAGGGCCAGTGTTCCTCAGCAAAAAGAGGAGGATTGGCAACAGATGTTAGCTCAGGCTAATATTCCTCACCAAAAAAAAAGTTCACTCCAGTCACATTCTGTTTAAATCTTCAATCTCCTGTCCAATGCCAAATCCACTCCCACCCTTGGTTCTGGCGTTTTCTGTGGCTCACAGGATCTCCTCACACTCCGGGACTCTGGCTTCTCCAGAGTCCAGATGGGAGGGAAGAGGGATTAGGACAAAATGGTGTATGTAAGCTGTTTTATTTAATTGGTGCAGATATAATCTTCTCATGGTTGTTGATGCCCGCTATGCGGCAGGTGTCCAGATGTCGGTTCTTTCATGGTGCTTTTGTGCAAATCTTTTGGACAACCCGAAAGTTTCCTAGCTAGCTGATCTCTAGTCTCTCCCCTCAGCCCCTGCACCTGGTTATACACTTCACACTTATTATTTCTGAGGTCCCTCTAGCTAGACAGCCGCCCTCTTGGGCAGGGTACCAGCAGGATAGCTCAAACCCAGCTACTATTCCTGGTTTCTGCTTGAGCCCTTGGGACATGCACACAACTCTGATTGCTCCAGCAAGCTTTGTATTTCAAAATTACCCAAGCAAGAAGCAAGGACTGGTCTCTATCTTCATGTCTGTTCTCAAACTTCTGAGGAAATATAGCTGGTTTTCCCCAGAACTCTCTCACCAAGCTCTGCAACAACCGGAGTGCCCGGGTGGGCCCGTGCATCCCTGCCTCTTAGCAAGCTCAGGTGAGATGTCCGCCTTCCCTTCTTTCAGGCACACTCAGCCTCCATTGGAGGTTCTCTGGAGCCCACTCATTTGGCTTCAGGGGAGGGAAGACACTGCATTCCAGTGGTCCTCTAACCCCTGCACTTGGGTTCACATAAGCTGAAGGAGGTAGGACAGTATCGGCCACTGAACGTGTCCTGCCACCTCTTAGCTGGTCGTTCAGATACAGGGATTATCCACTCTTATTCTCAGCTTTGGGGCTGTAGCCTCACTTCTGAGACAACATGAGATGTCCCTTTAATCTCCCATCACTCAAACAGCGTTGCAGTTGATATTCTTGCACACATATCTTTGTGAGCTTTTGAGAGTATGTCCAAAGAGTAAATTCCAGCATGGGATTTTGTATTTTAATAGATATTTCCAAATTGTTCCCCAGAAAGGTTGCATCAACTTGCACTTGCACCTGTAGTGCAGGAGCACATCTATTTCCCTACATCCTCACCAGCACCTGTTACATATGTCTCAACCTTTAAAAAAAAAAAACTTTATTGAGGAATAATTGACAAATATAATTGTATATATTTGAAGTGTACAACATGATAATTTGATATACATAGACATTGTAGAATGATTATCAAGATAAAGATAATCCTATTTTCTCAACCTTAAACAGGGACCAGAGCTTGGATCGGAGAAACCAACTCACTTGGTCAAAAGGCAAGATGAATGCGCTATTCTAGACATTTCAAAGCGCCTAGTACCAGGCTTCTGGAGGTAGGGTAGGGGGAGAAGGAGGGAGGGAGGAAGGGGGAAGAGGGTAGCTCTCACTTGAACACAGCACTCCAGTGGTCTTCTAACTCCTGGATTTAACTCTAATTGCCTTATGGGCAGGACGAGACCAGAGCACTGGGTCACAGATGGTGAAACTGGGCTCTTGTGAGTGAGGTAGCGTAAAGCTGCCGACTGTGGTGAAACTGGAGCCTCCTAATCTTACCTTCAGTGATGACATTAACGTCAGAGATGCTGTGACACATACGAGAGCAGAATGTTGTTTCTGCACTGCTGTTCTCACCCACCCAGAGAGAGGCACCCTTTGAACAGAATGTGTGTGCAGAATTGGTTGACATGGATCTGTGACATCCTCTGAGACCCTGGGCAACCCCCTGCCTCTATAAGGGCTCATTCATGGAATCTTGTCCTGTGTCTTCACCAAATGACAATGTGCCAACTCCTCAGGGCCCCCTTTCCAACCAGCACCAGCAGTACCTGCAAGGGGGCTTGTGTTTCTCTGCTCCAAGTGCATTCATTTTTTCTCAGGGAGAGAGTTTCCTTTTTTATTCAAGTCCCTGGAAGGAGCCGTTAGGATATATTTGAACTTCCAGCTAGCCAGACAAAGCACTATGATATTGATTGTGTGTTCAAGACTAACAGCCACGGAACTTGGGGCACATTTTCTCTGTCACTGCCTTTGTTAACAAAGGCTGGCAGGAGAGTTGACGACGACAGGGAATACCACTCACACAGGTAGGTGGATCCCAGTTCGTAAACGTGAGGGCTCCGAATAGCATCCTGGGCTGGTGGAGACAGTGCTGTTCTGGGAGTCAGGATGCCAGAGTCTGGATCTGGTTTCACCAATGATGTGTCTGTGTTTATCTCAGGTGAGGGATGTCACTTCCCTCAGGCCTGGTGGTGTCACCTATTAGGGGAAATCTCAATAACTTAATATAGAGACATAACAGAGGAGCTATAAGAATAAAACAAAATAAGGGAAAGTATTTTGAAAAAAGTGCACAATAATAATATAATTATTATATATTAACATGCACAATTTAATTATTGATATAATAATTATAAATATAATTATTACTGTTATTAATTATATTATTATACAGTATTGTTTTGTGCCAGTCTCAGCCTATTGATAACCAATGTTGTGGGTGGACAGGCCCTTGTCGTTTTTATTATGATTACAAGACGCCCTTCAGCAATAACTGATACCAAACCAAGTGGGTTCACCTCCTGGTGAGTTAAATAAGACTCTACACCAGTGGAAGTTGTCTCACAAAGTAAAGTGTATTTGCAGCAAATAGGAGGCCATGAGGAATCATTTTCAAAGTCATGGCGTCCCCAAACAAAGGAAAGCAGGAACTTTTACTTGGTTGGAGAACGAATATCCAAAAGGGAGAGACGGGGATTCGCTTGCACAGGCTCAGTTGGAGAACATGCTTCCACATAATGAGGCCTAAGCTCCTCCTGGAGAGATCTTTGTATTAAAAATAAGGCAAAGGTCATGGGCCTAGCTCTTGTAGTCAGGCTTGGTCAGTTTCAGGGTGGCTGGTGGTTACATCTCCCTTGAGTGCCTCATTTGGTCAGTTTCAGGATGGCTGGTGGTTACATCTCCTTAACACACAAAAGGAAAAGAAACAAATTGGAAAAACAGTTAATTGCTTCCAAACCCACCTTTGAGTTTCTCAAGGCACCTAGTCTGTGACATAACCATCAGGAAACTTTGAAAAGATAAAGGTTGATTACTTGCAGGACCTGGAAATTACACAGCACACCTGGGGCCACACAGCAAAGCTGCAGGTAGAGAGAGAGAGTACATGGGCCTGGGGTTCTGCTTTTATTGGAGTGGAGGGTGGAGGTCTAGGGTTTTGTGGGCTCCCTCTTTATTGGCAAATTTAAAACATAACAGTGGGAATTTAAAGTGCAGGAAAGGGAAAAACAAACAAACAAACTATTGATAAGTG
This sequence comes from Diceros bicornis minor, assembly GCF_020826845.1. Classification (NCBI taxonomy): domain Eukaryota; kingdom Metazoa; phylum Chordata; class Mammalia; order Perissodactyla; family Rhinocerotidae; genus Diceros; species Diceros bicornis. The sequence goes on along the minus strand of NW_026691844.1, from coordinate 496,649 downwards.
AAATAAGCCAGTCACAAAAAGACTGTCTGATTCCATGTACATGAAGTTCCTAGAAGAGTCCAATTCATAAAGACAGAAGGTAGAATGGCGGCTGCCAGGGGTTGGGAAGAGGGGAGACTGAAGAGTGAGTGTTTAATGGGTGTAGTTTCAGTTTTGCAAGATAAAAAAAGCTCTGGAGATTGCTTACACAACAACGTGAATATACTTAACACTAGTGAACTGTACACTTAGAAATGGTTAAGATGGTAAATTTTGTCTTATGCGTATTTTACCATAATTTTTAAAAAAGCAAAAAAGTTATAATAGTTTAAATCAAACAAGACCAATTATACAACTATGGTCTTACATCTGTAATAGGAGATGAGTCAGACAACATAGGAAATTCCCAAGGGCCTCTTTGAACACTGTAGTCCTTCTACACTACTCTCTTCCCCCAAATAAATCTTAGATCTGAGATTCTAGAAGGTACCACTTTGTTCCAATTCCACAAACTCTGGGATTAAACCAGGGGAAAAAAGCAAACATTTTTAGAAACAAAGCGAGTTTCTATACATGACAATAGGATTTAGGAGTCTCCAGGGTCATTGGCAAACTTTGTCCACCTTCCAATGATTAATAATGACAAACATTGATGTTATATAACACCTCACTCTAGTCTTGAACAAACGTCTTGGCAACTTCTTTCCATTCTGGGGAACAGATGTTCCCTGTTTGTCATCGTTTTCTAGTGTTTAGCTGGTTTTCGATGCCCTCATTCTATTTCTCCAGAATTATTTTTCTTATTCTTTTTTCAGATGGTCTTAGTCAAAGCTTCTCAAACATTCAAATAAATATATGTCTGCTGAGTTTCCTTTGCTTTGTTTTTTAAAACTCTTTTAGAGAACTCTTCCAATTGGTTATAGTGACTGATCTGATAGACTTACTCCTGGTCAGGATCCTGCTGTTACCCAACCAGGTTAGTTATCCAACTCCTCATGTTCATAGGGATGAGCTGCAGGAAACTCACTCATCTCTATCCACCTTTATCCTAAAGTTTGAAGCCAGAGGCCACGTGGGACTTTCTGCCTCAGAAATAGTTGTGATTGTGAAAGTTTTGTATTTCCTTTGTGTTTTGGCCCCACTTTGCCCTTCTTACAGAAACTTAGCTGGCTCAACATCAGTCAGTGACAGAAGGCTGGTGAACTTTGAAATCGCTCTGCAATTTTTGTCTTTAGATACTTCTGTCTTGTTGCATTTTTTCCCTTATGGGGAAAAAAAAGCCGCAAAATGCTCCCAACGCCTCCTGCAAAAATAGGACCCACACCAACAATTTCAGCCAGCTTTTTCAAGTCTCACTTTCCTCATTGAACAGTTTCTGGTAACTTTCCACTGCCTTTGTAAAACCTTCCCGGGGCCTGGCGGGACCTTTGAACACCACCCATTACAGGACAGCAAAGGAAGTGCTGCTGTGTGCAGGCTGCAAGAGCAAATGAGTCTGAACTTCTCTGCCTTTTATTGGGCAATCCATGGAGTGCCTCCTGCCCCTCCTCCGTTCACCTGGAGACACGGGATTTCAGCCCACAAAGCCACTCCGTTCCTTGAGGTCTAGGTCATGACTTTGACTTGCGGAAGCCAGAGTGGCCTACCTGACACTGTCAAATCCCCCTGAATCATGGACAACGCCCCCATTTCCCTCAAGATGATTGTTCTGGTCTGAGCCGACTGTGTGCGGTGTCCATCGAAAACTGGGGCAGCTCCAGCATCTTTGGAACGGGGAGGTGGAAAGGTTGGAAGCACTCTGTTTTGACTTTGATTTTATAGTGTATTGGAAAGATAGATATAGACACGTGAAATGGAATTTTTAAAAAGTGTACATATGTGTGTGTGTGTGGGAAGCTTCTGGAAATCATTGGCACGCCTACTCCTGAGTAAAAAAAAAATCCCTCCACTGGGTAAAAGCGCTTCCTAACATTAAGGATGTAAAACCGCGTGGCCTGTGTTCCCAAAATGAAGACTCGGATTTGGAGTGTGCACGTTGCTGCATTAAGAGCGGAGCCCAAGGGTGAGGCGCATGCAGGCTGCGGGGTCTGGAGCTCGGCTCCTGCGCCCGGCTGCGGCTCGAGACCACCCCCCACTGCCACCCGCGCCCCCACCCCCGGGCGATCGGGGATGCGCGGCCGCCTCCCCGCCCCGCCCCGATCGCGGTGGGCGGGCCCAGGCCGGGCGGGGCGGGCGGGCGCGGCGCCCCGGGCTCCGGGCTCCGAGGAGACGGCGGGCGGCTCTAGAGGGAGCTGCTCGCGCCGCCGCCGCCGCCTCGCCGGCCCCACGCCCGGGCCGAGCGCCGCCTCCGGGTCCGCGCCGCCGCGATGGCGGGGACAGCGAGTCTGCGGCCAGCCAGCAGAGCCTGGAGCTGGACGACCAGGACACGTGCGGGATAGACGGGGACAATGAGGAGGAGACGGAGCACGCCAAGGGGTAGGCGCGCGGCGCGCGGGCGCCACGGGGCGCGACGGGGCTGCGGGGACCGCGCGCATCTCGGGCTCCGCTCGGGCGCTGGGTTCGGGGGCGCGGGCGGGCAGCCCCGCGTGGGGTTCGTCCGGCCCCGAGACCGTGGGGAGGTCCGGGTCGCGCAGCTCCCGGGTGGAGCGGCGCGGCGCAGCGAGGCCCCGGGGTGGGCAGGGAGGTGCGGGGACAGGCGACGCCGCTGTCACCTGCCGCGCGGCCGGCTGGCCCTCGCCCATCCCCGCCGCCCGCCCGCCCAGCCCGCGGGTGCGCCGCGCTGCCCTGGCCGGCGTGTGACTCAGTGGGACCGAGCGGGGGCGCGTCGCCCTTCCCTTTGTGGCGGCGGTGGTGGCAAGTCGTCCTTCTCTCTGCTCCTTGTCATCCTCTCCTTAAGTCCCTCCAGACCCTCCCACCCCTCCCCCAGCCGCCGCCGCCACCAGAAAAAAGAAGAGCCTATGGTGGGGAGTGGTTTGGTATCTGTCCCCGCTCGTTTCGGCGCTGCTGGCGGGGACCTGCGGAAAGTTGTGCTTCCCGGGCCGCGGCCCCCACCCTGCTCCGCGCCAGCCAGGCAGGGGGCGCCCAGGGGGTCCCGGGCCGGCCGCTCCCGGGGCTGCGCAGGATTGCCACCGCCGAGCTGACTGCAGAGCCTTCTAGGGCAGGTCCGATCCGCTGCTTTAGGCTCTGTCGTGGGGGCAGTTCCCGCAGACCTATCCAGATCCTGCTTGCAAAACTGGTGTTCGGTCTCCAAAGCCAGATACACCGTGCGTTTTAACACCTGATGGGGTTTCTGACTCCATTCACCGGCTCCCTTTCTCCCTCGCAGACTTGATTTGCCCTCCTGTTGGAGAAAAGATTGCTTCCGGTTAAGGGTGGTATTGAAGTTCTGTTCTTAGAGGCAGGGGGGTCATGTTAAATAAAGAGAGGTCTTTACATTATCCTTTCGCCCTGTTGGATTCTAACTATGCGCTGGCACGGAGCACTTAATGCTGCCCCTTAGAAGTGAGATTTTGCAAACCATGGTGACTGATGAAGTGGGTCAGCTTAAACACATGATAGGGAGGCCTTAGTCGCAGATGGCTTATTTATTCAGTTCATGGAGAGAATTCTTTAAGTGATTGATGATTTAAAGCGTAAAGTGTTTGCATTCTAACATCTGTTTGAAGCTTTGTCTAAGAAAGGAAATTTTACTGAGCCTTAACGTGTTATAAAATATTAAAAGAGATCAAGAAAAAAGCTGACTAAATGTATCTCGCATTTGCGAACTGCTTTTTTTATTTTTGCAGTGAATACGTACTTTAGTGGCAGCTTCAAGTACCAAATGTTATAATTCAAGTCTAGAATATTTTTTGAAAACGGAGGAAAGGAGATTCTACAGAAATCTGAGCCTAAGTTCTGTTTATGCAGTGATAGAAATTTGCCTGTGATAGGTAGCTAAATATAGATATGTTTTTGAAACAATAGCACCAGTGCCAGAAATGGACCCAGATGCAAATATGATGGATTACCCAGATAATTTCAGCATCTGTCCATTATCTTTCTGACGAGACCCTGGACTTTTCTCTTCTCCACTGTAATTTCTGTTGATCGTTCTTCGTTCTTTTGAAGATTTCATTAGTACTTCTTTGCTTACACAGTCAAGAATGTCTGGGTCCACTGATCCGGGCCTGTCCCCAGGAGCCCGTGGGCTGTGTGAACTTCCCAGATTAGCACCCAAAGGCATCTCCATGCGCTCTTCAGAGGCCTTCAGTTTTGTGCATCAGCACGTTAATTATATGTTAGCACAGTTACTCAACATTTAGAGACGCCCAGGGGACTGAAATGTTATAACCAAGAGCAGAAACATGATAACAGCTCCTAGTGGGAAGAGGTGGATATAATGGATTTATTGTAGTCTGTTAAAATGTAAGGAGATTAGTCAAAATCCAAGTTGCTGCGCTTGTGGGACTACTTTTTTGGATTTGGATTTAGATGATGTGCGCCAAATTTGGGGGTGATTGTGTTTCATTTGGCTCGTGTACTGATGGTATGGCTCAGTAGAAACCTAGATTTTTTTTTTCGTAAATAGCTCAAGTTTGTAAATGTTAAAATTTGAAAGACTCCTCTTTTCTATGCTTGGCCTCTTCGTCTCCACCAATTTAAATGAATTGACAAATAATGAGCCTTTGGAGGAATGAGTAGGTAAACACTTTACCTTTTAAAGGTGAATTATCGCTTTGAAGCCACTAGGTATTGGTCAGTGCATAAAGCAATAATTTACTAAATAGTACCCTTGTGGCCTGAAGGAATTAATTTATCCCCGTAATTGAGTATAATGTATTTACTAGTTATTTTAGACATATGAAGTTAAAACTACGGCCTCAGATAAAAACAAAATACCCAATTAGATGATTTTGCCCCAAAATGTGACTATTACTGTGTAGGTTTTTCTTTCATTTTCATAGAATTTTCTTTATGGGCTAAGAAGAGTATTTCATTTTGTGGATAATGCTGAAAAACCATGAATGAAATATTTATGTTCAATTAAAAGCAGTGGCTTTTATGTTTAATTAAAAGCAATGGCTTAAGTATGATAGAATACTTGCATCTTGCTATCTTTATATCTCATTTTTCATGGAAAATGTGCTCTTTGTCTAGCTTTTTGGTTGACAAGTGGCATACCACTACAAAAATTTCATAATTCCAAAAAACATGAGGGAGGAGAAGGAGTGTCCATTTTACTGAGTGAAACTATATTCAAAGCAGTGTAGTTTTATTATCTTCAAACAATACGCAGCAATTAGAGCTAGAGTAATAGAGGATTACCCAGAAAGATTCTTTAAATAACTTGCTTTAACACTTGATTTACATTTGGGAGAAGTAAGTAGGTCTTTGTAAAAAGCTTGAAGGATCTTGAAAACTTTCAAGCTAATTAAAAGTTCTAAGATAATCTTGTTTATACTGTTATTTTCTTAGCAAAGACTTTCTACGTAGATAAAAATTAATTTTAACTATCTTCTTATCCTTGCCCCATTGATATGCACCTTTTCCCTTTGTGCAGTACATGGGTAGTGGTCATCATCTCTTACTCAGCCTATCATCGCACATTAAGCATAGTTATTGTCCAGTGTTGGAAACAGGGTCACACAGCTGGCCCCAAATAAAATTAGTGTTCAAGTTGGCAACAAAATCAAATCTCTCTCCTTGCTTTACCAACACTGACTTTCAGAATGCATGTTTCCTAGACAAATTGATGTTGTTCATCTCCTTTCCTCTGAGAGCTTTTATCTTCCATATTCACTATGGTGGAATAGGAGGCAGCCACCAAGAATATTTATATAGGGGATAAAATAAGCATATATGAATATGCTTTTTTTGGCAGATAAATCACTAAGTTATTCCCTGGGGTAGATATGAAGTAGTTTCAGTAGATATTTTTAATATAATTTTTTTTTCTTAGAAAAATTAAAGATCTGGTATATGGCAAAATTAAAACTTTGGAATTCTGTTAACAAAGAACATAACCTCTCTTCTCTCACCCCCAATTTAGGAAAAAAAAGTGAAGTTATTCTCTGTGCGGTATGTTGTTGCTTCTGACTTGATCTGTGTATTGTTGAGATTGGCTGTGGGAACTTTTTTTTTTTTAATTTTATTTATTTTATTTTTTTCCCCCAAAGCCCCAGTAGATAGTTGTATGTCATAGCTGCACATCCTTCTAGTTGCTGTATGTGGGACGCAGCTTCAGCATGACCGGACAAGCGGTGCGTCGGTGCGCACCCGGGATCTGAACCTGGGTCGCCAGCAGCGGAGCACGCGCACTCAACTGCCAAGCCACAGGGCCGGCCCCTGTGGGAACTTCTTAATCAACTGTGTGGAATCGGTGGGGAGATGCAAAAAATTGCCATAACTCTCAATAGATTTTTCTTGTCATGGAAAATTTAAGGGATAATTCAAAGCTGCCCTTTCTGAAGTTTGATCTATCAACTATATAAATCTAAATGGAATGGTGTGTTCACAGCTTCTGCCCAAGCAACCTTCTCAATTCAAGAAATACAGTTTGAAATTATCAAATGTCTGCTCAGACTTTCATCTGAAATGGTGATATCGCCCTGGGGCCCGGAACAAACTTTTTCCAGAGCTTGGCGAAACTATAGAAAATTTCTAAGTACAGGACACAGACAGTGCCATCTTGAAATTGTTGATTAATACAAGTGTACACAGTAAAATATATACAAGTTGAAGTCAGTTACTTGGTTAGTTCAGGGACTGGAACCAAGTTCTGTACCAAGTTCAAGAAGGAGGTTGGTTGATTGGTTTGTTATTCCATTTGAAAATATGTCAATGACTTTTACTCATTATAAGAATAAAATATGCTTATTAAAAATGTAAGCAATAAAGTGTATAGAGAGTGAGAACCCCCTGGTCATCTTATTTCTTAGAGAAACCACCATTGACAGTTTAATCTGGTCACATTTATATATATATATATATAGAAGTGTATATCTAACATAAATAGGATCATACTTAACATGGACTCATTTGTTATCTTATATTTTTCACTGACTATTAGTTTTGTCTGCTAGAAGTTTTTGCCATGATGGAAATGTCCAATATGGAGGTCGATAGACCCTTGAAATGTGGCTAGTGTGACTAAGGAACTGGATTTTAAATTAAATTAAATTAAATTTAATTTAATTTAATTTTTATTTATTTATTTTTTTTGTGAGGGAGATCAGCCCTGAGCTAACATCCGTGCTAATCCTCCTCTTTTTGCTGAGGAAGACCGTCTCTGAGCTAACATCTATTGCCAATCCACCTCCTTTTTTTTCCCCCCAAAGCCCCAATAGATAGTTGTATGTCATAGTTGCACATCCTGCTAGTTGCTGTATGTGGGACGCGGCCTCAGCATGGCCAGAGAAGCAGTGCGTCAGTGCGCGCCTGGGATCCGAACCCGGCTGCCTGTAGCGGAGCGCGCACTTAACCGCTAAGCCACCGGGCTGGCCCTGTTTAATTTTAATTAATTTAAATTTAAGTAGCCCAGGGTGGGTAGTGGCTATTATATTGGACAGCACAGATCATATCCTGCCTTTGAATTTTATAAGCTTTCGTGGTACTCAAAGTATTTCCTTATTCTTTCCTTGTGATTTGCAGAATATGTCAAGTTTTCATTTTTCCTTTTTTTTTTCTTTAGTAGTTTGGAGGCTCTGTATCCTTCTTTTCTTCTTCTGGGAACTATTTAAAAATTTTGAACAAGGGTGCTTTTCTCTGTATTTCTCTATCAATGTCAAAAATTAACCATTGTCCAAAATATTCTACTACCAAACAAGACAAAATGTGTTGGATGTTTTGACTTCTCCTTCCTTTACATTTCATAGGTTTTGTTGAAATAATCTGGAATTTTAATTCCATGTGGCTTCTTTATTTTTGCCCTTGTTAAAACTTTTTTTTCTTAACTATTACATTATATTGACATCCATAGTATCAAAAACGTCTTAGACTTTACTTTTCTGACACTTTACTGTTTTTATTGATTACCACTATTCCGTATAAATTACACCCTCTGCTTTTCTTCTTTGGGTACTTTCTCATTTAATTTTTTTTTTTCCTGGTGAGGAAGATTGGCCCTGAGCTAACATCTGTGCCAGTTTTCCTCTATTTTGTATGTGGGATGCCACCACAGCATGGCTTGATGAGTGGTGTAGGTCTGTGCCCGGGGTCCATACCTATGAACCCCAGGCTGCTGAAGCGGAGTGCACCGCACTCAACCACAATGCCACTGGGCCAGCCCCTCATTTAATATTTTTATTAGCGCATGCAGATGATATTTTTTCTGAATTTTTTTATGTCTGAAGCTGCCTTTCTTTTGGCCTCATGCATAAACCATAGTCTGGGTGTGCGTGTAATTCTCTGATAACAGTTATTTTCCTTCAAACTCCATAAACACTGTTTTATTTCTTCTAGCATTTAGTGGTACAGATGATGTTTCTCTGCTAATCTGCTTCTCTTTCTTTTATAGGTAACCATCTTCTTTTTCTTTGTTTTGACTTGTTTGTAGTCTAGCAGCTTGTAGGATTTTCTTCCCATCTTTCTATAACCCAAGGGTTTCCACATCCTTGACCTCCTGGGATCACTCTCTTCAATATCTAAACACAGTGGCCCAAGCTCATACGTATTGATGGGGTGTCTTGGGAGCTGAGGTTTTCGTGGTCCTGCCACCAGCTCCCCCATCACTATTTCCTAACACGTTGGGTCCTTTAGCATTTCTCCTTAGACATTTGGCCCTGGGTGGAATACAGTTAGCTGTCTTTCATCTCTTTGATCATCGCATAGGGCAGAAAACAACTTCAGATTCAATGTCAGACATCACTGGTCACTAAAAGGATTTATTACAGTCCGTGCCCTCCGTAGGCCTCAGCTGCCTGCAACGTTCTTGGGAGTCCTTTCTCCCTCTGAGAGTGGTCTCTTCGTCGGCCCACCTCCACCTCTTCTCCAAATTCAAGGTCCAGCTCCGAGGGCCTTTTCTTTCATGAGGCCTCCCGTGGTCATTATAACCCAGGGTGATAACCCCGGTCAAAGGCCCGTAGCCCTTACTGAACGTATCCTTCACCTGGCACCTTTCCACCAGTCACCCCGCCCCCCCATCTCCCCACTTGTCTTCTCAGGCAGACCTTTGTTTACTGCGAAGGAAGCTGTGGCTCATAGAGATAAGTGGCTTGTCCAGGGTCACGTGGCTGGTAAGTAGGTAACAGAGTTCTTTGTGTCTGTTGTTTAATGTGTGTGTGTAACATCTTCTACAAACTGGTTCCAATAAAGGAGGGTTTTATTTTAAACATACAGTAGCTTATCACAAAATAAAGTGTGAATGAGCTTTATTAGCATTGGGGACCAGAAGGTGAGAAGCATAAGGTCTGTCTGTCTCTCTAGCCTTCCCTCCCTTGCTCCCGCCTTCTGTCAGTTTCTTAGTTTCTGTTTCTTAGTTTGGATTTTCCAGACAGGATCTCACCGTCTGCTGGTTTCTGGCCAGCAAGGCTTGGGTCCAGTCAGCTGGGGCAGAAGGTGGGAAGGTGGAAAGAGGGGATTGTCGTGGGGTACAACATGGCCACTTAGGGTCACACCTTTACTGAGGTCTGTGATCAAAATAGTTTTCAGAGAAAGATAGTGAACAAGGCTGGCATCTCCAAACACGCCTGCAGAAGATGGACGTGTGCCTACCTGTTTGCTCACAGGTAGACTGTGAGAGCAGAGACCACATTTGCAGCCTCCAATCCTTGCAATATCTGGTACATTGCACAGTTGGTAGCTTAATAAAGATTTGTTGAATGGATTCCAATGTTGTTTTTTTTTTTAATTTTATTTATTTATTTATTTTCCCCCCAAAGCCCCAGTAGATAGTTGTATGTCATAGTTGCACATCCTTCTAGTTGCTGTATGTGGGACGCGGCCTCAGCATGGCCGGAGAAGCAGTGCGTCGGTGCGCACCCGGGATCCGAACCTGGGCCACCAGGATTCTAGTGGTTCTTAATCTCCATTGACAAATTAACTTCTAATTTAAAAAATTTTCCCCTATGTGCATTAGGAATATGTGAAAGATGTTTTTTTTTTTTTTCCAATTCTCATTGAAAGGATTTGGGTTGTAGATTTCTTAGTTGTGTTCTATGCTGTATAGGACCCAACATGGTAAAATAATAGTTAATTTTCTGAAGGAGACTGAGGCTTATTCAGGTTTATTTATTTATTATTTTGTTTTTAATTTATTTTTTATTGAGGTCACATTGGTTTATAACATTATATAAATTTCAGGTGTACATCATTGTATTTCAACTTCTGTATAGACTACATCGTGTTCACCACCAAAAGTCTAGCTGCCATCCCACCGTATACATGTGCCCATGTACGCCTTTTGCCGTCCCCCAACCCCTTCCACTCTGGTAACCACCAGTCTGTTCTCTGTATCTGTGTGTGTGTTGTTGGTGTTTTATCTTCCACATAGGAGTGAAATCATACGGCATTTGGCTTTCTCTGTCTGACTTATTTCACTTGGCATAATACCCTCAAGGTCCAACCACGTTGTCCCAAATGGCAAGATTTCATCTTTTTTATGGCTGAGTAGTATTCCATTGTATGTATGTACCACATCTTCTTTATCCGTTCATCTGTTGATGGGCCCTTAGGTTGTTTCCAAGGCTTTGCTATTGTGAATAATGCAGCAATGAACATAGGGGTGCAAATATCTTTTCGAATTAGTGTTTTCCTCTTCTTTGGATAAATACCCAGAAGTGGAATAGCTGGATCATATGATAGGTCTATTTTTATTTTTTTGAGGAATCTCCATACTGTTTTCCGTAGTATCTGCACCAGTTTGCACTCCATCAGCAGTGTGTGAGGGTTCCCTTTTCTCCACATCGTCTCCAACTCTTGTTATTTCTTGTCGTCTTTTTAATAATAGCCATTTTGATGGGCATTAGGTGATATCTCATTGTGGTTTTGATTTGCATTTCCCTAATAATTAGTGTTGTTGAACTTCTTTTCATGTGCCTGTTGGCCATCTGTATATCTTCTTTGGAAAAATGTCTGTTCATATCCTCTGCCCATTTTTTAATCGGGTTGTTTGTTTTTTTGTTGTTGAGTTGTATGAGTCCCTTGTATATTTTGAATATTAACTCCTTATTGGATGTATGATCTGCCAATATCTTCTCCCACTTGGTAGGTTGTCTGTTCATTTTGTTGATGGTTTCCTTTGCTGTGCGGAAGCTTTTTAGTCTAATGTAGTCCCATTTGTTTATTTTTTCTTTTGTTTCCCTTGCTTGAGGAGACATGGTATTCAAAAAGATACTGCTAAGACAGATGTCAAAGAGTGTACTGCCTATGTTTTCTTCTAGGCGTTTTATGGTTTCAGGTCTTACATTCAAGTCTTTAATCTATTTTGAGTTAATTTTTGGGTATGGAATAAGATAATAGTCTACTTTCATTCTTTTGCTTGTGGCTGTCCAGTTTTCCCAACATCATTTATTGGACACCCTTTCCTTTCTCTGTTGTATGTTCTTGCCTCCATTGTCAAAAACTAGCTGTCGATAGATGTGTGGGTTTATTTCTGGGCTCTCAGTTCTGTAAAATAATAGCTAATTTTTTGAAGGAGACTGAGGCTTATCCAAGTTGAAATAACTTGCCGGGGCTGCATCTCAGATACAGACTTAGGTCTTGGGCCTTTCGCTGTCTGACTCTAAACTCTTACCTTTGCACTAATCTGCGTGGTCTCATGGACCATAAATAAATAAAGAGTAATTAGTTTGGTAATGTTTCAAGCTTATCTCCCCGTATGTCATACATTACCAACTCGAGTGCCTCTGCAGCCAAAATTCACCAGTGTAATGGGAACACTAAATGTCAACGAATTTAAAAGTAAATAAATCAGTTATAAAATAAATAAGTCCTGGGGATGTACTGTACAGCATGGTGACTATAGTTAATAATATTGTGTTGCGTATTTGAAAGTTGCTAAGAGAATAGATTTTAGACGTTCTCATCACAGGAAAAAAAATTTGTAACTGTGTGGTGATGGATGTTAACTAGACTTATTGTGGTGATCATTTAGCAGTATATACATATATCAAGTAATTATGTTGTATACCTGAAACTGATATAATGTTATATGTCAATTATATCTCAATTTAAAAAAAAGAAATACAGTGGGAATTGGCATTTACATATTTAAGAAATTTTAAGTTTGATATTGCTGCTGATATTAATAAACATTTATATATTCCAAAATATTTTTCCTTCTGTCCCCCTTGTATGTCTTATATGGTTCTTTCATACATTTAAAATGGATGGGATGACCCAAAATTGACTTGCTACGTACTATGAAATTCAGAGGAGGCCTGGTATTCTGTTAGGCTCAGCAGCCCTGAAATAATAGAATGGCCATATTTTTTAAGAAATATGTTTTCCCCAGTCTCTGACTCTTCCTTGCTTAATCATCCTATTTTTTGATATACATAAAAAAAGTAAATAAATCCATATATTCCCTTGTTTAAAAAAATATTGCAATTTGATTATAGAGAACCCTTTTGAGTTTCTCTTTAGGTTTCTTAAAGGACTTCTAATGATAGCATCAATATAATTTGCAATAAGATTTTTTTCTTTTACATTTCTTTCATGGCTGTCTCATCTCCTTTCTGGTTCAAGTTCTATAGCTGCCCCACTGTAGCCTCATACATATCAGCATCCTTTCCCTGGTGCCCCCCAGCCCCCGAGCACTGCCATGGGTCAGGCGTCCGCAGAGTCAGTTTCCCAGAATGGGTGCAGGAATCTGGTATTGTGCATCTCTGGATGAGAGTGCTGCTGGAGGAATCCACTTAGCATGCTGGTACCCAGCTCGACAGCCCAGCTATTTAGCGCTTGAGGCCAGAAGTGCTTTCTCCCAGCCACAGGAGAAAACCCAGCACACAGTCACTCGCTGGGGGTCTCAAACTGAGTTGGGATTTTAACTTTACAGTTTCTGTTTTGTTAGCATGTTGGTGCTTCTGTTACTGGCTGAAACACACACACACACACACACACACACACACACACACACACGCGCGCGCGAAATATGGGCTCCTTTATTCCCACGGCTTGTTCTCTCAGTGTTCAAGTTCATATAGCACTTTCCCAGAGAAAGATGACGACTCAGTTAATAGGATAATTTCCCATAGTTTCTTCATTTGTGTTTTTTTTTTTTTTTTGGAGTGGAAGGATACTTGTTCTTCACTACCCTTTGGGTATTTATTAACATTTTAAAGAAACCAAAGAAGGAACTAGTGGAAGCAGCGTTCTTTTTGTTTTTCCAAATGAAGTTTTTAAAAAAATTCTTGTACTTCTCTGTCTTGCCTCCTCTTCCCCTCCTCCCAAAAGAGAAAAATAAATCAAAAATAAAAAAATAAGTTCTTTTTGCAAAAGCACATCATTTTTTTTAATATAGAACATTAGAATGTATCATCAAGCAAAAAGACAATGCCTTGGTATATTCATATATACCTTTTTCTATTCATATATATTTATAAAAATGCAAATATACTACTTCTATTGTCCTGGAAATTCCTGTTTGTCATTTGATATACCAGGAAGACCTTCCGGGGCATTGCACAGCCTTCCCCTGAGTCCTGTGAGATGGCTGGCTAGTCCAGTGTGCGGCTCCGTGTATGGCACCATCATCTATTTAGCGCCCTATTGTTGGACCCCTCCTTCCAAAGCAACACCGTTTTTTCTTGGCACTTGAGTGTCTTTCTCTTCCCTCCCACTGCCGGGATGTGCATGTCAGGGGAAGTCACCTGGGACCAGGTAAAGCCAGCAGACACCCTAGGGATGGCCGAGAACAAGGCAGAGGGAGGCTGGCCTGTCTTTTTCCAGCAGAACTCCCACGCGGGGAGCTGACAGCCGGAGGGAAAGAAGTGAGCTCCTGTGTTTCGATGCTGCTGTTATTGAGCCTCTACCCCACACAGTTTGACCTGTACGCTGACTAATATAACACCTGTATGTTAGCTTTGTCTTTGTAGACAGCAGTATTTTTTTAATTATTATTTTTCAAGTAGGTAGTAGGAGCATACGGTACAAAATTCAAAAGGCACCAGAGGGCATCCAGTGACAAGTCTCATTCTCCAGCACTGAGTTTCGCTTCCCATAAGCAGCTACTGTTGCTAGTTCTTGCCGTGTCCTTCTGCTGGTGTTCCAGACGTATACAAGGATAAGTGTGCGCGTACACGGGCATGCATGTGCCTGCACATGCGTTCAGTGCACACGGTAGCATGCCACACCATCGCTGTACCTGCATTTTTCACTTTACAGTGTATTTTGGAAATCATTATATGTATCAGAACACGTGGACCAACCTCGTTTGTTAAAGGCTGTATGTCATGTCGTTGAATGGATGTGCTGCTATTCATTTAATCTGTGCCTGTTAATGGATCCTAAGGCTGTTTCCAATGTTTTGTGCTGAAATTAATATCCTTGTATATATATTACTTCTCCAGAATATTTTTTAATGAATATTTTAAAATCTTTCTTAGCTAACCAGTTTTAGGGAGGCAGTGTGGTGTGTCGAAATGGGTATTAAACCAGGAGTCAAGAAACTTCTGACACTGACTCTGAGTTTGATTTTGGAATAGTCAGTTCACTTCTCTGGATGTGAGTATCTTCATCGGGAAATTGAAGAGTTTGGCTCTCCAAGCCTTATGATTTAGCAAGTATACACCTTATCCTGGGCCCGGTCCCTACCCTCAGGGATAGTGGGACCATAGACCTTGTGCCCTAGGCGCCCATCAGGCCCCAGTGGGCTCCTCGCATTAACTTTCTGCTATCACAGCCCAAGGGTAAGGGGAAAAGAGAAATTTTGGCAAAAAAAAGAGACCCCAGTCCTGCCTCCTCTCCTGGCTTGTCCCAGATTGAAGCCGTTCTTTCTCGGCACCACCACTTGTTCCTTTCCTTTTAGACAATTTCTCTGAGCTCTAGGGTGTTTCTGAGCTTTTAAAAAAATGTCCTTGTCTCTTTCCTCTAGCACCCCAAAGTGGACCATGACCTTTAGCTCCCTTCTGGATTTGGGAGCTCGTATCCTTCTGTGTGAGAAGTCCAGTTCACCTTGGTGATTCCCGGTGACAGGTGCCCCTGCACAGCCTCACCTTGGCCCCTGACCCTTGACTACGTCCATTGCAATCCTGTTTTCTGTCTGTCTCGCTTCTGGCCTTTGCTCTTGGTCACATGTCACAGACTCATCTCTCAGCCCTTCTGCCTTGGATCGAGCTGTCACGTTTTCTCTATTCTTTTTTCTACTCCTTCTGAGCCATCAGTCTCCCGGAGTCTCTTAACCCGCATCCGCCACAGCTCTGTCCTGACTAGGAATTGACGCTTGATTACCTTATTGCTGTTGTAGCCTCATTGCCCCTCCTCCCAGATGTAACTGCCTGAGATGGCAGATTTCCTTCCACACCATGAGATCTCAGCCCTTACTTCTTCACCAGATTTTTCTGGGTGAGAAGAGCATATTTTGCCACGTGCTGTAACTACAAGGATTTCATCTAAATATGGAACATTCCTTTAATGAAAGAATTGACTAGGTCCATGATCAGCATCGGGATATAGAAAAGAGAAGTGAAAACGGAAAATTTGATATGCAAGGGAATTCAGAAATAGGAATATAATTTGAAAAGTACATCAAATTGTTAACTTTACTGACACATATTAATATTATTAAATACAATGATAAATCCAATACTGAATTGCTAATACAATATTGAAATGAATCTCAGCCAGAAAAATGATTTGTTTTTGACTTGTTAACTATCTGCCTTTAGTAAACTCTGAAAGACCTAGAAATGAGAAAAAACATATGAGTAGGAGCTACTGTATGTCTCTTATTTTATCAGGAAAACATTTGTGAGCATGGGTGAGAAAAGGCTGTAGGAAATAGGGTAATTTTTCACTGATTTGGAGTATCTTAAAGGATATACTCTGCCAACTCTCTCAAGCCTTTTTTAAAAATTTAATTTTTCTTCTTGTGCATCATTTCGTCTTTCAGAACAATTTTACCTAAGAGGCAAAGAATTAAGCCTTTAGGAAATGTGTTTGTTGAATAGCTGAACAATTTACATTTAGTCTTTCAATTATATGTAATGATCTTGAAGATATATTAACAAATTTTGTTTTGCCTTTTAAATATTTCCTCTTTTATTCTGATCTTGGGCTATCTGCAATGACAGGTCTTACTTCACAAACTAAAATTCACACTAGACTAGTTTCTGGCCAATGAGTATTGATCAAGTTTTATTAAAATTTAATATTAACTCTTATCAGAATTGGGTTTTATGGGAAGTAGGCGTGAAAATTGGTAATAATGAAATAATTGTGGAAAGAGAAGGCTAATGAGGTAGGATACATTTTCCCACATTTAGATTATGGCAAGAGTTGAAAGGACTGAAAGCTTGGAAACAACCCAATAACTGAAAAAGGAGGATTGGTTAACAAACTGTAGACCAGAAGCTGGCAAAGGGCATCATCCACGTTCTTCTACTCCAGCGAGGCCTGGATTGAATCCCGGGCTGATTGAAGCCACTGCCCAGAGCCAGCCACTCTCTGCTGCCAACACCCATGTAAATATTGAAATTGTTGGCTGGTCCCACCGTGACCTCTACCCAGCGCTTCAGCCTCAGTAGCTGCAGCCACCTGCCCCCTTGGCTGCCGTTTGTAATGATCTCTGCCCCTCACTGGCCGTAATCTTTGGGGGCAGCTTTGACTCTGAGCCTTCCAAGGGCTTGTCCGTGACTTACTGCTTTGGCCGGAGGTGGTGTGGCTTTGAAGAACCTCTGGTATTTTCTACGTCAGTCCCAAGAGGAGAAGGAGTGTGCTGAGAAAGGGATGCAGCTACCAAACCCATGAAGCCACTGAAATCTTACTTTCGATCAGGTCAGGAGGAAGCCAGATGATGACAGCTGGAAGGTTGGCTCTGGATTGTGCATTACACTTGGGGAGAAAAAGGATGAAGAAGGGATAGATGAGCCGCTGACAAAACCAGACTCACTCATGTGACTTCTTCAAGAACTTGAACTGCAGGTGAAATCCATGACTGAGCTGAGTGGCTATGTGATGCACTCATGTAAGATGGGTGCCCCGGGTCCAGCCTGAGGATGGACTTGTGGCCAGTGCATCCGGAGAATCTGACTCTGCCTTGGCTGACTTCCCATAGCTTTGGGTGTGAATTCTCTTCTGTCAGCAGGGCACTGCCATGCACCTTTGGGTCACCTTTACTGTTTTTCATAAACTGCACCAAAACCTCCTCATTTATTTCTCCCTTGTAGTGCCATTCCTTCTAGGGAAGTGATTTGGTATCTCAAACAGAACACACACACACACACACAGTACCAAAGATCTGTTACAATCATTAAAACACAAATAGGCTAATAAAAAATATTCAAAGATCGTGAATAGAATGAAGACCTAAATATTGCCAATAAGTATCTAAAAAGATGTTCAGCCAGTGGAAACGCACAAGCGAGAGGCAATATAGCGTAGTCATTACGTGGATTCTGGAGCCAGAGTGGCTGGATTCGGGTCCTGGCTCTGTATTATTAGCCATGTGACTTTCAGCAAGGTACTCAACCTCCTTCTATTTCAGTTTCCTCTGCTGTAAAATGGGAATAGCAGTAGTAATAGGACTTACCTCACAAAGTTGTTGAGACAGTGCCCCAGGTTGAAATCTGTAAGGTGCTTAGACAGTGCCCGACTTACAGTAAGCACGCTGAAGTGTAGCTGCTGTGATGGTGGCGGCGGCGGCAGTGCCACGTTGTTCTCCAGAGTGGTTGTATCAGTTTACATGTCACCAGCAGTATATGAGCATTCCTCACATTCTTCCAATATTATCAGACTTGAAAGTGTTTGGCAGATCAGTGGATAAAAAGTCGAATCTTAGGTGGTTTTATTTTAATTTTCCTTGCTGCTGGTGAGGTACAGCGTCTTTTCCTAACTTTTTTGGCTGTTAGGGTTTCCTCTGTTGTGACGCGCTAATTCATATCCTCAGCCCGTCCTTCTGTCAGTTTTTTGTCTTTTTCTTAGTGATTTTTTTTATTGATTTCTCATTCCTCCAAAAAATATTTATTGAGGACCTTTTATATGTTTTAGGTGCTAAGAATACAAAGGAAAACACTGTTTTAAGGATCTTATGTTCTAGTTAGAGGAAGACAAACAAATAAATAATACAATTTTAGCTAGCAATAAGTTATACGAAAAAAAGTAAGGCAGGACTGTCATAATAATAGCTAACATTGACTGAGTGATTTCTATGTGCCAACTATTATACTAAGTTCTCGTATGTATTCGCTCATTTTATCCTCACAGTTGTTGTAATACTCTTTATTGAGAACTTCATCCTTTACAGCTATGGAAACTGAAGCACAGAGAGGTTAAGTAACATACTCCAAGTCACACAGCTGGAAAGTAGTGGAGCCAGAAATTCAAAACCAGGTGGTCAGACTCTAGCTAATGTCTGCATCCTGACCAAGATGTTATGTTCTCTCTCTCTACTAAGCTGGAGAGAAAATGTGAAGCGAAAAAGAACTTTTTGTATGTTCTGGCTATTAATAATACTTTATCATGTGTTTTATAAATATCTTCCCTTGTTCTGTAGTTTTAAAATTTTGTTTGTAATCCCTTTGCCACAAAATAGTTAACTTGGATGTAGTCAAGTTATCATCTCTTATCTGTGGTTTGTGCTTTTGGGTCCTTGTTTAAGGAATTCTTTCCTTCACTGATGTTATGGAGTTATTGTCTTACTCTTTTGGTTATTCATTCAACAGACATTTACTCGTGCATTTGCCATATGCCAGACGCTGTTCTAGACACTGGGGAGATGTTAATGAAACTGCCAAAAAGCCCTGCCTTCAGTTTTAAGATTTTGTTTTCCAAGTTTGGGTCTTGAACTCGTTTGGAATTTGTTTCTGTAATTTGTGGGAAGTTGCAAACTAATTTTATTTTTTTCCATATAAGAAGTCAATTTTTCTGATACTTTTATTAAAATAAGTTCATTTTTTGCTACTCTTGGTGATGTAATCATTATCATGTCTCAGGGTCCTGTATACCGTGGTTGGCACTGGTCTGTCTGTTCTATTTCATTGATCTGTTTGTCTGTTCTTGAGCTCTGTTGTATTTTAATAAGGTTTTAGTTGCAGAGGTGTTGTGATTATTGTAAACAATTTAGAAAATGCATGAAAATACAATGAGGATTAAAATCACCTATAATCTCACCATTTTCAGTGCAGGAAATTGGAAATCAAGGGGGAAAAAGTATAACGTAATTATATCAAATTACTAATGGTTCTTGTGGGGAGGAGCTATATGATCTCGCTGGTGGAATCCTATGAAGTCTAAAATTGTGTCTTGGGATTCACATACCATAAATTGAGCTCTTTTGATGTTGCTCTTAAAATTAATGTATTAGTTATGATAGGCTAAGCTGCTATAACAAATAGCAAAATCACCCAAGGTGTGATTGCTGAATCCAATGGAAGTTTCCTTCTTATCCATATGACAGTCTTGGAGAGGTGCTCAGATGGATGGCAAGGGGACCTGCCTTTCTTCTGTCAATCAGAGGCTAGGTTTCTCACATCACGTGGCTCTGCCGTCCCTCTAGTGTCTCATCCTACACCTGTGTCCAGTCAGCCCGAGGAAGGAAGAGCATGGAGGACCACACCCAAGAGGGTCTCTGGGCCAGCAGGAAGTGGTAGGCATCACCTCTACTCCCATCCCACCGACTAGGACTCAGTCACACGGCCATCCCTGACTGCAAGGAGCTGGGAGATATAGTCCAGCTGTGAGCCCAGGGAGAAAGAGGGGATGGATTTTGTGAGCAGCTGGAGTCCCTGCCTGTCTTGTTTTCTCCTGGAACATCCGTAAAATGTTTACATGGCTATGTTCCTTTGTTCATTCCATCAAGTCCTGTCTGTTGAATCCTTGGACACTTCAAAGAGATTTGCTGGATGTTCTTATTAAATATTTGACATTTCCATGGCGAGAAGGAGTTTATTAGATTACACTTGGGGCTTGAATATGGCAGAGATTCTTTCTAGACACAGACGAAAGTATCTGTCCTTCCTGGGGTAGCGAAATTGAGAGGCTCTTTGTTGTGGATCTTTCATATGAATGCTTGGGGAAGCAGGAAGTGGACTTCGGTTCTTAAAGACCAAGAGATCTCTATAAAAGGGCTGTGTGATTTCTATGGCTAAAGTTCAGTGATTCAGTAAACGACCTCAAGCCCTGAGAGTCTGAGTCAGTTTTTCTTCGATTGGATTTCCAAGAAGAGTCTTCTTGAGCACAGATTTTCACTAGGCAGCCATAGCCAACTCTTGATCTCCTGGGGCCTTAACATCATTTGCCACCCCCGGGGATAGGAATTTCACCTGTCAATTTTTTTAACAGTTTTGTTGAGTATAATGCACATACCCTACAATCCACCCATTTAATGTATACAGTTAGTCATTCACAGAGTTAGGCAATTATCACCACAATCAGTTTTAGAACATTTTCATCACTCCAAAAAGAAACCCCGCATTCCTTAGCCATCACTCCCAACCCTTCTCATCCTCCCAGCCCCTGACAACCACTAATCTATTTTCTCTCTATATATTTGCCTATTCTGGACATTTTATATAAATGGAGTCATACACTGTGTGGTCCTTTGTGACTGGCTTCTTTCATTTAGCCTAAAGTCAAGGTTCATCCATGTTGTAGCATGTGTCAGCACTTCATTTTTTTAATTGGTGAATAATATTCCATTGTGTGTATATATATATACACACCACATTTTCTTTATTCATTTATCAGTTGATGGACATTTGAGTGGTTTCCACTTTTGGTCTGTTATGAATAATGCTGCTATGGATGGACATTCACGTACAAGTTTCTTTGTGGATGTGTGTGTTCATTTCTCTTGGGTAGATACCTAGGAGTGAAATTGCTAGGTCCTGTGGTAACTCTATGTTTAGCATTTTGAGGAACTGCCAGACTGTTCTCCACAGTGACTGCACCATTTTCCATTCCCACCAGCAGGATACGAGGGTTCTGATTTCTCCACATCCTCACCAACCTTGTTGTTACCTTTTTCGATTATTGTTACCCTAGTGAGTGTGAAGGTGTACCCCGTCAGCTCCCATTCCCAAATTCTCGTCTCCTGGAGGCTTCTGGGAAATGGAAAAGTAGCTCTTCCTCATTCCAGGGTTGGGGAGTTCTGCTTCTCATCGTTATATAATGATGACATGTGTCTGGGAGTTTGGAGGAGGGGATGGTTAATTTATTGCCACTTTTTTTTTTTTTATTTTATTTTTTGTTTATTGCGGTAACACTGGCTTATAACATTGTATAAATTTCAGGTGTACATCATTATACTTCTATTTCTGCATGGATTACATCAAGTTCTCATGTTCACCACCCAAATACTAATTACAATCCATCACCACACACGTGCCTAATTATCCCTTTTGCCCTCCTCCCTCCCCCCTTCCCCTCTGGTAACCACCAACCCATTCTCTGTCTCTATGTGTTTGTTTGTTGTTGTTATTACTACTATTTAATGAGTGAGATCGTACGGTATTTGACCTTATCCCTCTGATTTATTTCACTTTGCATAATACCCTCAATGTCCATCCATGTTGTCACAAATGGCTGGATTTCATTGTTTCTTATGGCTGAGTAGTATTCCATTGTGTATATATACCACATCTTCTTTATCCATTCGTCCCTTGATGGGCACTTAGGTTGCTTCCAAGTCTTGGCTATTGTGAATAACGCTGCAATGAACAGAGGGGTGCATGTATCTTTACGCATTGGTGTTTTCACGTTCTTTGGATAAATACCCAGCAGTGGAATAGCTGGATCGTATGGTAGTTCTATCCTTGATTTTTTGAGGAATCTCTGTATTGTTTTCCATAGTGGCTGCACTAGTTTGCACTCCCATCAGCAGTGTAGGTCCCTGTCAGTTTGTTTTTAAAGTTCAGATGAGAGAGGGAGAGAAAGAAAAAAAAATGCCTTGGTGAACTAGAGTTAACAAAAATGATTGCAGTTTCTCCATTTTACCAAAATAAGATAGTATAATTTTAATAATACAGTTTGAGTGAGAGGTTAGTGTGTACTATCAATTAACTCCAACAATGTAACTTAACAGAACACTTCATTGTGCAGGTCTCCTGTAAGTTACAGGATAGGTGCTATGAACATATTTAAGGAATTTTGGGTGAGATAGTCTGCTGTTTTTATTTTTTATGTCTCTCTATTCACTCCAGCTTCCATGAATTTAATTTGTCTGTTTTAGAAAAAAATGGGGTCACACTCAGGACAAAAATTCCTGGATTCTTCATTGGTGGATATATTTCCATCCAGTTGGATAGGCATTCATACCATTCCTAACCTCTTGGTCTATATCCCTCTGGATGGAAGCTTCTTGGAAATTTGGAGATATTTTACACTGGGTGTATTGGACAGAAAAGCTCTGAGGTCGAGTGATTTCTAGAAAAGCCATAACCAGCAGCAGTTAAAGGATTGAGGCAGGCGAGGAATGATTCCCTGGGTTGCAAACCTAAGGGCATGTCCTCAATGACTTCAGTTACTGCGACCCTCCCTGCACGCAGCACAGTGCTGAGCAGGTATAAATACATGATACTAGGCTGCAATAGGCTTCACCACCCAGGTAGAGAGAGTTGTAGCTTTCAGAGCTGTTTTACCGCCTGGCAGTATGTGATTGGAGCCCCCTCAAGAGCCAGAATCATTCACTCATTCATTCAACAAACATTTGTTATAGAAATCTACTAGTGTCAGGCACTAAAGCATTAGAGAGCTTAGGGATACAAGGATGAATAGCTTTCTTCTGTATCCCCCACACCCCGACACAAATGCGTACATAAATCACGTAATCACAGCACAGCAAGTTTGCTGCTTTCCAGGGTGCCAGCCATGGGAGCATGGAGGGAGGAGAGCCTGAAATACTCAGACTCCCAAAGCAGAGCAAGCACAAAACCATACTACCCATGGCATATTTCGAGCTCCAGGATCTGGCTGTGATACATTTGTTTAAGTCCGATTGCTAGTCAGATATTTATGGGCCACCAGATGATTTTAAATATAAACACCACAATAGTACAGATTGGATTCTACTCAGATTTGATGAATATAAACTGCTCATTTTGGGGGTGGGAATGCCTTACTATTTGTAGACCTCTAGGGTACCGTTTGGCGGGGTCTTAATGTGTCTCCGAAAACGAGCACGACTTTCTATTTTAGCATTAGGAACAGGGAACTATGAATCTGTAGCTAAGCGCCTGTCTCTTAAACAGTTTTCTCCTTGTTGAACGTACCTTTCCTATTTTGACTTCCCAGAGGAATGAATTATCCATTCTGAATTTGAAAGTTTATGATTTTAATACATGAATAACCGACAGAAAGAGGAGTCTCTTTATGACCTAGGTATTGGATGATAAGACCAGCACTTTGTATGGGTTAGGATACTCTGAGTTATGATGTGGTAAAAAAACAACCCCACAGTTCTGTTGCATGAGTCAGCAAAAGTTTGTCTCCCACCTACACTGCATGCGTGTAGGGGACTCTGCCTGTGCTGAAGGAGGCTCTGTCACCTCCTGATGCCGTCATCTTGTCAAGGCTGTAGGGCTCAGCTGGAAGGAGAGTGAGGGAAGTCAGCACAGAGGAAAGTGTAAGGGCTCTCAGATGCTTTCCTCTGGGAGGGACACCTGTGCCTTCTACTCATCCTCCATTGCTGAGCACACTGCCGCCCGTGCCTGACATCAAGGGGGCCATGAAGTGTATGCCCCATACTTTCAAGTGCCCGCAGGAGAGGAGATTCAGAAATATTGGTGAGCACGACTGTTTGCTACACATCTGAGTGGGAAAAACCCAGGTCTCCTCCTGTGTTTCTCCTCTACTCTCACACTGCTACCACACACGCGGCACTTCTGACACCAGATGTGGCGGCATTTTCACACCAAGCAATTCTGCGACACTAGCTGTAGGATTGACTTGCTACAATTTAATAAGATTCTGACACTATCTGCCTGGAAATAGTGTCGGATCCACAGATTAAGTATTCAGTCCTACAACACTGCCCTCCCCCCCAACTTCAGATGCGAATTGCAAGTTCAAGTTGTCCCGTGTGCTTCTGACCCACTGGCTATAAATTGGAGGTTCCCATGCCCCCCTCCTCCGGTTCGATTAATTTGAATTCACAGAACTCAGGAAAACAGTTTACTTACTGTTTAGCAGTTTATTGTAAAAGGATGTGATAAAGGATGCAGATGGACTCCCGGATGGAAGAGATGCATAGGGCAAGGTTTGTGGGAAGAGGCGCAGAGCTTTCGTGCTCTCTCCAGGCGCGCCACCCTCCCAGCACCTCCACGTGTTCACCAACCCAGAAGCTCTCTGAACTCTGTACTTTTGGGATGGTTATGGAGGCTTCATCGTGTAGGCATGATCAAGGATTAACTCCATTTCCAGCTCCTCTCCCTTCTCTGGAGGATGGGGGGTGGGGCTGAAAATTCCAAGCTTCTAATCATGACTTGGTCTTTCTGGTGATCAACCCTCATCCAGGAGCCCACTAAGAGTCACCTCATTAGAGCAAAAGATACTCTTGTTAACCAGGAAATTCCAAGGGTTTTAGGAGCTCTGTGCCAGAAGCAGGGGCAGAGACCAATATATATATTTTTCTATTATTTCACACATTTTATAGAGAATTGAGAGACATTCTGTTCTTAAGGTGCTTACACTCTAATGGAAAAAGCAGATAAGAACACCAAATTTAGAGTGTGCTAGATGGAAGGATGCTCAGATGGCAGGGGGATCATTGAGTTAGGGGCACCTAATTCAGATTAGGGGAGGAGCAAGGTTTCTAGGAGGAGGTAATTCTTAGCCTGAATCTTGAATGACAAGCAGTTCACCAGGAAGTGAAGAAGAAGGGTGTCCTGGCAGAGGAAACAACATGCTTAAGTGTGTAATAATAGTAGTACCTATTATTTATTGAATGGCTTACTCCATGCCAGCCACTAGGCTACACACTTACAGGCCCTGTCTCATTTAATTTCCTGTAGACCTCCCATCTGTGTGTTATCTGTTGCCTTAAGACTCTATGTTCCACAGGACAGGACTTTGCTTTGTTTGTGGTTGTATCCTTATGTTCCAGTAACTATTGCTGTGTAACAAACCAACAACCATTTTATTAACACTCACAGATCCTGTGGGTTAGGAATTTGGAAAGGGCACAGTTGGAGGGGGTTCTTGCTGGGAGTCCCTCATGTGGTCACAGTCAGATTTTAGCTGGGGCTGCAGTCAACCAAAGGCTTCCCTGGAGTGGACACCCAAGGTAGCTCACTCACATGGCTGGCCCTTGGCCGGAGCTCAGCTTGTTTCTTATCCGGCATGCCTACACGTGGCCTCACCAGCATGGCGGGTCTCGAGGTCTTCTGACGGAGAGAACATTCTATGAGAAGTGGCTGGGAGCTGTGTGGCCTTTTCTCACCTAGACTCAGAAGTCACATATTGACACATTTGTTGTGAATGATTGGTTGTGAGTCACAAGCCTGTCCACATTCAAGGGGAGGGGAACTAGATTCCATCTTTCATTGGAAGGAGTCTTAAAAAATTTGAGGACATGTTGAAAACTACCACAGTCCATCTTCTGGCCAAAAATTATTTATATTCTCCCACATGCAGAATACATTTACCCTCCCTAAGATCGTCCCCAAAATCATGTCATGTTTTGGTGTATGTATTAGGCGCAGGCTTGAAGTCCAGGATCGCATCATCTAAACCAAGTCTAGGTATGGATGACGCCCCTCAAGGTTGATATGAATATCCATGAACTGAGCAGATACATCGTCTGCTCCCCACACACCCATTGTGAAGTGGTGGACAGATGTAGGAGAGCCACTATAGATATCTCCATTCAAAAAGGGGGAAACAGAGAGCACACAGCAGTCAGTGGTCCACAGCACTTCTGAACTCCAGACAGTAACATGTCGCCAGATCCTTGACTTGAGTTCACGCGTATCCTTTAGGAGCTGTTCTCCGTGGCTCTTGCCTCTGTCTTTGGGGCTCTTGGTTCCGCCTTTAAGTCATCCTTCTAAAAGAAAACTGAGTTTGCACCTGAGTAACCTCCATCTGCTTCCTGCCTGTGAAAGGCTGGGTTCCAGAGGCTTCTTTTTGTTTTGTTCTGCTCTGTCTCTTTCAAGGTAATTCTTTCAAAAATGTCATGGGTTTAGACAAAAGCCCCCACCACAAATGTCTTCGAGGTAAGCTTTTCTCTCCCTTGGCTTCCCTGTGAGGCCCAATGACCTAAGGGTTCTTAGAAGCCACGTTGTTTAGAGAGAGGATATACAGGACGCATGCTTCAGAAACTTAGAAGGCCTTTTGTCTATTTGGGATGGTCAGTGAGGCACCACCTTAGGTCTTCCTGAGGCCCTGACAAAAGACGGTCTTACAGCTCCACCCCAGATTTGACTTTTTGCCCTGAGGCCATTGCTCCCCCCCCCCGCCCCGGCTTGAGGAAGATTAAGCCTGAGCTGACGTCTGTGTCAGCCTTCCTCTACTTTGTATGTGAGTCACCACCACAGCATGGCTGACGAGTGGTGTATGTCCGCGCCTGGGATCTGAACCCGTGAACCCAGGCTGCCGGAGGAGAGCGCGCCGAACTTGAACCACTACACTGAGGCCATTTCTTAATGTGCAAATGCTTTGCCTTCTGGAGATGCTGGGGTTGAGGAACAGTTGTATTTTTGAATCTAGCAAGTTTATAGATTGGGTTATAGGCTGGGTGTATATTTTCTCCAGATTCCACTCAAAAACTGAATAGCTCATTCCTTAATCTCTCCTCTTTCATTTTATTTCAGACAGCTGGGAGAAGCCAACACTTTCAACCCTCTGCCCAGAAATCCTTTTAGGTAGATCATCACGCTCATTAGGTACATTTTCTACTTTCCACATTATCTCTGGCTACAGTTTTATGAACCGTTCCTCTGTTACATAACAAAGAGTCTCCTTCCCTGGATCTTCCCGTATATTTCCTTTATTTTCCTTTGTGCCCTCACCAACAGCCGCCTCTGGGCCCTCAGGCTTCTGCCAGGTCTCCTCAGGGTCTTTCCACCTGGTCTTGAAGCCACATGTTTTAGGTTTTTGTCGCAGACCACCTCCGTTTTCAGGTGCCGAATTTCCATTCCAGTTTTTATCCCTGCATGACACATCACCACAAACTTGGTGACATAGAACAACAGTCGCTCTATTGTTCTTGCGGATTCTGTGGGTCAGAAGCTGGAAAAGGCCGTTTCTCACTTGGGGTTGAAGCAGGGTACCTGAGGGTTACTGTAAATATTCAGTAAGAACATGGTTACCCTTTGACCTGGTTCCCAACACAGACACAGATGAAAAGAAGCTACTCTTGTTAATTTGCTGTTTTCTTGTTTAACCTGAGGAGTAACTCAAGGGTCACAAGGATTTATGAGCTTGTTTTGCAGAAGAAAAAGCGTGCCTTTAAGGAAGTGAGGACCACCAGATAACCAGCCCCCAGCTGCCTTGAGGCCCAGAAGTCTGATTGCCCAGGGGCTTATCCGGAGTGAAAGAAACATGGGTTTCCCCTGTTTCTTCAAAACTCCTCCTTGCAAGCCCCTTAGCTCTATAAAGACCCCTTGCTTTCTTCTCTTGTGAAGGCAGATTTGAGAGAACCTATCCTCCCGCCTTCTCACTTTGGCCAATTCCAATAAACCTTTCTCCACCTCCAAACACTGCTGTCTCAGTGATTGGCTTATTGTGCATTGGGCACACAAACTTGAGATTAAGAGGTTTGGTGTCAGGGTCTCTCATGCAAATGTACTCAGAGGTTGCCTTGGGCTCAGCTGCACTGTCTCCCTCACTGTCTTCCAGCTGTCATCTCAGGGCAGTCGGACCTCCTCCATGGCTCCTGGCTGCCCCCAGCATGACCATCCCAAGGGAGCCACGTGGAAACTGCATGGCCTTTTGTGACCCAGACTCGAAAGTCACATAGTGTCACTTCTGCTGCATTAAAAGCAAGTGACAAGCTGCCCAGATTCAAGGGAAGGGGAAGAAATCCCACTTTTCAATGGGAGAAGTATCAGAATTTTTGGACATGTTTTGAAACTGCTTGCACTTGGAGCAGTGTCTGGCAAAAAGAGGACCTCACTACGTAACTGCATCCAATAAGCAGGCATGTCTGCCTCTTTGATTATATCTGCTTATTAGTCTTTGGACAATACAGTGTGACCCCTGTAATAGTTTTAATAGGGCTTTCTTGTATTTATAATATATTTTTGAAAAGTAGGGACACAGTACTTCACAATATACACATTTTATTGTAAATGAATTAGAAGACTAAATTTTTTATTCCCAAAAGACATAAAATTAATAGGGAAAAAAGTATAGAAAGATGTTTAGGTAATCTTGGAATAGGGAAGGCCTTTCTAAGCAAGATTTAAAAGCCAAGAAGCCACAAGGGGAAAATTTTAAATATTAGACTCCATAAAAATTTTAAATGTCTGTACAGGAAAAGAGACCATAAATAAAGCCGAGAGCTAAAAAATAAACTGGGTAAAGTATTTGCAATGTAAATAATAGACAACAAACTAGACAGTGTAATATAAGCATAACGTAGAATCTCTCTCATAAGGCTATTTCAAAGATTAAATGAGATTAAAGTGCCCAAAGTAAATACTTAATAAATGACAAGTTCTATCCATGCTTTTATAGAGAGCCCCTATAAATCAATTTTTTTAAAAGACAGCTAATAAAAAAAGCATATGAATGAGCAATT
Organism: Diceros bicornis minor; assembly: GCF_020826845.1. NCBI lineage: Eukaryota > Metazoa > Chordata > Mammalia > Perissodactyla > Rhinocerotidae > Diceros > Diceros bicornis. The sequence continues at coordinate 467,860 of NW_026691844.1, read as the reverse complement.
CATGGAAAAATATAAATGGTCTATAAGCATAAGAAAACATGTGTAGCCTCACTCCTGATTAAACAAAGGGAAATTAAAGCTACAATGAGATTTTTTTCTACCTGTAAGACCGTCAGGGATGGAAAAAATGGTAATATTTTAGTGCTGGCAAAGATGTAGGGAAATTGATGTTCCTGTTCACTGTTCTTTGTTCCTCTGTAAGTGAGGTGTTTTCTTCCCCCCCTCTGGCTTCTGTCAGGATTTTTTTCTTTATTTTTGATTTTCTGTAGTTTGAAAATGACATGCCTAGATGTAGTTTTTTTGGTGTTTATCCTGCTTGGTGTTCTCTGAGCTTCTTGGATCTGTGGTTTGGTGTCTGAAGTTAATTTGGAGAAAATTTCAGTCATTATTGTTTCAAATATTTCTTCTGTTCCTCCTCTCTTTCTCCTTCTGATTTTCCCATTACGCGTATGTTGTGCCTTTTGTCTGTCATCCCACAGTCCTTGCATGTTCTGCTCTGCGTTTTCAGTCTTTGTTCTCTTTGCTTTTCAGCTTTGGTGGTTTCTGTTAAGGTTTCCTTTGCTATATCCTCAAGCTCAGAAATTCTCTCCTCACCTGTGTCCAATCTACTAATAAGCCCATCAAAGGCCTTCTTCATTTCTGTTACAGTTTTTTTTTTACCTCTAGCATTTCTTTTTGGTTCTTTCTTAGGATTTCTGTCTCTCTGCCTACACTGCCCATCTGTTCTTGCCTGTTGTCTGCTTTATCCATTTGAGCACTTAGCATGTGAATCGTAGTTGTTTTAAATTCCTGGTCTGGTAATTCCAATATCCCTGTCATGGCTGGTTCTGATGCTTGCTCTGTCTTTTCCAACCGTGTTTTTGCCTTTCAGTATGCCTTGTAACTTTTTCTTGATAGCTGAACATGATGTACCATGTAAAAGGAACTTCTGCAAACTGGCCTTTAGTCATGTGGTGAGGTGCTGGGGGGAGGGGAAGCGTTCCATAATTTATGATCAGGTCCCAGTCTTTAGTGAATTTGTGCCTCTGGACTGTGAACCTCACACATGCTTCTTAGTTTTCTTCCCCCCGTAGGTGGGACAGGATGGCTAGAGCTGGCTAGAGTTGGGTATTTCCCTTCTGCAGGTCAAGTAGACTCTGATAACACTCCAGCAGGTTAGGCTCTGGTTAACCAGTTTCTCCTGGGGGCAAGCCTTGTTAAGAACAGAGCACTCTGACTTATTTCAAAATGAATCCTCTTGCCTTCCAGCTGCCAGAAGTACAAAGGGATTTTTCTCCAATATTTACTCTGAGCACCTGGTTGAGCTCCTGGAGGTAAAACTCACAAAAGTGTGGGAGACCCCTGTGACCAGGTCCCCCTGGAGTTTTTAACTCTCAGACTTGCCCACACTCAACCCACAGCAGTTCATCAGTTACAGTCCAGGTTTTCCTACCCCGGCACTGGTTCCCACAGAAGTTTCCACTCGTGAGTCTCTCCTCTCACTCTGTGACTCCTTGTTTTCATCTCTGTCTGTCCAGTCTTGGGGGCGGCAATTTGCCCTGCATCCTTCTCTCTCTACGGATCCAAGAAGAGTTGTTGACTTTTCAGTCTATTCAGCTTTTTACTTGTTGTTAGGATGGAGTGGCAACTTCCATGCTCTTTACCGTGCAGAACTGGAAACTGATTTACTGTTGATGGAATGGAAATTGGTACAGTATTTAGTAAAGCAGTCTTAATTATCCATTAAAACTAAAAATGTGCATGCCCTTTGACCTAGCATTTCTACCTTTGGACCTATTAGCATGAACGCACAAAGATGTATCAGAATATTTTTTTGCAGCATTTTTAATATAGAAAGGGTTAAATAAAATATGCTATATTTACACGATGGAATGCTATCCAGTTGCTAAAAAGAAATGAAGTAGCTCAATATATCTTGAAAAGATACAGAGACGTTCAAGACACGTTGTTAAGTGGAAGGAGAAAAAAAGGAAGTTGTAAAACAGTATGTTTAAGATTCAGTTTTTGTTTAAAACTTATTCACAGTAAAAACGAGGGCATGCTTAGAGAAGAAAGACAATTTTGGAAGAATATATACCAGAAAAACTATTGGCTGCCTTTGAGCGACAATGTTATAAGGCTGTTAATATATATTAATGACATTTGTGTCTTGTGTGATGAATATGTATTTGATAATTAAGTAAAAATTCAAGAAAGAAAATAGGGACAGATAGAGATGACTGAGAACAATAGAACAGAACTGATTGTTTCCATCACTTTTCCCTACATCAGGCAATAATGTAATAATAATCTCTGACTCTAAATTTTAATTTACCTTCTGGGAATACTGTGTAGAGTAGACCCAAACAAATGGAAAATTTAAGTCTCCTTGTGTATTTTTTTTCCTTTTGCTCTTTCAGAAGATGATTGCCATCGGATGACGAGGGTTCCAAACGAAAATGTTTTACCAGTTAATGTTTTTTTCACGTAGAGTTTTTTTAATTGTTAATCCTTCTAGTAAAAATCTTTTTTTTTTCTTTTGGTGAGGAAGAGTGGCCCTGAGGTAACATCTGTTGCCAATCTTCCTCTTTTTGCTTGAGGAATGTTGTCGCTGAGCTAACATCTGTGCCAGTCTTCCTCTCCTTTTTTTTGTATATGGGACGCTGCCACAGCATGGCTTGATGAGCAGTGTGTAGGTCCGTGCCCAGGATCTGAACCCGTGAGCCCCAGGCCACTGAAGCAGAGCATGCGAACTTAACTGCTACGCCACGGGGCCGGCCTCTTTTGTAAAAGTCTTTATCAGAAAGAATTCCTCCCTCTGCAGAGAAGCATTTTCTTTGGTTCTGTGGTGTCAAAATTAGTGGTTTCTTGTACCCGAGAGATGATTATAATGGAATTTTTTGCAACATGTATCTCTCTCTTAAAAGGCTGATAAAGTAGATCCATGGAGCAATGATAACTGTGAAGGCTATTTGACTTCCGTTATAAATATGGTTTATAGCCACAATTTTTCTGCTTAACTGACATCTAAGCACCCTGCAGTATGACTGAGTGTAGGCTAATATTCTTCTGAGTTACTTGTCCCGTTAACTTCCTAATCTGACTAAATTTCATTCCCTGCTTACGTCCTGTTTTGGGTTCTTGGACCCGATTCCAACATGTGTGTGTGTAGAGGGGGAGCTTCCCACAGAACACCAAGCAATTCTTGGACACCAGCAGGGTGTCAGAGAATTCAACTCATTTCTGACACTGTCCACCCAGATGTAGCATCAGATTCCACAAGTTAAGGGTTCAGTCCTACAAGACTGCACCCCCTCCAACCCCCCCACCTCAGGCACCAGTCAAGAGCCGAGGTTGGTACCTGTGCTTCTGGCCGACTGGCTATGAATCAGAGGTTCCCACGACCCCATCCTTGGGTTTGATTAATTTACTAGAGTGGCTCACAGAACTCAGAAACATTATGCTTACTAGATAACCGGTTTATTATAAAAGGATATAACTCAGGACCAGCCCGATGGAAGAGATGCATAGGGCAAGGTACGTGGGAAGGGGCGTAAAGGTTCCATGCTCTCTGGGTGCACCACTCTCCCAGTACCTCCACGTCTTCGCCAGCTAAGCTCTCCGAACCCTCTCCTTTTGGGTTTTATGGAGGCTTCATTACATGGGCATGGTTGATTAAATCATTGGCCATTCTCCTGCCCTTCTCTCCTCCCTGGAGGTTGGGGGCTGGGACTAAAAGTTCCCACTCTCTAATCACATGGTTGGCTCTACTGGCAACCAGCCCCCATCTTTCTAAAAGTCACCGCATTAACTTGAGACACCTTTAAGCTCTCATCGCTTAGGAAATTCCAAGTTTTGGGAGCTGTAAGCCGGGAACCATGGATAAAGAGCAAATATGTGAGAAATATATATTTGGTCATCTGAGTGATCAAAAATATATACATCTATTCTTATAAATCACAGCATTGCACATCCTAACATAGTTTTTTTTCCTGTGTATAATGTGTGTTGTTCTAGATGATTAATCTTATATAATAATTTGTTGTTGTTGTTGTTTTACCCTCTGTGAATTTACTAACAGAAGTCCCGGAGGGGATTTGGGTGCCAAAAAGAAAAAGAAGAAACAGAAGAGAAAAAAGGAGAAACCAAATTCCGGAGGCACCAAGTCCGACTCGGCATCGGATTCCCAGGAGATTAAAATCCAGCAGCCTTCAAAAGTGAGAGGCCCGGTTTATTTTTACCTCTGTGGTTTCTTGTGCGTGCGAGAGGGGTTTGTGCAGCTCAGAGGTGTCATCAGGGTTGTGTTGTGACTGTGTATAGATGCCACTATAACTGGAGGTATTTATGGCCTTGCTCAAACTGACGCTGGCACCCGAATAACTAGGAGGTACATACTGTGCTTGTGTGTGCGTGTGGATTCTGCCTGCATTTTGCCCCTTTCTCGGTGAATTAGTATGTTGATTGTAGTTCTAGAAGAAAGTCTCATGTGAGCTCGTTAGTTTTTTTTCTTTTTTTTTGAAGTTACACTTAATCTTTGATGACTTTTAGTTCAGAAGATATTCACGTTTTAATTTTTCTGGGTGTCTGTCTAATTACCTGAATAGCACATCATCATCTGGCAGCAGATTTCAGCGGGAGCAGCCCCAGGTAAGTCTTACGTTGACTTTGAATCGGACCAGTCTTCAGTGGCCAATCTTGATGAAGGGTGGGAAATAGCTCCCAACGATCCCCCTGAAGAAACACACCAATTTTAGACCAAAGCAGAAGTTGTCCGGCTGGGCCCTGTGTTGGCAGGTTGCCGGCCTCGTGTGTGTGGTGGTGCAGAGGGCAGGCACCCCTTTCTGTGGGCCAACCCCAGTCGCCCTGGCTGTGAACACAGGCCTTGTGTGCTGGGCCCAGGGAGGCACAGAGCCCTCTTGGTGTGAGCAGCTCGCAGTGAAAAGGGGTAGAGTTAGAAGTACAATGACATATTTTGATGGTCGTAGCTCTAAATAAGCCAGCCCTGCATCACCTTGGCCTGGGTCTGTTTCCCGGTCAGGGAACCCACCACCCCTCTGTCGGGTGTCATACTGTGGCGGCTGCGTGTTGCCATGATGCTGGAAGCTCTGCCACTGGGATTTCAAATATCGGCCCCCAGGGTGAGCAGGTTTCAGTGGAGCTTCCAGACTAAGACAGACTAGGAAGAAGGACCTGGCCGCCCACTTCCACAACAATTGGCCATGAAAACCCTATGGATAGCAGCGGAGCATTGTCTGATGTAGTGCCTGATGGTGAGAGGATGGCGCAGGAACGGCCAGGGGTCCCCTCTGCTGTGCTGGGAGTTGGAATCGACTGAGCACTAACAGCAAAGCTCCAAATAAGTTGTCCTGGGGTCCTGGGTAATGCGTGGTGTAGTGGAAAGGGCTCAGGAAGTGGAGTGAGCATCCTGGGCTCAGTCCTGGCCCCACAGCTCTCAAGCTGTGTGCCTTTGCACAAGGTTCTGCACCCCCATAATCCTATCTCCTCATCTGCAAAATGAGGATGATGCCTTCTCCCCATCTCACAGGGCTGTTATGAGGTTATAGTTAGATCATTTTTATTAAATGGTTTTTATATTACAGAGCACTGTCTCCGTGGCCGTTATTCGCAAGATGCAGGTTTTATGGGGTTTAAGTTTTTTTCTTGTACAAAGTTTACATTGTATCACATGAAGTGAGTCTTACAGGTAGTTTTTGTTGGTGTTACCTGTTTACACGTAAGGACCAAGAATCACTGAGAAGGAGCATTGTTTGCCCCAATTTTTCCCTGCCTGCCTCTGTGGGGTGAGAAGAAAGTGGAATCTTCCTCCCTAGCTTTTCAGCTTGGTTCTCAGGTAATAAATATTCTATCCACCAGACATCATTTCCAAGGTAACTCATACAAGGTCCCCCATGAGCTTGCCCGATATTCTCTCCATTTCTGAGCGCTGCTTCATCAGGTAAATGCGGCCTTACTTACATGCAGTTGTGATATCTTATTGCTTCTGTCATCACCATCAGCTTCTGCCCATCTCTGTACCCCTTGTCATTTTGAGCCCTCTCCCACCTCTCGTCACTTAGAAGAAACTAGAGCCAGCCCAGGCAGGAGGAACTGGTAGCATTATATGATACAAAAATTCTTTTCTTTTTTAATTGTCTAAATTGTCTTAATGGGAGCTTTTCTCCATTGCGTTTTTTAAAACTAAGGCTTCTTTCCCTTAAGCTAATGTCAGCTTTGGGTGACACGGTACATTATAGTGGACTGTCTTTAGAGACTGTTCTGGTCTACACTCAAGAACCAAAATAAAATGATATTTGTCTGGATTCTTGGAGACTTCTTAGTGGTAGGGGACTTGGACATTTTTTCCAAGGTATTAAATTTGGAAAATAATGGGTAGAGAGTAGAGTTGGTGTTAAGTATTCACATGGAGCAATGTGGAGGAGAAGAGGCGTGCCTGGCTCTTAGGAATATAATAGTGGGATGCTAACGTGGGGTTGATAGACGTGCTCACCTTTCCTAACACTAATTCATTTCTCCCCAGGTGGTGCTCCTACGGAAGGTGAATGGATAGGTTTACGAGTCTGTCATAGCTGAGTTTTCCTTACTGCTTTGTCACCTTGGATTTGAGAATTGTGCTTACTTGAATCTGCTTTAAGAAAGCATGGAAATAGAGACCATTGGGATAAACTGTTTCATGAATGGTGATTTCGTGTAAAGACTGCTGGTCAACCTGATGAGGCCAATTCAGTCGAGTAGAATCCACTCCGAGGGCTTCTTCATGGAGTTGGGATATCATTGGCTCCTTTGGAGCAAAGATGCTGATTCACGTTTGTTACAGAAGTCTGAGTTTGATATTTTAGTGTTGGAGGATTTAACTCAAATATCAGGAAAGAAGAATTAGCATGACAAATTCAGTGCAGATCCTGTAGGTATATTTTTGTAAGACTGGGTTCCACTTTGCCTTTTTAAAGATAAGTGGATGCATGTTCAGGCCTTATTGGTTGAAATATGCTGTGCTCTCAGTTCCTATTTAAGTTGTAGGTTTCCTCATAGATTGTGTTGTTGGGGGTTCAAATGGGTGTAAATTTCATTTTGCTAGACATCATTTCCTTTTATGTTGGAGGTCTACAAGAGACCCAAACAAGAAAAATCTAAAAATACGATGAATTAGAACAGCGAAAGTATTTTGTTAAATTAGTATGTGTAACTGAGATATGACCTTATGATTTAGACCTCAATCAAAATATAAGATGAACAGCTTACAAAAATTTGGGCAGCCCTGGGCGATGCTGTTAGACTTGTTAAGTGGAGACATTAAGACTTTAACCTGCCTCTGGTTAGTCTCCAGTACTTTGTTTCCTTCAATCATTTTAGAGGCAAGATTCCTAAAGAAACCCATTAAGTAACACAACCACAGGTTGGGCTGTATTAATTAAACCCCATTTTGTACTGTGAAACGGGTAAGCTTCCCAGGGTAAAAGATTTGCTCCAGACCACAGACTTCAGGTTCAAAACTGAGCAGAAGTTCAGAGCTGCTGTTTATAACCCACCAAGGGTCGATGGTACCTTTCCTTGGTGCCCATGGTGTGTTGACATACAGGAAACCCAAGGGCTCTGAAATTTCCTTCTAACCGCTTCTGAACCACAGGGAAGAGTGCTCTTTGTGTGGCATCACAATTCTAAAGCAAATCAATTATTTCACATACCGGAAAAACTCCCTGATTTCCACATCCAGTCCTACATACTATATTACTGTCTTATTTCAAGTATAGTCTCATTTTCCGAGTAGCATTACATTATTTGAGGGATTTTCCAAAAAAAAGAGCTGGGAATCTTCAGAGATGGCAGGAATATTGGCTTTGAGGAAGGAACTTTAGAATTTAAAGGTATTTAGCCTGAGAATAGGTTTTACTTGAAAAGGAGGTCGGTTTCCAACACTTCGGTTGGGGAGAACAGGCTGTGGTTGCCAAGGATCTGAGTTCATAGTGGAAACTGCTCGTTCTTCGTGTTGGAAGGTTTGTCTCTGGAGCAGCGTCATTGTTGGGGGTGGGCAGTGTGTGGTCCAGGAGAAAGGCATCCTTGGAGATTTCCTTTCTTGATTGACTTCTTTCCTAGCTCAGCACTACATTCAGATTTCTTTCTTTCTTTCTTTCGTTTTTTTTAATGAACTAAAATTCCCCTTCTCTGCCTGGTTTCCATTCTAGAAGTTATTTCCTTTGTCCCCACATTGCTACCGCAGAGCATTAACCCTAACAGTGAAACCAAGGCTAGTGGCTGACTGGCTGCTGTGTGACAGTAATGCATGTACTGCATGTCACTCCTCTTTGCTGCTCCGCCAGGATGAGTAATGGTGGGGGCCATTGGCAGGTGGGTGGGATACTGAAGCAAATGGTGGTTTGATTTATGTAAGATTTCCCCAACTCTTAGAGCCCCACTAAAACTCAAAGCTGTTTATCTTTAACAAAACGTTTGCTTATATTTTCATCTGTTAGCATACTTGAGCCCAAGGCCCTGACCGGGCATAGAGGAGGATTGCTCGTTTTGTGATGTTGTAATCGCCAAGGCGGATGCACGTGTACCCGCCCCAGGTTTGGGAGCAGTGGCAGCTTCCTTATATTTTGTGTCTGTGTGTCTTTGCTTTTGTAGAATCCCACCATTCCAATGCAGAAGTTGCAGGATATCCAGAGAGCCATGGAGCTGTTATCTGCATGCCAGGGCCCTGCCAGGAATATCGATGAGGCTGCCAAACACAGATACCAGTTTTGGGACACGCAGCCGGTACCCAAACTGAGTAAGCTTTTCTGCCTTTTTTTTTCCCCCTCAAAACAAAACTGGATTAACAAGAAACAAAAAACACAGAAGACACTCTTCTTGACTTATATAATTTGTTTTCAGACCACAGATTAGAAATTTACACAAAAGTAACATTTTTCTTCTTAAAATATAAATATGGGATAGTGACGTTGGTTTTTAGTAACAACAGTTTTAGTGTAATTCCTATCCCTCTAAAAAATCCAGTTTCCCCAAACTTGAAACATTAGCATATTAAAAATATATATAAACAGGGAGTCTCCTCCTCCCCGTTTTTGTTCTGAGCTTCATGGAGTTGTTTTTTCTATACATAAATGTTTAGCAGTCTCAAATCTCAATTATTCTGAAAGACGCAGAAAATTTGCCCTATTAAATCTCACTGAAATGGAAAATTTTATGCTGCTTAACAGTAGGATTCTGAATACTCACCAGTGGTGTTAATTATTACCAATGCAATAACATTCCAGTGTATAAGGGAACCGGGCCACCTCGTGAGGGCTTTGGGTCATGTAAGAGTCTCCGTAATAGGCCTCTTCCCTCAGTGCTTTGTCTGCTCCATCATGTTTCACTAAGACTTGTTTTTGGTGAGGAAGATTATCGCTGAGCTGACATCTGTTGCCAATCCTCCTCTTTTTGCTGAGGAAGATTGGCCCTATGCTAATGTCCATGTCCATCTTCCTCTTCTTTATACGTGGGACGCCTGCCACAGCATGGCTTGACGAGTGGTGCATAGGTCCATGCCCGGCCTCCGAGCCTGCGAACCCTGGGCTGCCAGACTGGAGCACGCAAACTTAACTACTGCGCCACAGGGCCAGCCCCAGCGTTTCACTAAGACGTTTACCACTTAAGTTTCCCTAAACATCATTTAATTGTTCTTCTTTCCTGTTATGCAAAAAAAGATGATGACATAAGAAACATAAAAATGTTTTAAATGTATTACAAGGTAAACTTGATAGTTTGTATTACGTTTGCATGAAGATAGATTATAATTATTTCTATATTTTTCTTTCTTGATTGTTCAGGTTCCAGAATCTGTAATTGCCATTCAAAACTGTTTAATACGGGCCGGCCCCGTGGCTTAGCGGTTAAGTGCGCGTGCTCTGCTGCTGGCGGCCCAGGTTCGGATGCCGGGTGCGCACGGACGCACCGCTTCTCCCGCCATGCTGAGGCCGCGTCCCACATACAGCAACTAGAAGGATGTGCAACTATGACATACAACTATCTCCTGGGGCTTTGGGGGTGAAAAAAAAAAAAAAGGAGGAGGATTGGCAATAGATGTTAGCTCAGAGCCGGTCTTCCTCAGCAAAAAGAGGAGGATTAACAAGGATGTTAGCTTAGGGCTGATCTTCCTCACAAAACAAAAACAAAAACAAAACTGTTTAATAGCCCCGGTTATGTACAAATAGTCAGTTTTATCACATCTAAATCAGGGAGCAAGCCTTCTCTCTGCCTTCAAATAATGGTTTTCAGACTTGAAGTCACCACTCATCTCCCACCTACACCCACCCCAAGCAGCTTCAAAAGCATAAGCTTCAGAGTGTGAAAGAAAGAAGGAATACTTTATCCTCACTTGGGTTTTCTTTCAGGCTCCAGGAGTGTATTTGGGAGTGGAGGAAGACTCTCTGGAATGAATTTCAGGATTTTAAATGAGATGGAATTGAGTGACCCTTAGCTGAAGGGATGTAGATTTATTGATCTGAGCGTATCGGGTTTAGCTGAATGCTGCTTGGCAAGCTGCTGGTGGCATTTAGGTCCCTGCCCTGGAGAGAGGAAGGCCGCTTCCAGCTGGCATCTAACCCCAGCGCACCTCTCTGGGAAGATAGCTCAGGTGCTCACCACATTTTGGGCCCTCCCCTAAATCCTTGTAGGATTCTCCAGCTCCTAGAACTTCTAGTACACACCTCAGTTAAGGCAGCATCCAGGTTAGTGGGGGAGGAGGGAGCCTGAGGTCAGGGGAATGTGGGAAAGTCAGGGGGACTCTACTTCTCAATTTCTCTCCAGAGTGCTTGGTGTCCCAGGTCAGCCTAACACAGCCAGCCGTTGGGAGCTGCTTACATGGGATGGTCCCCTGATGTTGTGGGACAGCCAAGCCCTAGGTAAAGCTCTGAAGGGACTCTAGGGGGCAGCTGGGACTCGGGCCACTTGGGCTGACTTGCGGAAGCCTGAGGTGTTCACGTGGAGATGAGCTGGTAGAGGGGAGATAAGACGAAGTAACAACGTCAGGGAGTAGAAAGGAGAGAAAACGAACCTTCCCCTTGGCGCTGGTGCAGACCCTGTGACTCTGCCTGTAAAAGGGTCTGTGATGCTGAGACATACAAATGGCCAACAGCTATACGAAAAATGCTCAACATCACCAATTATCAGGGAGATGCAAATCAAAACCACAATGAGATATGACCTCACACCTGTTAGGATGTCCATTGTCAAAAACACAAGTGTTGGTAAGGATGTTGAAAAACTGGAACACTTGTGCACTGTTGATGGTAATTAAAATGGTGCAGCCACTACGGAAAACAGTATGAGGTTCCTCAAAAAATTGAAAATAGAACTACCATATGATCCAGCCATCCTACTTTTGGATATTTATTTAAAAGAATTGAAAACAGAATCTCAAAGATATTTTGCGTTCCCATGTTCATTGCAGCATTATTTACAATAGGCAAGAGGTGGAAACAACTTAGATGTTCATTAACAGATGAATGAATAAAGAAAATGTGGTACATACATACAATGGAATATTATTCAGCCTTAAAAAAGAAGGGAATGCTATCATATGCTACAATATGGATGAACCTTGAGGACATTATGCTAAGTGAAATAAGTCACTCACAGAAGGACAAATACTGCATGATTCCACTTATATAAGGTATCTAAGGTAGTCAAACTCACAGAAACAGAAAGTAAAATGGTGGTTGCCAAGGGCTGATGGGGGGTGGGCTGGAAGTGGGGAGTTGCTGTTCAATCCTGTATTTTCTATTTCCATTTAAATCATAACAATTAGCTAGTTTCTTGAAGTTGAATTCTCAGAATAATCTTGGACCTCTCCTTCAAGATTTTCCTTTTCTTCCTTCGTGCCTTCCTTCTTTCTCTCCTTGTTTCCTTCCTTTCCATAGTTATTTGCCAGGCGCTGTATTAGTCATTGATAGTACTAGTGAAAAAGCAGATGCAGCCCCCATTCCTCACGGAGCTTATAATGTAGTGGGGAATACAGATAATAAACATAATAAATGAATAAAATAATTACAGTTTGTGAGAGGTGTCATAAAGAAAATGTGTAGGGTGATATGATAGAAATTTGCTAAGATAAAGGAGCTGGAGGAGCCTAATTCAGGTAGGCCTCCTGAAACTGAGTCTTGAAGGATGAGAAAGCCAATGTCAAATGCTGCCAAAACGTGAGCAATTATAAACATTAAAACTTTTTGTTCTGAAACAATCACTGTTAAGAGAAGGAAAAGATAAACCTACAGACTGAGAGAAAATATTTAGAAGTCTCATTTCTGACAAAAGACTTCATATTCATTGCATGTTCATTGCAGCATTATTTGCAGTGGCCAAGACATGGAAGCAACCTAAGTGTCCACTGATGGATGAATGGATAAAGAAAATGTGGTGTATATATACACTGAAATATTATTCAGCCATAAAAAGGAATGAAATCTTGCCATTTATGACAACATGGATGGAACTTGAGGGCATTATGCTAAGTGAAATAAGTCAGACAGAGAAAGACAAATACTGTAGGATTTCACTTACATGTGGGATCTAAAACAAACAAACAAAAAAACAAGCTCATGCCTACAGAGAACAGATTGCTGGTTGCCAAAGTTGAGGGGTGGGGGGGTGGGCAAAGTGATGAAGGAGATCAAAAGGTACAAATTTCCAGTTATAAAATCAATAAGTAGTGGGGATGTAATGTACAGCATAATAACTATAGTTAATACTGTACCGCATAGTTGAAAGTTGCTAAGAGAGTAAATCTTCAAAGTTCTCATCACAAGAAAAAATTTTGTAACTATGCATGGTGACAGATGTTAACTAGACTTATTGTGGTGATCATTTCCCAATATATACAAATAGCAAATCATTATTTTATACACCTGAAACTAATATAATGTTATATATCAATTATACCTGAATAAAATAAGACTTTTATTCAGAATATAAAGAATTCACAAAATTCAACAAGAAATAACTCAAAAAACATAAACATAAGTTTTGAACTGACACTTTACTCAAAAAGACATATTGATGGTAAATAAACATATGAAAAGATGCCAATACTCATGATGGAAACACAAAGTAAAATCACAATGAAACACCACTATACGTCTATTAGAAGGTAAAAAAAAAAAAATCCTGACACTACCAAGTGTTGACAAAGATGTGGAACAACTGAAATCCTCATGCTTTGCTGATAAGACTATAAAACAGTATGACCACTTTGAAAAACTGTTTAATAGTTTTTTTAACAAACAAATTTAAACATATACAGTGCTTATATGTTTACTTATTCTTATATGGGAGTAGCAGTCTTACTCCCAAATATTTACCCAAGAGAACTAAAAACTTATGTGCACACAAAAATCTGTACACGCATGTTTATTTCAGCTTTATTTTTAATTGTTAAAACTTGGAAACAACTCAAATGTGAATAAATGAATCAACAGTTTGTGGTATAGCTATACACTGGAATACTACTTAGCAACACAAGGGAGAAAGTAACCCTGATGGATTCATGCAACAACATGTGTGAATCTCAAAGGTATTTTGTTAAGTGAAAGAAGCTAGAACCCAAAGGCATCATATTGTATGACTCCATTTATATGACATTCTGGGAAAGGCTAAACTATTGAGATAGAAGACAAATCTGAGGTTGCCAGGAGTGGGGTGTGGGGAGGGGTTGATCACAAAGAGGCAGCAAGCAGGAATTTTTGGGGTGATGAAACTTTTTGGATCATGACTGATGGTATACACAGTTCTATGCATTTGTCAAAATCCATAGAAATATACATGACAAAGAGTGAATTATGTAAATTTAAAACATGTAAAGTGTTATTATTGATTTCTAGTTTAATTCCATTGTGGTCTGAAAGCAGGCATTGTATGATTTCTATGTTTTTAAATTTGTTAAGGTGTTTTATGTCTCAGGATGTGGTCTATCTTGGTGAATGCTCCATGCAAGCTTGAGAAGAAAGTGTAATCTGCTATCATTGGATGAAGTGCTCTATAGATGTCAATTATATCTAGTTGATTGATGATGCTGTTGAGTTCAACTATGTCCTTACTGATTTTCTGCCTGCTAGATCTGTCCATTTCTGAGAGAGGGGTGTTGAAGTCGCCAACTATTATAGTGGATTTGTCTATTTCTGCTTATAGTTCTATCAGTTTTTGCCTCACATAGTTTGACACTCTGTTGTTAGGCACATGCACGTTCAGAATTGTTATGTTTTCTTTGAGAATTGACCCCTTTATCATTATATAATGCTTTTATTTATCTCTGATAACTTTCCTTACTTTAAAGTCTGCTCTGTCTGAGATTACTATAGTTACTGTTGCTTTGTTTGGATTATTGTTAGCATGGTATATTTCTCTCTACCCATTTACTTTTAATCTATATGTGTCTTTGTATTGAAAGTGGGTTTCTGGTAGACAACATATAGTTAGGTCATGTTTTTTGATCCCTTCTGACGTTCTCTGTTTTTTAATTGGTACATTTAGATCATTGACATTTAAAGTGTTTTTTGATATAGCTGACATATACTTACTATATTCATTACTGTTTTCTATTTGTTTCTCTTGTGTGTTGTTTTTTTTTGTTTGTGAGGAGGACTAGCCCTGAGCTAACATCCGATGCCAATCCTCCTCTTTTTTCTGGAGGAAGACTGGCCCTGGGCTAACACCCATGCCCATCCTCTTCTACTTTATACAGGACGCCGCCACAGCATGGCTTAGCAAGCGGTGCGTTGGTGCGCGCCCGGGATCCGAACCTGTGAACCTCAAGCTGCCGCAGCAGAGCACGCACAGTTAACCGCTGCGCCACTGGGCCGGCCCCTGTTTCTTTTGTTTTTTGTTCCTGTTTTTGTCTTCCACTCTTTTTCTGCCTTTTATGGTTTTAATTGAGCATTTTGTATGATTCCATTTTCTCTCCTTTCTTAGCATATCACTTACAGTTTTTTAAAACTTTTTTAGTGGTTACCCTAGAGTGCAATATATATTTACAACTAATCCAAGTCCATTTTCAAATAACACTATACTACTTCCTGGGTAGCATAAGTATTTTATAATAACAAAATAATCCTAATTCCTTACTCCCATCCCTTGTATCATTGCTGTTATTCATTTCACTTATATGTAAGCACACATAAGCATACATATGCGTAAGTGTACATAATCAAATACATTGTTATTTTAAACAAACTGTTATCTGTTAGATAGATTAAGAATAAGAAAAATAAGAGTTTTTGGTTTACTTTCACTTATTCCTTCTTCAACTCTCATCCTTTCTTTATGTAGATCTGAATTTCTGACCTATATTATTTTCCTTCTCTCTAAAGAACCTCTTTTAACATTTCTTGCAGAGCAGGTCTATTGGCAACATAGACCTCAGGCCTCAATTTTTGTTTGCCTGAGAAAGTCTTTATTTCTCCTTCACTTTTGAAGAATAATTTCATAGAGTATAGAATTCTAGGTTGGTGGGTTTTTTTCTCTGAACACTTTAAATATTCTACTCAACTTTCTACTTGCTTGCATGGTTTCTGAGAAGTTAGATGTAATTCTCATCTTTGTTCCTCTATAGGTAAGATGTTTTTATACTCTGGCTACTTTCAGGATTTTTTCTTTATTTTTGGTTATAATTTGAAGATATACCTTAGTGTAATTTTGGGGGGCATTTATCTTGCTCAGTATTCTTTGAGCTTCCTGGATCTGTGGTTTGGTGTCTGACATTAATTTGGGAAAATTCTTGGTCATTATTTTTTCAAATATTCCTTCTGTTCCTTTCTCTCTTTTTTCTCCTTCTGGTAATCCCATTACACATATGTTACATCTTTTGTAGTTGTCCCACAGTCCTTGGATATTCTGTTCTTTTTTTTTTTCAGTCTTTGTTCTTTTTGCTCTACAGTTTTCAAGGATTCTATTGATATATCCTCTAGCTCAGAGATTCTTTCCTCAGCCATGTCTGGCCTACTAATAAGCTCCTCAAAGCTATTCTTCGTTTCTGTTACAGCGATTTTTATTGCTAACGTTTCTTTCTGAATCCTTCTTAGGGTTTCCATCTCTCTGCGTACATTACCCATCTGTTCTTGCATGCTGTTTACTTTATGCATTAGAGCTCTTAGCATATTAATCACAGTTCTAAATTCCCAGTCTGATGATTCCAACATCCTTGCCATGTTTGATTTTGATACTTACTCTGTCTCTTCAAATTATGTTTTTTGTGTTTTGGTATATGCCTGGTAAATTTTCTTGATAGCTGTATGTGATGCACTGGGTAAAAGGAACTGCTGTAAATAGGCCTTTAGTGATGTGGCAGTGAGGTGTTGGGGAGGGGAAGCATTCTATAGTCCTAAGATTAGGTCTCAGTTTTTCAGTGAGCCTATGCCTCTGCACTGTGAACTTCATGACTGTTTCTCAGTTTTTTTTTTGCCCCCTTAGGTGAGACAGGATGGCTAGAGTGGGCTGGAGTTGGGTATTTCCCCTCCCCTAGGTCAGTTAGGCTCTGATAATACTCCAGTAGGTTAAGCTCTTGTTAGGCAGTTTTCCCTGAGGGTGGGCCTTGTTAAGAAGAACAGAGTGCTCTGGAGTATTTTAGAATGGTTCCTTTTCCCCTCCTCCTGCCAGGAGCACCAGGGGATTTTGCTCAGATATTTACTGTGGGAACCTAGTCAAGCTCCTGGAGGTAAATCTCACAATGTTCTGGGGGCCCCTCTATGACTGGATCACCCCAGAGTTCTTCACTTTCAGAGTTGTCCACACTGAGCCTTCACCAATCTGTCCATTACAGTTCAGGTTTTCCTACCCTGGCCCTGGTTCTGGAGGTGGTTTCTGCGCGCGAGTCTCTGCTCTGGTAAGCTGCGGTTCTCTGTATTTGCCTGTCCATCTCTCTACTCTTGGGGGCAGCAGTTTACCCTGTGTCCTCCCCTGTCTTATGGATCCAAGAATAGTTGTTTGTTGATTTTTCAGTCTGTTCAGCTTTTTGCTTGTTATCAGGATGGAGCGGTAACTTCCAAGCTCCTTACGAGCAGAACTGGAAACTGAAAGTGAAAACATATAAATTTTTTAAAAATCAAGCAAGATAAGGGTCAGGAAAAAACTTGTGGATTTTTAAAGTTGTGTGTGTCATCAGTGACTGAGCAGTTTTGATGAAGTGGAGCTCATTGAATCCACATTGCTTTATGTTTAAGAGGAAGTGAGATGAGTAAATGGAAACATGTAGTGTAGACAACTCTTTCAAGATGTTTGGCTATAAAGTGGAAAGGGAAATAGCTGGATGAGAATGTGAGTCCATAAAAGTTTTAAATTTTTTATGTGAGACCGATTAGGACTAAAACTAACAAAAATGTACAAGACTTCTACTGAGAAAATTATAGAATTTAATAAAAGATATAAAATGGCCAAATAAGTAGATATATCATGTTCACTGACGGGATAACTTAATGTTATGAAAAATTTCTGTGTTCCCTGAATTAATTTATAAATCCAAACAATCTCAATAAAAATGCTAATAGAATTTTTGTGTGTGTGGATTTTGCCAAATGGATTCCAAAATTCATTAGGACAAGAAAATATATAAGAATGCCAAAATATGGGGCCGGCCCAGTGGCATAGTGGTTAAGTTCTTGCACTCTGCTTCAACGACCTGGGGTTCGAGGATTCGGATCCTGGGCGCGGACCTACACACTGCTCATCGAGCCATGCCGTGGCAGCATCCCATACACAAAATAGAGGAACGTTGGCACAGATGTTAGCTCAGGGACAATCTTCCTCAAGAAAAAAGAGGAAGATTGGCAATAGATGTTAGCTCAGGGCCAATCTTCCAAAAAAAAAAAAAAAGAATGCCAAAACAATCTCTGAATATATTAGGAATTGCCTTATCAATTTTCAAGACACATTATAAGGCTGTATTAATAGAAACAGTTTGGTACTGGTGCAGGAATAGATATTCGAAATTGAGATATGAGTGGGGTCCCTTTGAGGAAGAATGCTATAACCCTGCCAACATAGTATACTGTAAATCTTCCTCTTTGCCCTTCTGAAAGTGACCTGGGACCCTTTACCAAGGTATCTGTGCATGGGAAGAGGGAAACAGCCAGATTTTTTGGAACGACTAAGATAGAATTGGAGTTGATGCTAATTCCTGGGGATCCCAAATGCTTTTTGCTCAAATAGTCAGAGTGGAGATTGATAGAGATTAGATGATAAATAGTTCTTTGGTCTGATTCCTTCTCACAGTGGGCCCAGTGGGTCCACACATACAACCCAATAGGAATTCTCTTTGTATCTAAATTTTACCTGAATTTATAGTTCTCAAGAACACATTTGCAAACTAGCAGACTCTTCACACTGGCTCCCTGCCTGTAGAACAATGGCTTATATAATAGGAAAGACCAACTGGAAACCACTGGAATTGCCCTGCTCAACCAAAATAATAAATCAAAAGCAATATTGCCTCCCTGAGGAAGTCTGTGGAGAGTAATGCCACCATGCAAGTCTTGAGAGATGCAAGTGTGTTGACTTGGCCTATATGCATGGTAGTGGGGTTTTGGAGAGTGGTAGCAGATTTTCCTACACTTAATCAGGTGGTGATCCTAAATGCTGCTGCTTTTACAGATGTAGTCTCCTTACTGGAGCAAAACAGCACAGTCTCTAAAAACTGGTATGCAACTATTGTTCTGGCAAATGCTTTATTCTCTCTATATCAACCAAGAAGTAATTTGCTTCCACATGATCGGGTCAACAAAACATTCACTGTTGCTTTCAGCTCTAGCCCTCTCTGTCATAATCGAGGCTAAATAATCCATGAAATCATGCTAATAAATTTGTTGGGCAGGAAGTAGCAAATACCCTGGAAGCTTTAGTAAGATATATAAGTGGGAGATAAACCCCATGAAGACTTGGTGGGTTTGCAGGGCTCTAGGGTTCTGGGGCATGCTGAGATCCCTCCTTCAATGTGAAAGTTAAGTTGATGTATCTTCCACCTATTAACATTAAAAAAGATCCAATGCTTTGTAGGCCTCTTTGGGTTCTGGAGCCAATATGTGTCTCATTTGAGTGATTTACTTTGCATATTTACTGAGTTTCAAATGGGGCTCAGAGCAAAAGAAGTCTCTGAAGCTGGTCCAGGGTACAGTATAAGCTATTCTACCATTTAGGCCATATGAATCAGCAGGTCTTTGGCATTTAGGGCTGTTTTCGGGATCTTCTGGCAGCCCTCCAAAAGAGAATGACAATGCATGCACCTAGGATTTTAAAGCAAAACCATGCAGATATCCATTTTCCTTTTGAGAAATGGCACCTTTCTTGCTACTTGGTGCTGGTTGGGACTAAATACCTAATTATGGGACAGTCTGAGATGACTGTTATGAACTGGGTATTATCTGATCCATAAAGCTCTAGAGTTGGGCGTGAACAGCAGCACTTCATCATAAAGTGACATGAAACAAGCAGGAAAAGGACTTCCGCGGGCATGGGCCAGGATCCCAGGAGGATTCCAGTCTAGGCGAAGGGTGATCAGGGAGCCCTAGAGGAGGCCTGATGGGGATGTCCTGTTGGCCCTTACTCCATCTGCACACGGTCTTCCTCTGTCCTTGTCTGTTCCACATGCAAACTTTTATCTTTTTACATTTTTTCCTCATTTAGTGTTGATGCGAATCCAGACACTGATTAGAAAATGGCAAGTTCCAATATCTGATCAAAGAAACCTCAACAAGAGAAGCAAAAAACATTCCTTCTTCCTGGAAAGCTGTAGAAAGACAGCCACTGTCCTGGGGAAGGACATGGTCCTGGTAAGTGCTATTTGAAAGACACCCACATTTCAGTGGTTATTGCTCTGCCTGGGAAAGTCCCTCCAACCTCTACATCCAGGGAGATCTGAGGGGCTGTCTCTGCTCCTGGCTCAGGTGAACCACACTGAAATGCACCTGTCCTCTGAGGAAGGGGGACTTGAGGGTGTCATTCAGTAGCCAGGGAGGAGGCTGGCCCTCCTCCCTTCTCCCACATACAATAAGCTGTGACCATACACAAGTTCTTCATTCAAGGAGGAAAGTGAGATTCTGTGTCTCATTTACATGAGCATAAGAAGTGAAAGAACCACACCACAACACCCAGGCTGTGACAGAAACAGGATATAACGTAAGAGTCAAATCTATCATTTACTATTAAAGAAATAATATCACTCCTCCCCAATGGGTTAACAGTGGCTGGCATGGAGATGTCAGGGAGTTGGAGGGGGTGGGGCCCTCCCTCTGGGGCTTTAGGGGAACCAGGGAAAGTCTTAGGATGTCCTCGTTCACTCAGGGTGGGAAGAGCTGGCCCGGTGCACCCCGAGGGTCCCAGTGTCCCTGCTGGTCAGGAGGAGCTGCACTTGTGGTCTCCAGAGTGTGACGGCTCATCACCAAGGGCATGGTGGCTGAAGAGAAGAAACAGACTATTTTGAGGAACCTTCCTGAGATTCATGGCACAACTCCCTGCCCCACTGCACTCTGATCCAAACCCTGTACCGAGTGGTCAGTCCATCAACAGCACCCCGTTTGTCCCTGAGGCAGGAGGCATCATTTAGCATCACCCATTTCAGAGGATGCAACTGAATCCCAGAGAGGAGAGGGGAGCGGCCTGTCCCAGGCCTGCTCAGCAGTGGAGCTGGGATCCAGTCTCATGCTTAGCCCGAAGCTGTACTGAGCCCCTGGATTCAGTCGCTCCTGGTCCCAACACTCACTCGGCCCTGAACTGGAGGATGTCCGGTTCCTCTTTCTCCTGAAGAGCTGCATTTTGCTCGCCTTCTGGTGTGCGGGCTCCAGCCGGCAGGAGACCCAGTAGCTACAGGACAGAGTGGACCTGTGAGCTACCAGGAGCCACACCTCAGGTGCCCCTCCCAGAGCCTGCCAGCAGCTGAGTCCTGATGCCCCATGGGTCACCACGCTACGAGTTCTGTGGCTCATCAGCGAGCCAAGCCACAGGCTCTGGAGCTGGCCATCAGAGAGAGTCTGGCCTGCCCTCACCCAACTCCTGTCCCCCTCACCTCTCATGGACACTGATGGGCTCCATGGCCTGGAACCAGGCCCCAAATCGCTCGTCGGGCTCCAGGTGATATGCATTTGCAGCCTGCTGCAGCAGCTGGATCCTCCGGATGAGTGTGAATTTCTGGGAGGAAGGACAGGATGCAGACAGGGCTTGGGTGGGGAACGCTGCCAGGGACTTGTGCGGAGTGAGGATCTGTTCTGGGGTCTCTGCTTACTCGGGAACCCTCCTTCCTTCCCACTCCATTCAGGACTTGCCTGTCGTCACAGTTGGCTTGAATTAGTTCCTCATCCAGGAAGGTGTCCTTGATGCCAGGCCCTCCCGCACCCGCCAACGTGATGGGATTCCCAGCTTTGTGGATCTGACTCTCCCAATAAATGTAAGACCCAAGGGATGAGGCCAGAGAAAGTCTTGCCAGGCCAGGTCTCTGATTTCCACATCCCCATCCTCCCCATAGCTGCTGACGTCACACCATTTCTGAAAGTTGACCCAATTTCCCTGGAAGGGAGACAGCCAATGTCCATCAGAAACAGCCCCCTAAGCCCAGAACCAGCCTCATCCCACCCCTTCTCAGGCTGCAGGAATGTCAGGGCCCAGCAGAGGGCAGACCTTCCACAAAGAGAACTTGACACTGGGCCAGGCTCTGGGCTCCAGAGCAGGAGGGACAGGGGAGCTGAGGCCAGAGACCTTCTGTAGCACACCCTCTCTGATGACAGACAGGGAGACTGAGGCCTCAGGGAGGAAGGGACAGCTGGAACACAGAAGTGCTTCCTCACTTGCAGGGGCTGATGGCACTCCCCCAGGGGCACAGCCCGAGGGGGAGGCTGAATGCACCTCAGACACAGCCTCCTGCAGCTCTGCAGGCAGGCAGCTATGAGCTTCACCAGCCCAGGTAGACTGGTGGGGGGCTTATGCAGAGCGTCTATTCACGCATTGCTAAGATGGGCCTGACTCCCCAACTCCCAGGGGTGGCCATGGGGCTCTCATGAGAGGAGGTTTGACAGGTACTGAGAGCTCAGGTCCCATTGCAGGGCTCTCGCCTCCCAAACCTCAGGATCCTGCTCCCTGGGCCCACCTCCAGTCTCACTCACTTCCACATCATCCTCCATCCCAATGTCCAGCAGCTTCAGGTGATAGAGGAACATGCCCAGGAAGGGGACGACACCCTGTGAAATCAGGGTGGGAGTGGTGAGATGAGTCCAACCTCTCAGGTGCCCCCATGGACCCTCCCCCAAATCCCTTCACCCCAGCCTCCTGCCCACCACAGACTCCCACAGAGAACAGCCTAGGACCCTCAGCGGCCTCCCCCCAGTTACCCCCTCCAGGACCACCCAACTTCCCCAGTCACCTCCCAGGGGCGGCTTTTGGCAAATCCCAGGGTATGTGGTCCCTGCCCCTCCCCTCCCTAACACATCCTGGGCCCAGCCCTTCCAGGCCTCCTCCTGGTCACTTCCAGGGCAGGCCTTTCAGGCTCTTGGGCTCCAGGAGCTGGGCTGGAGGAGGAGGGACCCCTCTCTTAGGGAAGCCTCCAGCTGTGAGGAGAGTGATCCCTCCACTGACACCTGGACCCTCCCCCTCAGGCCACCTCACCTGCTGCTGTTGCCTCTCCTGGGCTCCCTGCGGGTCCATCTCATGGGTGGCCCTCACAGATGACACCTCCTGCAGGGTCAAGGACAGGCTCAGGGAGGCCATGTTCCCTTCCCCGTGTCTCCCAGGGCCCTGATCTTGGACCCTGGCCATCTGGTGTCTATGGCTGCTCCCATTCCAGGGTGCCCTGATGCTAGATCACTCCCAGCTCCAACACTCCCTCCTCTGTGCCCTCAGGCCTGCCCAGGCCCCTAAGCCTCTCTCCTCATCAGGAAAGTGTGAGGAGGACTCCCCATGCCTCCCAGGGTCCCCTGAGGACTCAGTGTCATCTGACTGTCACCAGTGCTGTTCCCTCCCCCCTCGAGGAGGAGGAGCACAAAGCTGCTGCACATTCCTCTCCCCCTTGTACCTCATCACCCCTGTGAGGCCTGCACCACAGATCATCTCCCTCCATTTCCCAGATGAAGAGACCGAGGCCCACAGAGGGGCAGTGAATTGCTAAGGGGCCCACAGAGGAGACCGCTCCCCCTCGCAGCCAGAAGCCCTGGCCCCTGGCCTTCACTCCGCCTCCAGACACACCTCTGACCAATGTCCTGTCCTCTGGACTCTCGGGGTGTGTTGAGGCCCTCAGTCAACCTGAGCCATGGATGGAGAGGCACAAGGTGTCTCTGGGTCCCATGCAAGTGGCTTCTGTGTTTTCCAGCCCCCTGGGATTCTCTGACACCAGGCTGGACCTGAAGCCATGTCAAAGTGCTCAGCTCCCTAGGATCCCCTCAGGATGGTCCCTGCACAGAACTCCTCCTTTATTCACTCAAGAAGGGGACCCCCGTGTGCCACATCTGAGTGACAGTGTAGGGGGAGACCACGGCACTGTGTAATGGTGACATTTGCATCTTTTTTCACTTGGAAACTTCTAATGTCCCTTCTCCTTTCTCAGCTCTCATGTTTGAAGTCTGTGGTCTGAGCCTTTGTACAATGCTTAGGCCCCTCCTGCCAGGGCCTCGATGGAGGCCATTAAGAATCTGTCAGGAAGGTCCACTAAGAATCTGTAGGTTCCCTGATAATTCTGATTGCCATCTAGGGCGTATCCTTGTCGACAACGCCCCGGGGGAGACTCACTGGTTTGTCAGCAGTGACCACTATCGGGCTAGACTGCACAGTCCCAGAGAGCACACAGCTCTGTCCCAGATCCACCATTTGGCCCAAGGCTGTGCAGCCCATGTGTCCACAAGGCCTGTGTGACCTCACAGTGCCCATCCCTGGGGCAGGCAGAGGTCCCTCCCCTGCGAGCTGCAGTGAAGACAGAAGGAGCAGCAGGGGCCTGGCTTCCTGAGGACAGACTGGGCTGCTTTAGGAAGAAAGGAACCCCCACCCACTCCATCCACCCACCAGCCTGGAGGATGATGAGGGCCAGCTGATGGGTCCGCATGGAAGCCAGACACCTGCTCATTCTGCCAGCTCTTCACCTCTTGGAACAGTCCAGGCGACACCACTGTATCCCGTGACCAAGGCCTCCTGCCCCAAACAGTCCCCACCTGCCCCTGCAGCTCCCACCCCCGCTTCCTGTCCAGCTGGACAAGACAGACCGTTGTTTCTCGGGGAACCTTAAGTGAAAAACTTACCAAAGCACATCCTGCCTGGTCCCTCCCCACCTCACCTCCCGTCCTTCCAGATCTCCAGCCTCCACTCACCTCCTTAAGAAGCTTCCTGCTCTCCCGGTGGCATGTTTGGAAGATCTTTTTAACTATTTTACAGTTCTTTCTGAGGAGGGAAAAAACGAAAGAAACACTGTGGAGTGGTTTGAGGGTAAATCCCTTTTGTTTGAAAACCCAGAAGATCCAGACAGCCTGGATGAGCATTTTCACTGTGTCGTCTGAGCCCTGAGGTGTCTGGGACTGGGGAGGGGCTCTCCTATTGTCACCTGGGGCCTCCATTCTCTTATTTTCTCAGCAGATGTGTTTTAAACAGTCTTAATTTCATGTGGACAGAGAGTTCTGTTGCTGCAAACACTTGAAAATCTTCAATTTGGTTCAAGCCATGATCTGTCACTTAGGGAAACTGATTCCTGAGGCAGAACCACTGGCCTAAGTTTTCAGAAAGACTTGAAGCCTGCCAACCAGGTCAGACCCTATCCCCAGGGTTTGCTGTCTCCCAGGAGGTCCCAACTGACTGAAGGGCAATGCCAGCCCTGTGGGGGGTGTCTGGTCCACCCAGGTGGTGCTCGCATGGAGAGAGGCCTACCCACCTGGACACCTGTCTCCACGTCTCTTTTAAACGTTGAATGGAGGGGCCCTCCAGAGCCCAGAAGATCGTATGGAGAGAGGAAAGGTTCCTCAGGCCGTGGCATTCCTGGGGAAGGGAAGAGAATGAGCTGTGAGGGGGAGCTGGAGCCCTGCTTCCTCTGGCTTCTGTCCCCTCATTGATGTCTCCTGTCCTGGATGAGACAGCGGCTCAGGTAACCCGGAAAAGGCACAGCTGGAACCTGATGAGGAATACTTCCAGGGAGGAGGATTTCAGCTCAAGCCAAGAAAGGAGCCCAGGAAGTGGTGAGCTTCCTACCACTGGGACCAGGAGTCAGGTAATCGAGTCCTGACAGGAGGGGCCTAAAGTTTGTGCAAAGACTCAGACCACGGACTTCAAACGTGAGAGCTGATAAAGGAGAAGGGGCAGTTCCCCTGAATCCAGAGAGGGGCTCCCAGGGCCTCCCACATCTTACCTTGGCCACCTGGATCCAGAGCTCCACCACCCTGGCCCTGTCCTGGGCCGTCATGCTCGGGTCCCCAATGCAGGTGGTGATGATACATTCGACCACTCTGTTAAAGTGGGTCATGGTGGCATGGATGGTCGGTGCCAGGTGCTCAATGCCCCTGTTGTCACCCTGGGACCAGATGGAGTCCAGGAATTCGTGGGGCCTCACTGTCTTGAAGAGCTCCTGGGGAGGACAGGGAGTGTCACCCAGCCCTGCCACAGCCTAGCTCAGCATCTGCAGCCCCCAGTCCCAGGCTGGGTCAGTGGTGAGAGCTGGAGCTCAGGAAGC
Organism: Diceros bicornis minor; assembly: GCF_020826845.1. Taxonomy (NCBI): domain Eukaryota; kingdom Metazoa; phylum Chordata; class Mammalia; order Perissodactyla; family Rhinocerotidae; genus Diceros; species Diceros bicornis. The sequence continues at coordinate 442,215 of NW_026691844.1, read as the reverse complement.
TGAGAATGCGGCCTGAGGCTTGTGGGAGTCCCTGGGTCTTGCCTGTGTCCCCTGAGGGCACCCAGCACAGGATGACCCAGGAACCAATACTGTGGCGCAGGGAAGTGGCATTTGCTCGCCACCCAGTCTCACTTCCTCCAAGCACCAGAACTTGGCTCCTGCTTGACCATCTCTAGGGGCATCTTTCACCCATTGTGACCATCCTGGGGTCTGACTCCTCTTTCAGATGCACATTCCCCGAAGGCAGCAACAACCAGGGGCTTTGTTTGTCTGCCTTGTAGTCATGTACACATGAGGTGCCTAATTAGTGTTGAGGCTGTTGAGGCCTCCTGGGCAAATGAGTGAACTACCCAAGGACGAGACAGCGCTTCAGTGTGCTCCACTCCCCCACCAAAGCGCAGACTCTGCCCAACTTCCTCTCTGCTCCACCTCATCCACCTGCACAGCCGCTCTGCATGGCAGCTGCTCTCAAAGTCCACCCCTACTGTCCACATGAGGACAGCAAAGGCTTGGGAGTTAAGAAGGCTGCTCAGGTCACATGAGGGTAACTGGGGAAGCAAGAGGTTGGACCGAGATCATGGGATTCTGGATCAGGAAATGGCAGGTCTGGGGCAGCTGATGGCACAGGGAAGGCCGGCCCCACCTGCCCTGAGAGCCCCGCTGCTCACCACATCCATCAGTGTCAACTGCTCTGCCACCAGCCGGGGAGGGAACTCCAAGAAGCCAGGCTTCTCCTCCCTCAGCAGGTTCTTGGTGGTCACGTCCCAGGGGCAGGCGGGCTCTGGGGCTGGATCTGGCTCTGCTGTTATCTCTCCAGGTGGAGGGAGGATTCTCCCTGGAGCCAATGGTCCAGCTGGCTCCAGCTCAGGAGCTGGCACTGGGGCTGGAGCTGATGTTGGTGGTGGCTCTGGCCCTGGAGGGACTGATGGAGGTGACACTGGCTCCAGCTCTAGCACAGGTGGTGGAACTAGAGCTGGAGCTGGATCTAGCCGTGGAGCTGGCCCTTGCTCTGGCTCTGGAGCTGGAGGGAGCTCTGGAGATGGTACTGCAATAGGAGAAAAAAACAGTTTCACTCAAATAGCTGACTTCCCCTGTCCTGTCAAAGCCAGGAAAGACCCCACTGCCTTGAAGTGAACCAAGCCTCTGAACACTCTGCAAATTGTCTTCCCAGACTGCAGTCGCCTCACCTTCCAGCTCTGCCTCAATGGGCCGTGGATGCTCCAGCTGGACCTGGAGAAGGTAGGCGTGGCCCTGCAGCCCCGAGCCAGGCAAGCTGAGATGCAGAGAGGCCAGCTTCATGCTGAAGCAGGGATAGTGCAGGAGCTCCCAGAAATCCTGCCCTGAGTCCAGGCAGGTTTCCACCAGAGAAGAGATGGCACTGGGGGAGGCAATTGGGCAACAGAGTCAGAGGCCTGGCCTTTCCCTCCACGCTTCTCACCCAAGGCACCCTGGCTTGGGACTGGGCCCTATGCCTGCCCCTCTCCATCCAGGTGAGAGCCACATGGCAGCCCTGACCCCTGTGAGGCTGTCCTGGCAGTGGCAGGCCTGCTTATCCAGCAGGTTGACACAGAGTCTGTTGTGACTCTCTTCCCACTGACACTCTTCTCCTGAAGGTCTGGGACACAGCCCACCCCAGCCCTCCATGCACTTGTGCAACTGGATTGAGCACTGAGACAGATGTGTGACCAGGTTGCTCACACACCTCCTGTTCTGGGCCTGGAGGCGGTGGTCAGAAGAGGTAGATGTGGAGAAGGGGAGGCAGATTCAAATGGGTCTGTGGTGGGAATGGGTTTCTAGGGGAGAACGCAGCCCAGCCACCCCTCTGGTTCCCAGGGGTCCTGGCACCCATCCATAGCTCTGTGACTCCTGTCCTCCTGGAGTGGAAGCCACCAGGCCTCTGCCTTCCCATGGGAACCAACAGACGCGTGAGATGCGGCTCTGACAGGCTCCCCTCAGCCACAGCCTCCATCTCTCCCCCACAGCTTGTGCTTCAGAGACAGGAGCCCGTCCTTCTGCACCCAAACACCACTCACTTTTTTAGGTGGTCCTGCACTCTGCCCTCCTGGCTGGAATAAGGGGAGATGCCTCCAGATGTAAAGGAGGCTCTGAGGGCATCCCTTGGGATGGACGGTGGATGACAAGACCTGCGAATGATGTCGAATGTCAATGTCTGACTCTCAGACGGAAATTGAGGCCACGCATTGTGTCTCCTTCATTCACTGAGTTTACTGTCTCCAAATGTCCTGCATGCAGTAGGTGCTTAATCTACATGGTTCAATAAATGTTGTCCACCCAGAACCATCCCAGACACCTGAGTGGGCCTAGGGCCTCTCTGCTGCCCCAGAGATCCTTGATTGGCTACCCCAAGGAAAAGGACCAGGACCAGCTGGATGGAATCTCCAACTCCTTGACAGGGTGGTTTCCATGTGCTTTTCCAAACTCAGAAAGGCCGCATCTCAGAGATGGCTGAGGCAGACTACTTTTCACGGGGAAGAGAGAAATAAACACCATGAACAACCACAGCACGTCCACAGCCCTCTCTGCAGAGCCAGGCACCCGCCATGGCTGATCCCATGAGTTCCTACAAGATCCCCATGAAATTTATCCTCTCCCACCCTACTTTTCAGAGGAGCAAACTGAGGCTCAGAGAGATTCTGTGACACTCCCAGGACACACAGCTGGCAGGGGGCAGAGTCACCACTGTGCTGAGGAGGGAGTGGCCACTCACCTAGTAAACAGCTGGTCCAGGACCTGGTGGGATGTGTCTAAGGCCGAGTAGTTGACCATGAAGGTGGTGAAGCTAGAGATATTCCTCCTCAGGAAAGCTGGTGCGATGGACTCTTTCAGCTTCTCCATCATGCCTGTCTGGAGGGCCCGCATCCTGCAGGCCTCATTTAAATTCACGGTGGACTCATCCTCACACTGAGGGAGAGGAGGAGGTACATACACTCAATGACATCATGGTGAACCAGCGGGAGGATTGAGGTGACTTTCTACCCTCCTGTGTAGCTGGTGGGAGGGAGTGGAGGTCCAGATTCCTTTGGGAGTGGGACTGTGGAGCACTCTAATGAGAAAACCCTGGGGGGTTCCAGGGGAGACTCAGATTTGAGTCTGCATTCTAGTAGTGCCTTGGTCATCTCAGAGTCCTGGGTATGAAGACCCCTCTGCACCCACACTCACCTCAGACCAGCCCTCTTCATTGATGGACTGGTGCACCTGTGTCCTCTCCAGGGAGATGGCGAACTGGAAACCATCTACCAGCTCCTCAACCATCACTTGGGTGCAGCTCTGCAGTGACAGTGCCCAGAAGTCAGGCCAGGAGGCATCAGGGGCCTGCCTGGACTTCGCCACAGAGGGAAACCCCACCACAGTTCAGGCACAGTGGGGCATCTGCATAGTCTCCATCAGGGAAGGAATGTGATGACACCTCGATGGCCTGGGATTCACGTGTGGGTAGAAGAGCTTGGTCCCCAGCACTCACCATCCTCTCCTGCAGCCAAATCTTCAGTATGAACATGACACACCACCAGATCTCCACCATTTAGCTACCTGCTCCTGCTCTGGGTGGTTCCTCCTCATACTACCTTCTCTAACTCCACCTCCCACACACACACACACACACACACACACACACACACACACACACACACAATGAGGGTCAAGGGGTGTGGGGCTGTCCATTTGGGATCACAGTTGTGGCCTGACCTAGAGTGGCCTGCCCTGGGCTACACTGTTACCTGATGGTTCCTCCTGCCAAAAGGCCACAGACATTCGAGGTGAGGGCTGAGCCAATGTCTAATGCGACTTAACATGCTCTCATTCTTGGCTTTCCGGGGGCCAGAGCCTCGGAAAGTCACGGGACAACACGAGAACATCCTGCTGTGTCGAGTGTCTCCACTCAAATGAACTGGACAGGAGGCTGTGGTTACAATGTGGGTGCCTGGTAACCAGAGTTCTAAGTTCTGTTGGGGGCTGTCACCAAGGAAGTGAGGTCACTTCTTCAAGGTTCTATTACTTGGCCCCTTCCTTCAATCAGACCCACCCAAAGCCCCCTCTAGGCTGTTGGCTGCTCTCCCTCCTTGCCCATGTCATCTCCATCACTGTACACAAATATCCATCACCACCCTCCCCACAGCTCCTTGGGAGTGGAACCAGTGGCCAGCTTTGAGGAGACAGAGCTGAAGTCACACCTCTTTTGTCCTACCAGTTCTGTGTCCTGGAAAAGCCACTGTGCCTCTCAATATCTCCCCAGTCTCCCAACCTGCATAATGGGGATGGTGCTAAAACAGCTTTCTAGGATCATCGTCAGGTGTATATGAGATAATAGCTACGACACCTGTGGATTGGTGTCACATGTGTCTAATGCTGAACCTCCCATCTATGTCAGTTCCATCTGTGCAGCCTCCACAAACCCCCGCTCCATACTTCTTGTCACACATCATTGGCCTGAATTTGGTCTGGTCACTCTTATCTGCAAGAGGGGTTAGGAATTTTATCTTTTAGTTTGTTGAATTGCCACCCAAAATAAAACTGATTCTTTGTTCTGAATATTAAGGGAGAAGGTGAACAGTGGAAACTACCCGTGCTCTCTCCCTACACTAACCTTCAAGTTGAAGGGGAGGAGATGATCTTTTCAGATGAATCAAGCATGTATTTACCTACCACAGGCTCTCTTTTCTTGTTGTTTATTCCTCCACAGAGAACAAGAATTCTTGCTTCCAAACCAGAATGTATGAGACGTCCACTGCCCTCTGTTCCCAGCAGAGTGACCAGAACCAATTTGTTGGCTTTTATTTGCCTGGCCCTTGTAAGTAGATCTGAGAACATTCTTTCTATGTCCTTCATAGAGTGGGTCTGGGAGGGTCTGAGGTTGTAGAGAATTGTAGGCAAATAGCAGGCTCCTGAAAAACTGAGTCAAATTTGAATCTCTGTAATTCGAAGAAGGAGAGTGACATCAGCATCATGGTGGAATAAGACACCTTCTGTTTTTCTACTCCTGCACTAACAATGCTTTGGCATCCATCCATAGACAAAAGTGCCTTTGTGGGAGAAGTGGGATCCAGCACCATATGCCAAGGGACCCAGAGGGCGTCTCACCCACCCATGCATCTGGTAATAGGCAGACAGACCTCCGTCCCAGCTCTGGACCCTGCAGTGGCCCGTGAACCAGCTCAAGCTCCTTTCAGCTGCTGCATGGAAACCCCTGAAAACACTGTCTTAGATCATGACACACAGAGGAGAGGGCCTTTGTGGAAGTCCAGGTTTCAAGAAGAGACGTTCCAGCCCTCTGTTGGAGCACAAAAATATGAGTGTGGATGGGTTGAAGAGTTTGGGGGCATTGGCAGATAGGTACTCTTAGAGGGCTTTAAAGGCTGTGGATCCTGTAACTGCACTGAGCACTCCATCAAGAAGTCTCCCACGACTTGTGGGGTATGCCTCACCCATGGATCTCCCCAGCTGGCCCTTAGGCACCCCCAGTGCTCTGCGTGCCTCACATACACACACCTCCACCCTAGGGCTTCTTCCCTGTGTATGCTCCCAACAGTGGTGGTTAGAGTGAATTTTGGAGGACAGCTAGTGAGCACGTGCAGAAACTTAGTCCAAATCTGCAGGCCAGAGAGAGACCACAAACTTGAGGTTTCACACAACCTCTGGAATACAAAAGGGAGGCTGTCAGCGCCCAGCCTATTACATCACAGCATCAAGAGAATGCATACAAGCTGGAGAATTCTGCCATTAATGAACAAATTAAAAATGCTGGGATTATACTGGTATAACACATTAAAATACAAATGTGTTATTGAAACATATATTAAGTTTAAAAAAATGACATTTCAAATGTTGGAAAAATTAAGTTTGAGAAACCTTGTAGGTGGTCAGTAAACATCTGTCCCTCCCGCCGTCTCCAGAGCCGCCGTATGTATATGTATGGATACACACACACAGATAAATATTCCCCCTATAAGTTCTATATATAGAGAGAAGCATATGTGCGTGTGTGTCCACAAACACTCATACATATATATAATGCATGTACCTATGTATATCACATACATGTATGTATACATGATAGAATACTCACATGCACATGTGTATATCTCTACAATTTCACCTTCAATAAGGTAAATTTCCGGTTTGTATTGACTCTAAATAACTCTGCATTTTAACTTGTTAGGTCTGTTTCAGTTTGTTTTCCCCCAACTTTCTGGTTAGTCCTCTGGGCACTTCTCAATTGGATAACTGTTATGGTTTTCATTCGTTGTTGTGCTTTCATTCTCTTTTTAATAAACATATTTGTTGAAATATGACATACAATCAGAATAGAGCACAAACCCAAGTGTAAAGATCAAAAAGTGTACACATGTGTTAACACCACCCAGGCCAACAAACAGAACATGACCAGTTCTATTTATAGTAGATTAAACATGATATATATAATAGACAATAACCGCAGTTACCCAGATTATTATTTCTCCTTTTTCAGGAAGTAGCACACTGAATAGCAATGCTTAAAGCAAATTTGGTCATGATGTGGCCTGCTTCAAATATGTAGCTGGATTTGGAAGGTTAATTTTTTTTAGGAATACATGAGTTTAGTTCCAGAAAAAAAGAGGCTTGTAAATTTCCTTTCCTGTAATGACCTTGTAAGATTTTTGTAGCAAAGTTAAGCTATTCTCATAAAATAAATAAAAAAGTTTTTCCCATTTTTCCTGTTCTGTGGAAGAGCTAGAGTCAATGTGTATTATTTCTCTCCTGAATGTTTGGTGGAATTTGCCAGCAGCGGTGTTGGCCACGATGAAATGTGGGAATGTTTTAAACTATGGATTCAGTTTCTTCTTTAGATATGGGACTATTCAGAATTCTCATTTCTTCTTGAGACAGTTTTGGTAACTTTCATTTTCCTGGCAATTTGTGAATTTCATCTAAATGTTCAAATGTACTGACATGTTATTTATAATGACACGTGTGTTGTCAGGGAAGGTCTGGGGTGAGTCTCCTGGGGGCGGAAGTCAAGCTCAACTCATGTGTCCCCGCAGCTTCAGGCACCTGGATGCTGGAGGGAGAGCTTGTTCTCATTGCAGGACGAAAGGCTGAATGCTTTTCTTTTCGCCCTCTGCTCTCCATTCACACCAGCTCAGGAGACCTTGTTCCTGGCCAAGTTGGCGTGCAGGCAACGACCCATGTAAATTCTTCCAGGCCTGGTGGATATTTGGAATTTTTTTCTCAAATGTTCTCTTGAAACCACATGGCCACATTTGTATAATATTCTCTCTTTATTTTCTATTTGAGTCAGTTTTGGTAATCATATTTTCAATTTTTAAACTGTACAGGGCTGTGTCTCTTAGACTCCTAAGTGTTTTGTTTTAACTCCTTCAAACTTCTCCCAGATGTTCCTGCCTTACAGTGATTCCTTCTTCATGGGAGCTCTGAAGCTCTTCCTAGCTGCCTTGTTGTTGACAGTGGCAGATACACGAGTTTCATGGGGCAGAAGTTTAGGCAGTTTGATTGCCAGCCTTCTGCTGCCCCATTCTCAACCCACAGATGCCGTGCTTCTCTGCTTGTCCCAGAGCCTTCACTTGTAATTACTCTTCCTCCCCAGGGCTATCTCCAATCTCATGTTGATATTATTGCTGTTCTCTGAAGCATTTGATGACGTGTTCAAATGAACAAGCATTTTGGATCCTGAACCAAAGAACCATTTACAAAACACACTCTGAATGTGATCTGCTTTTCCATTCATTAAACTTTTCTCATAAACTTCATCACTTTTCTCCATGTGTGTGGAATTCAGTAAGGATGTTCCAGAGCCCAGGTGATGTTACTTGATTTAGCTATAAATTCTAAGGCTTCAGGAGCGCTGTTGCCACAGATGGAATGAGTTGGCTTGGCATTCTTCCTTAATTAAGTGATTACATTGGATTTGAAGATAATTGTGGTTTGAGTCTTTTCCCTAAGGAGCCCCATCCGTCTCAGCAGGTTTCAGTACAAGAACTATAAGTATGTTGTGGCCTTGGTTTTTGCCATTGAGGAAATCAACAGAAACCACCATTTTTTACCCAACATATCTTTGGGAGTTGATCTCTATAATGTCCTGCACTATGAACAGAGGACACTGAAGAGTTCACTCACTTGGCTCTCAGGGCTGGGCAACGACATCCCAAATTACACCTGTAGGAGAGAGAGCAAGTCTCTAGCAGCCCTTACTGGAACAACATGTGCAATTTCTGCCCAGATTGGAACACTGCTGGAACTGTACAAATTTCCACAGGTAAGGCTGTGTGGGATGGGGAGACATGAAACCATGTCTACTTTGATGCCATTCTCAGGTGCCTGAAAAGGAAGAAAGGAGGAGACTGTGTTTATGCATCTCTCACAGGATGTAATCTCCAAGGACGAGTGCATAGAGTCTTAGTGAGGTATGCACATTTCCTTTATTTGGTATCCCTAAACTCTATGATTTCATCCATGTCCATTGATAACAAGGTTCCAGGGACCATCTGCTCTTGGCTAGATTGGGTCCCAAGCCTGAGTCAACAAGCCATTTGCATGAACAACCTCTGCAGTGATGCAAATGAACTGCATCAGAGGAGGCGATGTCAGGTGTAAGGTGAAGGTGACAGACAGGGCCCATGCCACTCAGGGCTCAGACAAGAACAATCCAGCATCAATGCCTCCAAAGTGCAAGATAGGGAGGGACAGACTCACACACCCAGGGCCCAGGGCAGCCACAGAACATTCTGTGTGTGACCCATGCATGGCTGCACACCAATCATGAGTGCAGAAACACCACAAACCCATGAGTCCCTGCCTGGGGAATCAATAGTCATGCTGAATTTATAAGATTCCAAATCAGTAACTCAAGATCAATGCAGAAATAAAGTTGCATTTTGATTTTCTAAAAATTGACCTCCTTTCCTTTTCCTCAGTTCTTTTAACCATGTTAATTCCGGGATCAATATGTTGTGATGATCCACTTCTGCACCCTCAACATTGGTTTCCTCCATTATTAATGCTGTTGTGAGAAATTCCTCCCTTGCCTCACCCTAAAGCAGAGGATACTAGCTGGAAGGAGCCCCTGTATTCCCCATCACCCCAAACATCTATGACTAAGACAAAGGTCACACTTACACACCTCTATGGCCCTGGAGCAAAGGGGATTTTAGGGCAGTGAAACCATAGTTCTATATGATTCTGTAATGGCGGATACATATTACTATGCATTTGTCAAAACCCATAGAATGTACAACACAAAGAGTGACCCTAATTCCAACTATGGACTTTCATTAATTATAAGGTATCTGGACTGGTTCAGGAATTATAACAAATGTACCACACTAAAGTTAATACTTTGTAGTTAATAATGTTACAGTAATAATGTTATATAAATTATATAGATTACTAATGAGATGTTAATAATAGGGAAACTATGTTGGGGGGGATTAGGGTATATATAGGAACTCTCTACAATTTCCACTTAATTTTTCTGTAAACCTAAAACGATAAACCTATAACTGTAAAACGTTATAAGAAATAAAATCTATTTTTTTAAACCATATTTTCCTATCTGGTAGACTCTAGCTGCATGTCACCATTGAGCATTTAAAATGGGGCTAGTCCAAATTGAGATGTGCTGTAAGTGTAAAATACACAACGGGTTTCAAAGCTTTTATATAAAAATATGAATGTATAATACCTCAATGATAATTATATATTAACTACATGTTGAGATGATAATTCTTGGGAGATGTTGGGTTAAATAAAATATATTAAGATAAAAAAATGAAAGGCTTACATGGCTACTGACTTGGGAATTGCAAGATGCACAACTACACACACACACGAGACTCTGGCTGAGGCAGAGTCTTCTAGGTTTTGCAACCACCTCATAAACTTATGGTCTCCCACACTCAAACCCACCTCTCCTGACTTGGAGCAAGGCTATTGCTATGGGTTGAATTGTGTCTCCCAAAAGATATGTTGATGTTCTAATCCCTGGAAGCTATGAATGTGACCTTATTTGGAAAGAGGGTCTTTGCAGATGTGATCAAGTTAAGATGAGGTCATTAGTGTGGACTCTAATCCAATATGACTGGTTGGAGAGGAAACAGCATTTCATGACAGAGGCAGAGATTGGACTGTTGCAGCTGCAGCCAATGAACACCAATGATTAGCGGCCACCACCGCAAGCTGGGGGAGTCAAGGAAGGGCCTGCTGCTACTTTGATATCAGATTTCTAGGCCTCAGAACTGGGAGAGATTGAATTTCTTTTGTTTTAAGTCACCCGCTTTGTGCTATTTTGTTACAGCAGCCCTGGAAAGTCATACAAGTATAAATGGCAGAGGTCGTGTCACACAGGAAACATAAAACAGAGGCAGAAAAAGGGGGATTTATTCTCTTCCTTCCAGGTTGGAGTGGTTTCCAGAAAAACTGGTTGCTGTAGCAGAGGTCCCTGGTGTCACTGTGGTTTTTCTGGGGCCACAGGAGCTGGTGAAGATGTTGGGCTGTTTGAGGAGACAGAGATAGTGGTATGCGGAGCTCTAACTATTATGCTGGAAATTTTGGAGATATTTGTGATTCAAGAGTCCTTAACCGGGGAAAAGGCCGTCACAAGGTTATTGGAATCAGGTCCGACTTGCCCTTCCCCACTGATGTCTGAGAAAAATGGGACCTTGTCCAATGCATGATGAACCAAAGAAGACCTTCCATGTAAGCTGATTTATAATATTGAAAATTTTCCAAACTCTTAAGTGTCTGTTGATAGGATGCTGGTTAAAGCTATTATAATAAATTCAAATTAAGTACTCTAGACATTAAAAATCAAATCGGAGTCTATTTTTTGAGCAAAAACTAAGTTTAGCTATTATAGGATACCAACGTTGTGAAATGAAATTTTTATGTTTATCTACATAAGAGGAAAATTGGCTGGAAGACAAAGCACCAAAATATTAATAGGGAATATCTTTGAAAGATGAACTTACAGTTGACTCAGTTTTCATTTTTTTTCTCTTTGCTTACCTGATTTTCTGCTAAAATGATCATGCAATTTTGGTAATAAGGAAAATTGTGTATTGTTTTACATGACTAGACCATCATCGCTGAAGATTCTATGAAACAGGTCGGAGAAATAAGGGATCAGGTGTGTCTCTGACTTTTGTCAGGAAACAGCGCTCAAACCTCTGGCTACAAGAGGAGTGCTGCTTTTCTGGGGTAAGGGCTTAAGCAGCTTATTCCCACTCCAAACAGAAAATGATCTAACGTGCAGTTCAAGCCTGCAGATAAACTGCTGAACCTAAAAGACAGTTGTCTTCAGATCACTGTTATCATCTCGTCTTCTTTTAGTCTGCTAAGCTGCAGCATCGCCTTATCCATCCTGTGTCATCCATGCGCCCCTGTTGTTGATGGTGGTGGTGGTTGTGTGTGTGTGTATGTGTTTGTGTCGAGGTAAAGGTGAGGGGAGGGAAAAGGTCAAGGAAATAATAATGGCAAAGATGGCATCATAAAATTGAGACTTCACAAGTACTAGCCACCAGACTTAATCTGACATGCACCTTAAAATCCTGTGTCATTAAAATGTGACATTGGTGACAATCCCAACTAAATAAGAATACACCTCTAATTGTTGACTCTGTTTCACTCTTGAGTTTCTGTCCAACTTTCGTGTTTTGCCTTTTTTTTGGCAATACTTTATTTTCTAAAGAATGAAACTCCTAGGAAACAGTCCCTTAATAAACATCGAATCTGATTCCCAAGGGCCAATTATCCACTCTTATAATGGTCTCTCCACGATCAAAAATGTGAAAGACCGTTGGCTAGAGTGGAAATGTTGGAGTTATGCCAGTGGCACACTGTATTTCCCTAATTGAACTTCTGCACCTGGTTTGGCGGAAACTAAGAAACAGTACTGAACTCTGCAATGTGCAGGATGGCAAAAAAGGTCAGCCCCAGGCCGACTCCAAGACCCAGAAGGCATTTGTGGATGCCAGCTATTAACCTAAATTATCTTTGTTCTCTCTCAGGACTCTACTGCTTTCTTGCTTTCGTTGAGATTCAAAAGTGTTCAACCCAAGGTTTGTTGATGGTGAAGGAAGTGGTTAGTACCTCTTGCAGTTCTACAGCATTGGGTTTTCAACACAGTCCCTGTGTGTGATTTTATATTATCCTACAACCATTTGGAGGTAAGAAAGACAAACCTTGTCCTCAACCTGTTTCCGATGGAGAAAGTGTGGCATAGAGATGGTAAGTGAGCTTCTTAAGTAATGAAGAGAATATCACACAGAGAATGGAGGCCAACGCTATTTGATCTACAGGTAGACAATCGTGAGTTTGAACCTCTGCTCCCATAGATACCAAGAGATGACCTGGGGAGAATATAGAACCTCTCTAGGTTGCTTCTTCCTCAACTTGATATGGGAATGATAATATTTACATGCTATGGCTATTTTGAGGAAATGCAATAAAATAAATAGAACACCTGAATGTCATTTTGTGGGATGCCTTATGTGTGATAAACGCTTAGTAGTGATAGGCGTTATTTTAATCAAAGCTTCATTTAACTAGATTCTTAATGGCAAAATGAGAGAAGGCACATTGCTTCACTCCTTTATTAATAAGTAACTTTATTACAAAATAATGCAAAATGGCATTTTGTCCATTGTTTCCATTATGTAAAAATCATGACCCTTCAAATGCTTCTGATACTCACTCTTTATAACCAGAAGAGAGGAATCTCACTGTTTCCTCACTTCCTGCGGCCATAGAGGGGCAGCTACAATAGGTAACATTTTTGCAATATTTCGCAGAATATATATGGCTCTTTTGTCTACTTGAATATACTTCTTTTTTTCCCTAAAAATAACACCTTAATCAAATGAGCATGTATAGGTTTTCATTGGAAAGTAAATCTACGGTATTTGCATTTGAGTATTCCATTACTCGCTAAAATGGAAGCTGATTTAGATTCAGAAAGGATATGGATTTATAGCTGTTGAGGAAGATAAGAGGGTGCAAAATATTTGTACATAATTTGAAAATTACATGGAATCTAAAGACCAGAATTATCCATCAGTAGTTTCTCCTGGGAAAACCTAAAATGAGACCCCATTACAACTGCTGTTGTGTGTCCACAATCATGCGCGTGCACATTGAAACATGGTGCTGTAATAGCCTCCATGAAGGTTTTTCCCTAGTATGCCAGACTCTATCCGTCCTGCAATCTACCAGCTGGGAGACCAGGGGCAAGTGACTTCACTTCTTTGAACCTCATTTTCCTGGTCACTAAAATGGCTTTAAGAGTTACTGTATGAAGAGGCCTGCTTCAATGATTAAGTAAGATAACTCCAGTAAACTGCCTGTTTCAGTACTCGCCAGAATAAGTGCACAATAAGTGTTGTTTCTATTTCCTCCGACTCAAACACTGATCATAATGTTGGAAATAAGATGACTTCTCTATTGCACACCAGCAATGAAGAACACTTCTTCAGAGGCCTGCAGAAGCAATGCATTAGTGAGTTCAGGACTCAGGGCTTACATAGGGGCTCAATGGATTCAGATCATTTCATCCTTTCCCCAGGTGGTTGGTCAAAGTGAAATGTCAGAAATCATACAAAATGGTATTCAAAGTGTTGTTTCTTCTTCAGTTGAAGATGGTATGTCTTTTATTTCTTTTCAAAAATACTATTTGGAAGAAAAAGTGAAAATGAGGTGAATTTTCTTGTCTTTCTCAGTAATAAAGTCCAAGGACAAATTGTATAGGTGTGAAGAGGGAGGAAAAAAGGAAGAAGACCAGAAAAATAAAAAGTAAAATAAAAGGAAGAGAAAAGAATTAAAAGATATTATATGGAGTGATTTTATTTAAATGAGTGCATAATCTCCCAGGTGAACAATTTAGATGCATGTTTTGGCACACATTTTTAAAAATTTTTATTTACTTTATCATATGTTAGAGGATGAATCTCTTTCTTTATAATTTTATCTCATTTGGATTAAATACAAAAGTTTCAATATCACAACTAATGAAATTAAAAGTAATTTAAAAATTAAATCTTATACAAATAAATCTGCCCCCTGAATCATAGCCATCTGCTTCCAGAGATGATGGAGAAAGGGTGTGAGATAGGACAATGGATAAGAAGATATAAAAGGGACTTGGATCTTGGGAAAAGGAGAGGAGATGGAGGGGATTAGAGAGAAAGCTTCATGAGGAGAGAGAAAATGAGTCATAGGTTTGGTGAGGTGATAAAGAAGGAAGAACTAGAAACAGAACTGGTGTTGAAAACAATCTGAGGTTTAAGAAGTCCAATATGAACCTGGGAATTTTGGCTGATGGAAAACTATAGCTTTAAATAGTGACAGGGTGACTCATGACACCTCACTGAGTTGATGTAAAAGAATGAAATAAAGGTCAAGATATTCTAAATCAAGTCTTATTAAAAATTCTTAGGGTTTTCATGAGAGAACTCTTTTATTCTAGAAGCAGCTGAGATGCAGAGGTTCTCAAGCCTGAGCATCATCGTCATCCCCTGGGGAGCTTGTTCAAACAGATTCCTAGCCCAGGACCCAGACTTAGATTCAGTAGGGCTTGGGTGGAGCCAGGAAATTTGCATTTGTAACAAGCTCCCGGGTGATGCTGATGCTGCTGGTCCAGAGACCACACCTTGAGTAGGACAGTTCAAGAGGATTGCTCCAATGTTTTCCAAAAGAGTTTGAGTCCCTGCTGAAAGAAAAATTTTTTTTTCTAATAACATAAGCTGGCAACACCAATCATGTTCATTGATCATCCATTGAACAAATGTTTACAAAGTGAGTACCACTTGCCGAGTGTCACACTCAGCACATAAAAGGATTCAAGTAACCAAGACTCAAGTTGACTTGAGGCAGCCCAGGGTCTAAACAGAGTTCCTATCCTCTCCTCCACTCTAACGGTTGTTGTGCCTGTGAAAATGTCTCCACTACTTGTCCCCCAAATGCAACGTGTAATAACATCACAAAGGGTTATGGATCTACCACTGACACAGGATTTATATCATGTCCTGGAAGCGAAAATTTTACAAATGGCACAGAAGATTGCAATGGTAAGTCCAAATAGAGTAACAGCCTTCGAAAATCAGAACAGAGGTAGTTGCAGCAAAATTGAACCAGTTCCTTAGAATATGACGTGAAATTCTAGAGAAAACCTACCGAAGTGAGCAAAGATGCCAGGAAGAAAACAGGTCATAGAACCGAAACGTGACACCAGGCCTACAATTGATTTTTCTCTTTTATTGGTTGCTTTAAAAAAATAACAGTGAATGTTGAAAGTAGTCCACACCTTAGAGTCTTAACTCATTCTGCAATAACAGCCTAATAGACCAGGGTTTTCAATCAAAGCCCAAGGCCATCCATAGTTGGAAACGTTACTAAGCAGATAGAGAAGCCTGTGCACATTATCAAATTAAAACCCAGGAAACAAATGGGAATTGTAACAGCATAACAGTTGACTTTTCCCATTTATCCAGTCCCTGTCCTAGATGTGGACATTGTATGAACAGGTTAGTCTTCTATTCCCATTTTGATTCTCTCTATGATACTGGAGAATTATTGCCTCTGTGCACAGCAGGCTGTTACTGCTAAGAATTCTCCCAAAGAACATACACTCTGATAATTTTTAAGCTCTTAATATCTTAGGAAAATCTCTTATCTCTTCAGTCCAGCTGTCCTTATCAGTGGCTCCCAAACCTGTATGCTGAATGAAATCACCCAGCGTTTTTCTGAAAACATCAGATTCTGAGTCCCAACTTCTCTGAAATTCATTTTACTGGGTCTGAGATTTACTTTGGGATTTATATTTTCAACAATTATCTCTAAATATTTCTGATGCTGTGAGTCCACAGAAACGTCTTGGGCACCACTACCAATGGATAGGTGGAGCGTATACATTCAGCTGGTTTGATTATGAACTGTTTGCTCCATTCCACAGATGAGGATGAATGCCACTGACTGACCACCCCAAAATTATTGGACCTATCCAATTGGAAGCTACCTTCGTACCCCTCAACCTGGTTTGGCTCCAAGTAAGGGAAAGTCAAACTTCACACGTGAAGAGGAAGAATGCACGGGTAAGTATTAATAAATCCCAGTGCCTGCGGACCACCAGGAATGCATATGATGTCCAAAGTGTTAGGTTTATTAATGTGCTGCAGCAAAGTGAACCTCCCATTGGGAAGCTTCAGTGTCTCAGTAAGAAGATGCTAGAAGGGGCTTATTGAAGTGTCTGGCCTTATGCCACGTGGCTTTGAGGAAAGCTAAGGAAGCAAGGGTTTCTTCTGTAAACGGTCCTGTCAGGAAATGAGTGCAAGTTGATAACTGGATATTTTCACTTTCAGGTAGGAGAAGAGACTAATGAAGTTGGGTAAGAGTTGCCTTTGCTTCAGAAGCAGAAGCATCCCTGTCAGCCAGGAGAGTGGAATGTTTGGGAATTTGTCAGGAATGCAAATTTTCAGGCCCCACCCCAGACCTACTGAATTGAAATCTGTGGGGATGGGACCCAGCAGCGTGTTTGAACAAGCCCTCCAGGCAGTGCTGATGCACACCAGAGTTTGAGAAGCACTGCCTTAGCCCAACCTACAACAGTAGTCAAAAAAGGTGGCAGGGGACACGCCATAAAAATCATGTCAAGAATTCTTGCCCACCAATGCTGGTGATAGGTTACACTGTTTTATATAATAAAACAGGGACCGTGGCTAGTATAGGGAATAGTCTATAGAGATGGTATAAGGAGTTTGAGAGAAATATTCAGGAACATTTGAAGGTAAACATTCTTCATTAATGTTACTCTGTTTCCCTGGGTCTCCAAAACATTTTTTTTTTTTTTTTAGAAAACTTGATCCTGTCTCACGTTTAGATACTTGATGCGACAGGAATGTGAGAAGAAAAATGGGGAGACGTTTTTTCATCTTGTAAGGTCAAATAGTTCCTGACCTTGAGGAAGTAACTCTCTCCAGCTTCTCTTCTATTTTTCATTCTTAGAAATCAACCCTAATTCTTCTCAACTTGGCAAAAATAAATTTTCCAGAGACTGTGAAGTCCAAGTGAGTTTCATACCGTCATCATCTTGTGAACTGGGCATGAGAAGGGGCAGACATAGAATATACTTAAGACTCTCGCAACATTTTTCAATATGTTGTGTGGTAGATATTTTTCCAAATACGAACCTAAATGTACCAGCTCTATTTATTCGTTAGATACCCGCTAATGTAAAATGCTACTTTTCAAAATGCAATGTGATAACTAAAACATGGTGCGGTGTGTATAGAAATTCTGTGTACTATTTTGCAATTTTTTTGTGAATTGGGTGGGGAACTGACCATTAGCCCTATTGCAGCCCTGGAGCTGGGCATCCCACACACATGACTTTAGTTCTTACACTCTCTGCTCTCTTCGTTTCACCTATTTTCATATTTCCCTAACAGGAACAACATTTTTAATTAATGCAGCTTTATATCTTTTAATAACTCATAGGTCATGGCATTAAAAATTTTCCTTTTTTTCTGAATCTCAGTTGAGCATGCCTTTCTTTAATACTAAATGTGTTGAATGCCAGAAAATATCCCTCAAGTGGTCAATTCAGATACTAAATCTCTTATAACTGATTTTGATTTTTACATATTGACTTGTTCTGAGAAAACTACTGGCAAATTGTACTAACCATCTATAAATGCATAATTAGCTTTAAGTCAACATCATGGTCACATGAACTATCAGCCACTCAAAGTCTTGGCTGCCCAAGTTAAATACACATATTTCTATGAAGCCCAGATCTCTGTGGTATAAAGAAAATGTCCAAATCGCCATTCTAGTGTGTGTTTTACTAGCTGAATTTCACAAATTATCGGAATAACAGTAAATGGATTTGCTCTGACTTAGTGAGGCTCTCAAACAGGTGTGGAAATGGGAATGCAACACTCTCTTTAAAGGTTTGAAATCCTTTCTAATATTTTAATATCTTTTCATGCTTGGTGATTCTCAAACTTGACCATACATTAGAAACACTTGGAAGGCTGTACAAAATGTACTTATACCTGGGTCTCTGATGAATCAGAATCTCTGAGGTTAGAGCCCTATTGTCTATATAGTTTAACTTGTCAAATGATTCTAATATACAAGGGTGGTTGAGAACCATCACAAATGGCTCCCAGGGTTTCCTCTCAATCATCTGGCTAGCAGGCCAGATCACTGGAATCCTAGTTCATTTTCGAAGGAAAAGGGAGCACATACAGAATAAGTATCCAAATCACTAGGAGAACGGGAGGTTCGGAGAGATTTTAATAGTTAAAACTATTTCCAAAAGAGGGCCTGTGAGTCTGCACTGAGGATACTATGCTTCTCTCTCCTTCCACCCACCCCCTAAAAGTTCCTCAATCTAGAAGCCCACAGATGTATAAGTATTTGGCTTAATTCAGTAGGTAAACAGGTGAAAACAGATGTTCTTTTCTGGCCCAATACATGAAGTCTCTGATATTTCACCAGATTCTTTTACCATATTGATTAACTCTATTCATTTTACTAGTTTTTAATATAGTTGTTGTTTTACTCAATTGGTTAACAATGAATATTTTTGGTAAGAGAATAGCAGACAGCAGAACAGGGAGACCGTGAACACGAAAAGCAACACATACATGAAAAATAATGACAGAAAGGACAGAATGTGGGACAGGAAGGCAGAGCTGTATTCATCCATAGTTTTTCGAGAAGCGACCCGATAACAGGAGAACAGTTACTTCCTACTAGGTTTGAACAATTGCGTTGATTTCCCAAGCATTCTGTTGCAATGCACCCATCATCTCGATATGTAGGAAGACAAGCATCCCCAAGGAAGGTGTTTCTTTAGTTCCAAATCTCTAGAGAAAGGTCTTGGGCACAGAATATTCAGTTTCAGGCATCTCTTTCCATTTTCCTTAGTGACATTTTCTATATTTTATGGCAGGGGATAGCTAATTCTTTTGATCTCCTCGCAAACGTTACTGCCTATGGAACTGCTGGAGACAAAGAAGAAACGGCTGTGGTGCTAACTCTGCGTCTTCAGGGTGTTCAATCAGCAGCATACGGTGCAGCTCAGAAACAAACCACAGAGCAGAAACGGAGGGTAGAGACACAGTTTATGGGTAAGCCCACACCGGTCACTCTTCCTCACAAGGCATCTGCTTGGATGAATGTGTTTCAAAATGGGTTGTCTCTGCAAAAAAAATTCATGGACCACAATGAAAATAAGACCCTTTCAGAACCTACACAGGCCAGGAGTCATGAAGTTTCCACAGAGTGTTATTGAATAAAGTAACTTGTGTCCTAGAATAATGAAATCATGGGTGGAAAGATTGCGACTGGTCACTCTGAGTCTAACCACATATTTAACATTCTTTTTGGGTATTTTCCAGGTTTGTATTTCAACGGGCACTTGTCCTTCAGCTGCTAAGCTGGAGGACTTATAACTCATCTAGTGCATGGTTTCTTGACTTTGGCAATACTGATATTTGGGGCTGGTTCATTCATTGTTGTGGGGACTGCCTTGTCTATTATAAAATGATTAGCAGCAAACCTGGTATCCAGATGCCAGAACCTCACTCTGACATCATGACAAACCAAAATATCACCAGATATTACCAAATGTCCCCTGGCGGGTACAAATCACCCCTGGTTCAGAACCACTTATGTGGAGAAATAAGATGTAAGTGCATGAAATAGTAACCATACATGGCAGACATAATCAGTGTAAAATGACTATATTTCCCAGAGATTGGAAATCTTACTTTCAGGCAGGGTTGCCAAAGAAACGCTTCAAAGAGGTAAGAATCAAGGATGTGGTCAAGAAGGGAGAAGAGAAGGAAATACCATAAAAAATAAACTGACCCATCATGCAGTGATTGATGGAAGGATATCTGCATAAATAAGTGATGAAAGCAATATAGCAAAATGTTAGCAATTGTAGAATGTGGGTGGTGGGTATTTGGGTGTTTAGTGTGCAATCTGCTTGACCATTTGTGATAAATTGTTGGGAAGATATTTTTTTAAATAAGGCAAAATACCAGTGAAAGAAAGCCAATTGTAAAAGTTACTGCCCTCAAGGCATGATGACATGTGACTGTAAGATAAGTGCACAAATAACAACTCCTTGACTGCAAGTCTAAAGCATTCTGGAACTAGGACTATACCACTGTACCATATTTCCAAGGTGAAGCACATAGTTCAAGAGCTTTCACCCAACTTTAACCAATTTGGTCCTCATGACAGTCCTGTAGAGTGAGCAAGGAAGGTGCTGCATTTTATGGATGAGGGAATGGATTCAAAGAGGTTGAGATTTAATCACTATGTGATATATGAATAAAAAGGCAAATTATGATTATTAATAATTCAATCCATTTTATTGCAAAGTAGTTTTCTGTTATATGACCATACCATAGTTTATCTCTTTTATTGATGGACGCCTGAGCTGTTTTCAATTTTGGCACTATTGTGAATGAAACTCCTACAAGCATTCTTGTACAAGGCTTTTTGTGGACCTAGATTTTTGTTGCTCTTGGATGTATACCTAGGAGTGGAATTGCTGGGTTTCAGTTAAGAAACTGCCTAACAGTTTTTTAAGGTGATTGTACCATTTTACACACCAAAATATGAGAGTTCCAGTTGTTTCTCATCTTCACCAACACTTGGTGTTGTCGGTCTTTTTCATTTTAACCATCCTAATGGGTGTGTGGAAGTATCTCATGGGGTTAATTTGCATTTTACTGATGACTTATGATGTTGAGAACTTTTTCATGTGTTCACTGGCCATTTCTTCTTTGTTCACTGTCTACTCAAGTTTTTTGTCCTTTTAAAAAAGTTGGATTGTCTGTTTATTATTGAGTTGTAGAAGTTCTTTATATATTCATGACACAAGTCTTTTGTCAGATACATGTGTTGAGAATATTTTCCCCAATCTGTAGCTTGCCTATTCATTTTCTTGATGAGTAAGTGTTGAATCCTGGATCCTAGGAAAGAGCTTGCAAATAGATCGACTCTCCCTTATTCAACTTATGTTCCAGTCCTCTTGATCAAGCACCCTAGACTCCAGTCTCACACACGCTCTCCTGACTTATGCTGGTCCATGCTGGGTAGGTTTTGTAGCTCCCTGGGGCATAGTCCCTTTGCTCCCTTGTCAGCCTCAATGTGTCAGCAGCTGGGTTATGTTGTGACTTAATCCTAATTTTGAGATTAAATCACAGTTGTAGGGATTAAAGTCCTGGTGGCCAGGAAGGGCAGATCCTGAATATCCACACCCCACTGAGATGGAGGTGGGTGGGTGAACATTGTCTTGTGGGGAAGCAGCCTCTGCATCATCTGCAAGCAAGTGGGAGACAGGAGGTTAGTGCATAATGGAAAGGAGTGGGCTACCTTTGGAGGCTCAGAGGGTTCAGGGGAATCTGGGGATTCAGGATCTTCAGGGACATCAATCTAGATAACTCCATCCATCTTTTTCCCAACCGGGCCCTGACCTTGGTACAGCAGACCTACGTTTGTTGGGAATTTATCCTTCTTTGGAGTTTGGCTGTTCTGACCATTGAGTCTTGGGCCTGGTCCCCAGTTTCTCTGCCTTCCCACAGAGGAGATGAGAGCCTGTTTGTATACTGCCAAGGTGGCTATGGTGGTTTGAAGATATGTCCACAAATTCTTTGATATTCTTCCCTTCAAAAGGTGGAGCCTAATTCCCCTCTCCTTGAGTGTGGGCAAAACTTGACTACTCACTCCTAACAAATAGAAGAAAGTACAAGTGATGTTGTACATTTCAGAAACTGGGTCAGAAAAAGCACTGAGGTGTCTTCCTTGCTCTCTCTTGGATTTCTTGCTCAGGAAGAAGTCAGCTGACATGTCATGAGGAAACTCAGGCAACAGATGGAGAAATCCTTGAGGTGAAGAACCGAGGCCTCGTGCCAACAGCCACATGAGTGATTTTAGAAGCAGATCCTTCAGCCTCAATCAAGTCTTCAGATGACTGTAGCCTCAGCTGATATCTTTTATTGTTGTTGTTGTGTGTGTTGATTGTGGAGTGTTGGTTAGAAGTAAGCTTGTTTTACTAATAGAGGCAATTCTCACTTTAAAGAACATTTTTTTGATGCACAGATAAAAGGAGGGCATGTTGGGAGAATAAAAAAATAGTAGAGTAAAGATAGACTTTGAAATACTGGACACCAGAGATGTTCTAGAATGATAAACTCAAAGATGATGGTACATTGTACAATAAAACAGGGGTCAGCAAACCATGGCCATTGGGTTGACAACCTGTTTTTTTTTTAAATAAACTCCAGATGTTACAATGTTATTACGGTGGTAGAGTTTTTATTTTATAACTTTTTTGAGATATCTGTCACATACCATACGATTCACCCACTTAAAGTACACAGTGCAGTAGTTTTTAGTATATTTACAGTTTTATAACCATCACTACAGTCTAATTTTAGAACATTTTCAACACCGCAAAATGAAACCCTGAGCACATTAGCATCTCTCCCCATTCCTGCTCCATCACTTGACCCAGCCCCAAGCAACCACTGTTCCGTCTCTAAGGATTTACTATTCTAGACCTCTGCTCATTGAGTTCTGCAGATCTTCCAAGTGTTGACACATTTCATTATACGAAAACAAAACAAAACAAAATAGCATACAGTGCTTAACACTACCCCCGACCTATCAGAAAAGTCTTACATAGTGGAAAGCTGTCAAGCTCTTTGTATCAAGTGTAAGTTTTCCATAATTTTGGCTGAGAGCTTGAATTTTGTCATTGTCAACAAATACTGTCAGTTGTTTTCCTTGAAGTGATAGGCTCTTGGAGGTAATTTTTGAGAAAATGTGTGCCAAATACCCAAAACTGAATAACCTCAGTTTGTCAGTCGTTCTTTTAAGTAAAAATGACGTTCTATCAAGAGTGGCTAGGTCAGCTCAGATTGTCACACAAGTGCTTCTCCTCAAGACAGCCATTGTCCTTCAGTGCGTAACAGAAGTGCTTCCCGCCTACTTCCCATTTCATCACATACTACGTATTATATCAAAATATTAAAAAGAGGTATATTCAAGGTCAAGATTTAATAAAGTTAATAACATACGGGCCGGCCCCGTAGCATAGCGGTTAAGTGCGCGTGCTCCACTGCTGGCGGCCCGGGTTCAGATCCCGGGCGCGCACTGAGGCACCGCTTCTCCGGCCATGCTGAGGCCGCGTCCCACATACAGCAACTAGAAGGATGTGCAACTATGACATACAACTATCTACTGGGGCTTTGGGGGAAAAATAAATAAAATTTAAAAAAAAATAATATTACTGCTCCATCAAGAACGTTGTTTAGGGGCCGGCCCCGGGCGCAAGCGGTTAAGTGAGCGCGCTCCGCTGCGGCGGCCCGGGGTTCGCCAGTTTGGATCCTGGCACGCACCGACGCACTGCTTGTCGAGCCATGCTGTGGCAGCATCCCATATAAAGTAGAGGAAGATGGGCACGGATGTTAGCCTGGGGCTGATCTTCCTCCAACAAAAAAGAATGTTCTTTAGTAAAACTGGCTTTTTTTTTTTTTTTCCAGCGTGAGGTCATGCCTGTGAAGACTATGATGACTCTAATATAGTTTGGTGCAACCACCTTGATTTGTGCTGAGGCGTCATCTCTCTTCAGTCATATCTGCTCCCCTCCACCTGGGGGCAGATGACCTCTGTCCCAGCTTCCAGTGGGACAGATAAGTTTTACCTGTTTCTGAACTTCATATAAATGGAATCATAGAGCATATACTTTTTCGTGCCCGGCTTCTTTCACACAACATTATGTTTGTGAGATTCATACGTGTGTATGGCTACGGTTTGTTCTCATTGCTATTTGTATTTTCCTTGTAGAAATATCTGTCCCTTCTGTTGTAGATAGATATTTGGGTTATGCCCATGTTTTTGTTTTTGACTCGTGTGAGTAGTGCTGCTCTGAGTACTGTACCTGTCTTTGATGAACATATGTGCATGTTTCTCTTGGTATTTACCTAGGAGTAGAATTGCTAGGTTGTAAAGTATGTGTATTTCAGCTTAGCAACTGCTGCTGGTTGGTTTTCTATGATGTTATGTTTTTGAAATCATGAAATTAGATTGGACAAACAACTGTGATTTATATATAACAAAATAAAAGATGGGAAAATGTGTACTAGATTGGAGAGGCAGTTTGGGGCCACACTCTTCGGAGCCTGAATGCCATGGGAAGGCAGAGTGGGCCGGGTGGTACAGTGAAGATGGGGCTAGGTTGAATCCAATCCTTACATTCTGTGTTACCTTGGCCAAATTACTTAACCTTCTTCAACATTAGTTTCCTCCTCAGTAAAACGGGGATAGTACCCACCTAAAAGTGTTGTTTAGAAGATGAAATAAATAATGTATGAAAACTGCTTAGAAGAGGGCCTGGTACTTAAGACATCCCCCAAAGTATTAGTTTCTTTCCTCCCAAAGGATTTTATTTGGAAATCTTAGGAGATATTGATAATATTTGAGCAGGAAGATACATCATTAACTGTTCTATCCTTTAAAGTGTTTAATAAACTAAAGGTAAGTCTGAGACTGAAGTGTTGGAGTTGCAATCCCCTAGTTTTCTGCTGGCGGGTATATTTTATGCCTGGCACAGAATGGGAGTGAGTGCATTTTGAGCTTCATTCTCAAGATATTGTTCTACGGAATGCACAGACCTGCCCATAGATCTACAGGGTTTTGAAGAGTAGAAATAACTTATTGTCATCACATAGCAAAAGCATTTTGGCGTTCTTCTTTCTGTAGCATCTGCCCCAGAGGATGAAGACCTAAAAGGTAAAGAGGAGAGACCAAGATGCAAATAATCGGTCTTTGTCTCAGCTGTAAAGAGGTGACCATTGCTGTCATAGCCAAAGAAAGGCAAGGCCAAAGGAGCTGAAGTCCCAAAGTCTTAGGACCTAATAGCATGAGCAGTGACGTCAGATATAAGGAGAAGGTAAGGAACAGCATCAGATGAACCTGACTGGAACAAAGGGAGGTGGCCTGGAGATGCTGGTGTTTTGTCTGGATGTAAGGGAGGAGGGAGCAGAGTGGAGGGCACCTCCTGCTTTCCCAGTGGACACAGGCTGAGTAAAGACTTGTCTTCTTCAGTCTCATCATAAATGTGTCAGCCTGTGATTTAGTTATCTGTGGTCTCTTCCAATTAAACAAGATATGTGCAGCCATGACCATCCTGGAGATGCTCATCCAGAAACTGTTGTTGGAGGATAACTGTTCACAAAGCTTATGTAAAAAAAAATGAGAGCTCCCTATAGGGAGGCTGAGTGGATTAGTGACAGCTTCCTCTCATCCTTCAGTCTCACACCATGCCAGAATAATCTTCCTAAAGTACCACATTGATCATGGGAAGCCCTACATCGAATGCTTAAGTGGCTCTCATTGCCTATAAAATCAGTCAGACTTCTCACCCTGGCATTCGTGGTCCTCGCTGAGTGACCTCATTCTGTTGTGAGCCTTCTTTCTGATGACTCAGTAAACCATACTTTCTTCTTTAGCAAAACTAGTTTACTTGAGCTTTTATGACTTTTTAATTCTTTGTGCTTTTATAAATCCTCCTCATTCTTCAGGGGCCAATTCAAATTTATTTTCTGTCTTCCCTGAAGTTTTTTCTTTCCAGTCCAGCTTCCAGTATTTTCCTTCCTGTGAATTTCTGTAGCAAATAATTTGTTCATATTTAATTTGGCAACTAATCTTGTGCCATCTTGTGATGATATTTTATGGTGGACTGTTGTTTACACCTTTTTCTCTTTGCTTACATTTTCATTGTTTTAGTTTTTTCTCCAACCAATTCATGAGCTCCTTAAGCCAGAGTCCCTGTTATCAAGTTACTTTTTAAAAGAATGAGGTTACTTTTTATGTCTCACTATATCAAGCTAATGATTTACAAGTAATAGGCCCTTAATGAGAGTTTCTGTGTGTGTGTGATTATATGTGTCTTTTGACAGTAAAAATGAAGATAAATAAAACTATATGCCAGAAAACATCAAGGATATCTTACAAAACCAAAGATTTTCATAAGAAAAACAGAACTGAATTTTCCTGGAGCCAGACATGATGAGATGTTGCACAGAACTGAGGATGCCACGTCTACTGTGCAGAGACTGGATTGTTGGAGGCAAGTGTGGAAGCAGAGAGATGAGTGAAGAGGCTGTTTCACTCATCCAGGGGAGAGAGAATTGTAGCATATGCCACTGTGTTAGCAGCGGAACTGCAGAGAAGTTGATAGACTTGATGTGTAATTTTTGACAATACAAGTGATAGAAGTTGTTGATAGATTAAATGTTTGGGGAGAGGTAAAATCAAGGAGATGAGAGAAAAATCAGGGATGACTTTTGGAGGTAGTCAACGTTGTAGAAAGAAAAGTAGGAAAGTGTCGGGTCATGAAAGTTGAATATAGCCAGGAAATCAGCTAAGATGAAGAGAAGAGCATCTATTGGATTTAGCAACGTGGAGCCCAGTGGCGATCTTAGCAGAAGATTTTGGGTGTGTTGTAGGAACAGAATACACATCACTGTGTGTTGAATAGTGCATGAAGACTGGGAGGGGAAGAAGTGTAGACATGGTGATGAGAGTCTTTGGAGAAGCTTGTCAGTGAAGGAGAGCAGAGAGAGAGCCATCACTGAAGGAAGCCAGAAGGTCAAGGAAGCAGGAGATAAGACAGGCTTACTAAGCAAGTCGGTATTCTGTGTCAAGGACCCCTTGTGGGCAGTGTCAGCAGAAACATGTGGACTGATGATGAGTAACGATGGTTTCTCCACCTTTGTCCTCCATGCAGATACATACCATGGCTCCACAGAAGCCCCCAGTTGAGGACACGGTCCCAGGGCCAGGGTGGACTCAGCCTCTGAATTGAAGGAGATTATTTCTGACACCTAGAGAATGGGGGATCCTAATAGATTTTAAGGTCCCAAAGGAAAAAGGCAATGGCATGGTTTGCCACCTGAGCGTGTGCACTGAAATTTGAAACCATTACACTTCTGTGGTGTTCCCAGTGGTATTCTTCTGTTATTTCTGCTGCCTGGACTTCTCCCCAACTTACATCGCCCCATCTCCACTTTCTGTCATTCAAGAGTCAGCTCAGTGGCCCCAACTTCTGGGGTGAGAGTACCCCTCCATGCTCCGGTGGCACCTGGGTGCCCACTTCCATCCGACTTACTGTGTTGGGTTGGGATGGCACCCACCTGTCTCCCGGTGTGCATTCTCTTTCTCTCTATGCCCCATCACGAGCCTGAAACCTGGAAGCAGAGCAGCTGAAACACAGTTGACATCTGGCAGTTAGGAAGGAGCCCAAACTCCCGAGTCATATTTGAGCGCCACCATTTCTTGACTGTGTGGCCTCAAGCACATTATTTAACTTCTCTGTGTTTTGTTCTTCATCTGTAAAATGGGGGATACTAAAAGCACTTACCTCATAACACTGTTGTGAGGATTAAATGAAATAATACCTATAAAGCAGTAACAGTACCAGGCATATAGTAAGCGCTCAATAAATGTTGCTATCATTATTAAGACATGGTAGATATTGATACATTTTTTATTGAAAGAATAAGTGAGTAAAGGGAAGAATAAAATCTGATGTGAAAGGAACCAGAACATGTGTCAGCCTGTTTTTCAATGCCTCTTCTGCCAGGCCAACTTGAGTCTATCTGTGGTGAATTGCATAAGTTCTCTGAGCCAATTTTCAGGCCATGTACAAGGAGGAGTGAGGACAGACAAGCAGTGGTTTCCTGGGGGTGCCTGGAACCTGACAGAGCCGTCTGGCCAGTCTGATCAATGAGGATCAAAGGAAGGCTGCCTCTCCATGAGAAGGACAGTATTACTCATGACCTCTCCCTGCTCTCTCACTCCTGGTACCTCCCAAATTAAGTATCTATGTACAAGACCTTGTCTCCAGCTCTGCCTTTATTGATAAAGCTGAGACACAGATTGATAAAGGACAAGTATGTAAATATGATTGTGTTAATCAGCGTTCTCCAGAGAAACAGAACCACTAGGAGACATAGGAGTGCCATGATCTTCCATCTGCAAGCTGGAGACTCAGGAAGGCTGGCGGTGTAGTTCCAGTCTGAGTCCACAGGCCTGAGAATCAGGAACAACAATGGTATAAGTTCCAGTTCAAGGGCGGGAGAAGACTGATGTCCCAGCTCAAACCTTCAGGCAGAGAGAGAGAGAGAGACAGAGAATTCAACTTTCCTCAGCATTTTTGTTCTATTCAGGCCCTCAGTGGGTTGGATGAGGCCCACACACAACAGGGAGGGCAATCTGCTTTACTCAGCCCACTAGTTCAACTGCTCATCTCTTCCAGAAACACTTTTACAGACACCCTCAGAAATAACGTTTAGCCAGCGATCTGGGCACCTCATGACCTGGTCAAGTTGACCTATTTAACAGCCTAACTAATGATCACAATTATTAATATAGTTATGGGATATTTACGTATTTATGAAATGTGTATACCGCTTTCAACTGTTCTTTGATAAGCAGGACTGTCTTCTGATATGAGTTTATGGCCTTTCTGATTTCTTGGTTTTAAATAGCTGTTCTTTTACAAACTGGCAATGATGATAGATAGTAATCTCTTAAAAAATCTTGACTTGTCAAAATTAAAAAATCCATAACCCTACTTGGGTCTCTTGTATTTCTAAAACATTTAACTTTGAAGGGATATTCAAAAGACAGAACTCTTGGTTTGAGATTTGGGGGCCAAAGGGTATGGTGATGGACCCTGCGATGAGAAGCAGAGCCATGAGGTGGTGATGCTGGCCCGTCAATTTTGTGGCTCTTGTTCGTGGAGAAACAGGCTAAAACAGCTTCAAAGCTGGTTTTGGCCAATGAAGAGGTAGATTTAGAGTGACAACTGGGCTTTTCCGTTTTATTTTCAAGACCTGGTTGGTTTTATATCTTGGCTGTATCCTGGCAAATACTTGCACTTTTGTCCCAAGGTTTGCATGGCAAAGATGGTCCTACAGCAAAATATCAGCTCCCCTAATGTATGAAAAATGTCTGCTCATGTTAGCCAAGCTCAATTGTCCCCCACCTATGCTGACATTTTCCTGTGGACGTTCTGATTTCTTAGTTACTTTGGGGTAGCTGAAATTCTCTAGTAGGAAAGAATGAACTTAATTAGTCTTATGTATTTTAATTTTTCATTATACAAATAATATATGAAGCAGTACCTTTGTAAAACATTAATTAATTAAAAGTTATATATGGATCAAGCTAAAGGCTCCTTTAACCACAGCCCCACATATATCTGTCGCTGTAGAAAAAATATTCTTTTCTTTTTGTTTTGTGTGTTTAAAGAAAATGGTATAATATGCACCTCATTCTGCAGCCTCCTCTTTTCACCCAAAACTGTATGGGAGATACTTCTGTAACAATTTGCTTGGATCTACTCCATTCTTTGTCACTCTGACATGTTACTATGAATAAACTACGTCTTGTTGAACCATTCTTCTTTTGGTGCACGTTTGGGTTGTCCCCATTTTTTGCTATTACAATATTATGAAGAATATTCTTATACATGTTTCTTTTTGCATCTGTGTGAAGGTATCTCCTGGGCAGATACTAATAAACAGAACTGCTGAGTCATAGAAAATGCTCATTTGAGAAATTCAACAGGTATTTTCAATTTGTTCTCCAAAAGTTGTGCTTCAGTACCGTATGAGTGGATTCATTTTTCCATGTAACCAACACCTGAAACAAACTTTGTAAGTGTTTGTCAATCTGATATCTAAGGCATGTCTCTTTGTTGATTTATTTTGTATTTCTGTCATCTCTGGGAAGGTTGAACACTTCTTGGTTACTGGCATTTCATATTTCCTCCACTGAGAATTGTTTGGCTGTTCGTGTCCTTTGCCACACTTCCACTGGATGGTTTGTCTCTCATTAGTTTACAGGAGTTCTTCATATAGTCTGCAGAGAAACCCTTGATTACGTGTTGGAGTGTTTTCTTCTGTTTTTTTACTTACTTTACGGTGCCTTTGGTCTTACAAAGTTGTATTTTGCTGTAGTTAGTTTTATGAATCTTGTCGACTAGAGTTCTGCTTTCTGAGTCTCGTTTAGCAAGACTGTCTATTATCCAAGATATAAAGATGTTCTATAATCTTTTTAAAACAATCTAATACTTTTAATATTCATTCAACTTTTATTGTTTATTATATTCAGATTTGGAGTTGATTTTTAAGGAGTGGTGTGAGACCAAATAGAATATTTATTAATATTTTGTCAAATGAATATCTGATTGTCCCAAAATAATGTATTGGCTATTACCAGACTTTATGAACATACATAGTGAATAGTTATGTCAAGTGCTGGTAGATCAAGTAAATCACAGACTGACAAACGACTGTAGGACTTAGCAATGTGGTGGTCACTTGTGACCATGGAAAAAAGAGTTGTAGTGGGGTGGTGGGGGTTCATTGGAATGGGTTCAAGAGAGAATGAGAGAAATCAGAGATGGTGAGTACACACAGCCATTCCTGAGGTCAATCAGTTGTTCTTTTAAACCAATCAGAAGATGTTTTCGACATTTTTAACAAATGGTTCAAAACCATGAAACTCTTCATGTAGATTTTAAAGCAGATGAGAAAGCCTTCCATGTTGAAGTTCTGAAGTATGAGTTTCACACACTCATTGTTTTTGGCAACAGAACAGAGTCAATCCTCCTTATTCAGTAATTTGATATTCGTGAATTCACCTAGTCACTAACATTTACAGGTGAATCCAACCCCAACACACACTGTGTTTTCCCTGGTAATTCCTGGACGGGTGCAGAGTGGCAGAAAGTGGGAGTTGCCTGAGGCGCACGTTCCCAGCTGAGGTAGAACAAGGTGACACTCTTGTTTCAGCTCTCAGGTCAACAAGTGTCCTTTTCCTGGTCTATTAAATGGTACGTTTTTCACCTTTTTTGCTTCTTGCTGCTGTTTTTCCTCTTTGTAATGATCCGCAAACATAGTGCTGAAGTGCTGTGTAGTGTTCCTAAGCACAGGAAGCCTGTGATGGGCCATATGTAGAAAACACTTGCGTTAGATGAGCTTCCTCCAGGCATGGGTTATGGATAGTGATATTGGCTGGGAGTTCAAATAATGTGTCTACAGTCTATACTAAATAAGGTCTTTTCAAAAGAGACAAACGTAAAACAAGGCTATGCGTTGACAGGTTCCCAAACATGTCACGACCAAAGACTGCAGAAACCTAACCTTGTCCTTCCCCTAGGAGCACTGGTTCAGTCTGGCTCATGCAGTGTTTGCTAAAAATTAATAGAATGTAACTCTTCCAAATAGGGAGGATCAATGGTAACATGATGGAGATATTTTCAAACCTCTCTTTTAAAAATGATGTCTAAAAAGCAGGCAGTTTCTCAACTAATGGTTGACTTGTCATCTTTACTTTGAAAGGACAGAGTTTTTAACAGCATCTGCTCAGAAGCATATCTTTGATAGACACATAAAAAAATCTCAGCAAATTGGGGACAACTGTTTTTTGCAAGAGAAAATGTGTATGGAATACATATATTAACTTCAAGACAGTAGTTACCTTTGGGGAGGAAAGAGAGAGGAAGGAGAATGGTGTCTTCCACTGTGTAATATTTCTTAAAAAACGACATCAATAAGGTGTGCTCTGTTAGATCTCAGCAAAGAGTAAATGGTTTCTGTTATCCTATTCTCCTTCTAAGTATATTTAAAATAAATATGTAACTGGAACTGAGATGAAATAACACTAACGTAATAGATGCTATTTGCTGGAGTGCTCCCACCATCTGATGGACAGCTCGTGATGGGTTGGTGATGTCACTGACACCATCTAAAGGTCAGGACACGTTGTTTACCAGCTGTGGAGCTAGAGAAGGCTCGGTCACCAGCAGCAGAGCCAGAGTTACCTCGACCTACAAAGTTAGAGCCACATAGAAGCAGATCCTGCTCCAGCTGTGGACTAGTGAGAGCTCTGGCAGCAGCTCCAGAGCTCAGGTGCAGCCAGCTCCAGAACTAGAGCTCCCCCAGCTCCCACACTCGACCAGCTCCAGAGCCGCAGCCATTCCCATCACTCGCTCCCGCACCACATCTGTCAATAAGGCAGAGCTAGAGTCAGTCTCAGGACCGGAGCCAATTCTAGAAGCAGGTCAGGCACCACCGCCTGAGACAGACCCAGCTCTAGCCCCAGCTCAGGTCCAGCTCCTGAGCCAGTTGCACAGCCAGAGCTGGGGGGATCTCCAGCATCAGCCACAGCAGTGGCTCCGGCACTAGGGCAGCTGCAGCACCACCCACATCGCCAGCAACTAAGGCCTGGCCGGCTCCAGCCCCCACCCAGAGATGTCTTTCCCTTTTCTATGTTTTATGATTTCTTATGTTTTATGTGTTCCAATTTAGATTCAATAAAGTTTAATGTTTTCATCACTTCAAGTTGTACAGTTCAGGGCCGGCCATTAACTACATCCTCTATGCTGTGTACCGTCACCGTTATCTAGTTCCAGATCATTGCTTCAGCCCACCAGAACCCCTGTACCCATGAAGCAGCCATGCCCCCATATCCACTCCCCCACCCCCTGACAAGCACTGATCTGCTTCCTGTCTCTGTGCATTTCCCTGTCCCTGGTGTGGCTGTCCTGAGCACAGCCAACCATCCTTTGGCCCCTCCCCCCATGCTGAAGACCCCTGAGGATGCCAATGTGTTCAGTGCCATGAACCCGATGCCTAGTATGACTTTGACCTGAGGAAGCCCGCCGTCACCAAGGGGGTGAAGTCAGGCATGGAGCCAGCTCAACCCTGCTTCACATGAAGAAGAGGGACTCGATATTGCCAAGGGCACCTTCTCCTCAGTCCCTAGTGTTGTTTAGCCACAGGGCCACCCTCCCCAGGGTCTGGCTAGCTGGGGAGATGAGCACGTACAGACTAGAGTGACAAAAACCAGGTGGCCATCTTTTCTGTCCAACCAGCTGGCCCAGGCTACCCAGGAGCAGTTTCACCCTGAACCTCTCGTGCTGCAGGCCTGATGCCTGCCAGTCAGCAGGCTGTCCTGGCCTCCCGTGGACCACTGGGAGCCTTAGGTGCCTTCTGCCCTCTAGGGTCCAAAGGACTAGCTGACCTTTGCCAAGGAGTGCTGCCCATGGGCATGAAGCCCTGCCTGCCACTGAGGCACTGCCCTCTGTGCACCTCCCTCACACCTTCCCAGGTGCGGGTCACTTGCATCTGTGACTTCAGGTGTCCCAGAGTCTCCACTCACCCAGGGGGCGTGACCTCTGCAAATGCAGCCCTTCCATCCAGCCTCCAAGCCAACAGGCCCCAACACAGGCTTCAGGACCAGGCACGGCTCCCACTCCAAGTGCTGGGACACCTCAGGTGGGGCCAGGACCTCAGTGGCAGGGACATTGTCCAATGCTCAGCGAGCACTTGGCTGGTTCCTCCAGCTCCAAGGTGGAGGAGAGCAACATGAGTTTTGAGCCAGAGGCCCCTGATGGCAAGGAAAAGAAGGTGGCTGCCCTCCCCATTCTCCCTGACAGCCCACTCCCAGTCCCTTCTTGCCCGGGACCAGTGTTCCCCAGCGACACCTACAAAGGGGCCAAGAACCCCAGGAGCTGGATGCCGGCCTGGGGTGTCCTGCCGAGTCCAGAGACTCTGCTGATCATGCCACCCCCACAGTTATGGAAATCAACCGCCCCCTGGGCCCCGATGGTCTCTGGTTTCATCTTGGCCTCCAGCAGCACTTCTTCCTCATCAGCCTCCACCACACCCATGGCAGCTTTGGTCACACACAAGCGTCGTGTCTCAGGCTCTTCAACCACAGCTCCTCGCTGGCCCTCTCCATCCACACGGTGGGCGATGCTGCATCATCCCTGTCCACCTGGAGTAAACAACAGCAACGTGGACAGGAGCGTCTTGTTTAGCCCACTGGTGGGACGTGCCCTTGGTCCCATCACTCAGAGCTCTCTGAGCACAGACCTGTCCTGAATGGCTACTTTGACAAGAAGCCCTCTCTGGGCCCTCCAGGCAGCATGCCCAGCCCAGGCAGGGAGTAGGCGACCGCCACAGTGCCCACTGTACATGGGAGGAAATGGAGGCAGCCTTCTCATCCTGTTGGTTCTTGGGGATCTGGGCTTGAGTGGAGGTGGATAAGATGTCCACCGAGCTCCCTCCAAATCTAGGATCTAACCGCCTGAGGCTCTGATGAGACTGCTCGTTCAAGTCCAACCAACCTGTAGTGAAGCCCGACTCCTTGCCTGAGTCACGGCCCTGTGTGATCTGGTCCAGACACCGTCCCCAGAGTGCACCCCTCACCGCACCCCACCCTCCCTAAAGCCTTCCTCCCCAAGGACCCTGCCAAGCCCCTGCCCCCTTCAGAGCTCCTAGCCTGCAGTGCCCCTCCCCCGAGCCCCCATCCAGGATGGACTCACCTCTGTGCTGGGCTCACAGGCCACCTCCTCAGGCTCCTGTGCTAGCAGAGCCTTTAGGGTCAGATTGACCTGGGGTCAAACCCATAGCTGGGTTACCTCACAGCCCTGTGACAGGCAAGGTCATGTGGTGTCTTCTCGGAGCCTCAGTTTCCTCCATGAAAAATGGGGTCAGTGACTCTGACCTCAGGAGAGTATGTTGGGATTCAAGCAGGGAGACGAAGCTGCCCAAAGTGCTTGGACTCAGGAGGTCGCCTGGCTGGGGGAGCCCCAATGCAGGACAAGGCCTCGATGGTCAATGCTGGGCTCAACACCGGTGAAAATCAAGGATTTCTAGTCCCCTGTTCACGTCTGGACTTGGTCACTTAGAGCAGAGTGACCTTGAATGCTGGGACCACTGGTCATCTGTAAAATGGGGTGCAATCACTCAGCACCCAGTGGGCTCCCTAATAACAGCAACTCCCTCCAATAGTTGCCCAGCTGGGCTCCCTTCAACTCCTCCTACACCCGCCAGGGCTGCAGGCAGGGACTGGCTGGACCTCATGTGGTAGGGAGGGGGTGTAGAGGAGGAGGGAAAAGGGCAGCCTGGCCTTCTCCCTGCCCAGGGTCTGTGTCCACCACTGTCTTCATGTCCGCAGGACCAGCCATGCATGGAGCTGGACCCTGGGATGGAGTCTGTGGACCAGGACAGTGAGGTCGGTGTATATTCAGTGACCCTCACGTCCCCAGATGTCCAACCTACCCAACTGTGCACCGTGTGGCCCACCTGGCTTCTTTGGCGTGTTCCTGCGACGTAGGGGATGTGAGGGTCACCGAGCAGTTGGCTGGGGAGGGGACAGACGAAAGCAGCCATGTCAAGGGACCGTTGTGTTACACGTGTGTGCTGCGAGCTGTGTCACCCAGAAGTGCTGTCTGCAGGGCCCCTCTGTGTGCCTGACCACGGACAGGAGGCCTGGTTGCCGCACAGGAGAGAGGCCTGTGAGACCGTGAGGGGATCCCTGCCACACTCATGTGGGCGGAGATCCCAGGCCATGTCCAT
Source organism: Diceros bicornis minor (assembly GCF_020826845.1). Classification (NCBI taxonomy): domain Eukaryota; kingdom Metazoa; phylum Chordata; class Mammalia; order Perissodactyla; family Rhinocerotidae; genus Diceros; species Diceros bicornis. The sequence continues at coordinate 406,744 of NW_026691844.1, read as the reverse complement.
GCTCATCGGGGCTGATGTTGCTCCGTGTCCAACCCTCACCGGACAGTTGGGAAACTGAGGCCAGGAGAAGCAGGGACAGGCCCTGGGGTCACAAGGTGGGCAGAGTCCAGAGGGGAAGAGAGCATTCCAAGCTCTTAGGCCAGCCTCAGCACTTCCAAGGGGTTTGCTTTGGGAATGAGAGCCCCTAATACCCTGGGGGACCCCTGCCAACGCCCTCCCATGTAGGGCCCTTTGCTATACGCATCCCCACGTGGACACACTCACACACACAAGCATACACACACACTCTGAATGCCCAGCCCGGTCTCAGAAGGGAAGTGCTCACTGGGGAGGTGACAGGAGGAAGGAAGAAAGAGGTTGGAGGCAGCTCTGCCATGGGGCATGGGCATCCGGTCCCCTAACAACATGCCCAGGCCCATAGCATGAAGGGGAGAGATGCCAGACTGGTGGGCAGGGGGTCCCCAAGGTACACAGGGGGATGCAGGGGTTGGGGCCATCCCTAGAGCAGCCTGTAGAGAACCAGGTCTGGCGTCCTGTGGCCACCACTCTGGGCACCGGGAACTAGGATGTGACCCCCTAGGGGGGAGGGGATACAGCAGAGAAGGCTAGATCTTACGCCTCTGTAAATTGGGGTGCATAGATGGGGTGACTCTAAGGGTCCCACAGGCTTGTAGAAGAGTCTATTGACCTTCGTTCTCCATCCATGACCCACTGTTCTCTGAGTCCTTGTAAAATGCATTCCATTCCCTCGAGGTCTTGCTGAGCAGAAGGCAGCCTGAGAGCTTGGGGACTGGGGCCCCGGGCAGTGCAGAACATGGCAGAGCACTGGTCGACTTGTCTGGGGACCAGGGACAAGGCCATCCTTGTCGGAGCCTCGAGGGCCTCCTTTGGAAGTGAGGTGGAGTCATTGCCCTGGCTGGGGCGAGGAGGCCTTGTGAGTCAACGGGACACGCCACGGCCAGTGGAGGGAAAGCGGGGAGCAAGAGAGGCTTCTGAGGTCCCTCACGTCCCTCCTGGATCCCACAGGTCCTGCTCCTTTGCGTCCTCGGCCCTGGTGGAACCACTGCCTTGAGGACCCCAAACAAAGAAAGGTGTGTGTTTTGCTTTCTGCTTTCCTGCCTGGGGCTGCAAGGCTGGGGCTGACCACCAGGGGTGTCCTGTGTCCACTCATGCTCAATGCAGCAAGTGGAGCAGGGAAGGGACGCCCAGGGCTCGTTCTGGGTGTTCCCCTGTCAAAAGCAACAGGCACCTTTGATTACTGGCATCCACGTCCACAATGGGAGCTGCTCAGAGGCGGGAGGGGACCCTGAGATCCTTTCATGATTCTTTCAGCTACTGTGGCCCCAGCACTCACCCTGAGCAGGGCCCATGTTAGTCCTGAGGGCAGTGCTGAAAGCACCCACATGGTCTCTGTCCTCCAGGAGCTCACAGCCTGGAGGTGGAAAGGACAAAATCATGAACAAATCCATGTGAAAAAGAAGAGAAGGTGCTACAGAGCAATGAAGCAGGGTGCTGGAGGAGGGAGGGCCTGGAGCCCCTAGGTGGGTGTAAAGGGCCCCCTGGGGACATTTGTGCCCTGAGCAGAAGGACAAGAGGAGCCAGCCCTGCATCTGTCTGCAAACAGCGTGCTGGGGGGAAGCTCAAAGGCACAGAGACTTGGAGGCAGAAGAGGATTTGACGAGAGAGGAGGTGAGAAAAGAGCCAGTGTGGCTAGAGTGAGCTGGGGAGGAGAGAAGTGAGGGAGAGAGGATGGCAGGGCCAGACCCAGGCCTGGAAGGAGGTACTAGCTGTCTATGCTGGGTGACAGCATTAGCCTCACTTAGCACTTACGAGACCTATCATTGAGCATCTGACAGTGTCTCTACCAGGGTCCAGGCTCAGGTCAGCTGGGAGGCTCCCCGTCACGGTCTAGCAGGAGGCTGGGGCTGTGTTCTCAACTGAAGCTCGATAGAGGCAGGAGCCATCTCGGAGATCATTCGCAAGTATCGGGGCAGTGGTAGGATTCAGTTTGGATGGGGGGGTTTCAGGCCTTTTCTGTCTGTGGGCCGGGACCCTCTGCCAGTTCTTTGCACTAGGGGGTGTCATAGGGAAGGAAGCTCATAATATCTGATATGGCTTCTCCTGAATAGTGGATCAGAGAGACAGAAAGAGGGAGAGAAAGAGAGACAGTGACACACAGAGATAGAAAGATGGGGAGGAGAGACAAAGAGAGTAGACACAGACAGAGACAGGGAGACAAAGAGAGAGACAGAGAGACAGGGAGAGACCAAGAGAGATACAGACAGCCAGAGACACAGAGACAGAGAGAGACAAAGACAGAGAGAGAGAGACAGAGACAGAGAGATAGAATGAACACAGGAGAGACAGAACCACACAGAAGTCACAGACTTTTCATTAAGCTGACCGTGGAAGGGACATCCCATCACTCGGCCCTATTCTATTGGTTAGAAGCCAGCCGCAAAGTCCATTCTCATAGAGGAGCGGGGATTACATAGGATGTGTGCCTAGGAAGTGGGAACGCTGGGAGCCGTTGTGGGGGCTGCCCACCACATAGGCTGAGATGACCACCACTCAGGCACTTGGACCTGAGTCTAAACATAACAGGAGGCCCTGGAGGGTTGCGAGCCAGAAGGAGATGATGTCTGAACGTCATTTCATTTCAACCCTCCCTAGGAACACTGGGAAACAGGCAAGAGGGGAAGTGCCTCTCCCAGACGCCCAGCAGACCCAAGCCTCTTTGCGTTGTATTCTCTGCCACAGCCAGCCCTTTCTGTAATCCTTGCACTGCCAAGTCTGTGCAGGAGCTACGTGTGGGAGCAGCCCACGGGATTCACAGACTCTGAAGGGATCTCTAGGTCTATACACCTGATGACATCCCTAGGAAGTAGATGCTAGAATGACCCCCACTACAGAGAGGGACATGAACACAGGAGAGACCCTGAGAGGGGAGGCCCTGAGAGGTGCAGGGTTGTCCAGGGTGACATCACTGGCAAGAAGCAGGAGCGGGACTGAATTCAACTCTGTGTCCTCAAAGCTGGGGCCCTGGTTGCGTCCAGACCTCCCCAGAGGCTGTGGGGTGGACTGTGTCGGTGTGACTGTGTCTGGACAGGGTATGGAGATGGAGAGTGAGCAGTCAGCAGCCCGGGGGGCCCTTAGGAAGGTCTTGTGTGAGGAGGAAGCTTAGGTAAGGAGATCCCAGGAAGTGACCTCACAGAGCCCAATAGAACTTGGAACCCTGGTAACTAGGCACCCACATCCTAAACACAGCCCCCAAGCGAGCTCACTTCTCTAGCACTTGTCTAGAAGGAGCAATATGTTCAGTTGCTGCTTCCCAATGACCAGGGGCCGGAGCCCCAGGAAAGCCCCCAAAGACCGATGCAGATGCTGGTGCCCCTCTCACGGCCGACGGCTCTGGTCGTTTACCCGGAGGGACGGAAAGGTAACACCGGGAGGCCCAGGGAAGGCCATTCCAAACCAGGCTACCACTGTGGTCCCATCTGGGCAGCCCCACATCCCCTCCCCATGTGTGCCTGGAAGGGCGGGTTCATGTGGGTAGACCACCATGAGCAGGAGCAGTCGGTGAGGTGTTAGAAGCCTTGGGGGGTCGGTCAGGTTCAAAGCCCAGGTCAAGGCCGGCTGGGTGGGATGTGGAGTGCGGGGTGGTGCCCTTCTGCCTGAGGTTTATCCCAAGCCCCTGAGGTGTAGGTCTTTCCTCAGGGGTGGAATAATGTGCAGGCACAGGTGTGTGCCTGATCTGGGAGAATTAGGACCAGAGGGCAGAAGCAGCAGCAAGGACAGCTGGGCAGGGCTCTGATGCCTCTGGGACGGAGCCAGTCACTGTCTTTGCAGAGCTCCACGAAGAAGATCAGCGTGGAGCTGGCGGAAGGGGATATTCCATCCATCTCCCCGATGGAGGCGCCGGTGTCCCACAGGCCTGGACCAGCAGCTAACGGGAGACGGTCTGCAGTGACAGTGATAAAACCCTCAGAGCCACCAGAAGACCCAGCTTCAATCCCGGGAGAACCATCATACCCACCATGTCCTGCAGCAGCGCAGGAGGCAGCTGAGGCCCCAGCCTCCGTGCAGGGAGCGCCATCCCCTGCACAGTCTCCTGTAGGAGACCAGGAGGCAGAAGAGGCCCAAACCTCTGTGCAGGGAGGGCCATCCCCTGCACAGCCTCCTGCAGGAGACGAGGAGGCAGCTGAGATCCCTGCCTCCGTGCTGGGACAGACATCTCCTGCACAGACTCCCGCAGGACTCCAAGAGGCAGCTGAGGCCTCAGCCTCTGTGCAGGGAGAGCCATCCCCTGCACAGTCTCCTGCAGGAGAACAGGAGGCAGCTGAGGCCCCAGCCTCTGTGCAGGGAGAGCCATCCCCTGCACAGTCTCCTGCAGGAGACAGGGAGGCAGCTGAGGCCCCAGCCTCTGTGCAGGGAGAGCCATCCCCTGCACAGCCTCCAGCAGGAGAACAGGAGGCAGCTGAGGGCCCAGCCTCTGTGCAGGGAGAGCCATCCCCTGCACAGGCTCCTGCAGGAGATCAGGAGGCAGCTGAGGGCCCAGCCTCCGTGCAGGGAGAGCCATCCCCTGCACTCTCTCCAGCAGGAGAACAGGAGGCAGCTGAGGGCCCAGCCTCTGTGCAGGGAGAGCCATCCCCTGCACAGTCTCCTGCAGGAGACAGGGAGGCAGCTGAGGCCCCAGCCTCTGTGCAGGGAGAGCCATCCCCTGCACAGCCTCCAGCAGGAGAACAGGAGGCAGCTGAGGCCCCAGCCTCTGTGCAGGGAGAGCCATCCCCTGCACAGGCTCCTGTAGGAGAACAGGAGGCAGCTGAGGGCCCAGCCTCCGTGCAGGGAGAGCCATCCCCTGCACTGTCTCCGGCAGGAGACCAGGAGGCAGCTGAGGCCCCAGCCTCTGTGCAGGGAGAGCCATCCCCTGCACAGTCTCCTGCAGGAGACAGGGAGGCAGCTGAGGCCCCAGCCTCTGTGCAGGGAGAGCCATCCCCTGCACAGCCTCCAGCAGGAGAACAGGAGGCAGCTGAGGGCCCAGCCTCCGTGCAGGGAGAGCCATCCCCTGCACAGTCTCCTGCAGGAGAACAGGAGGCAGCTGAGGTCCCAGCCTCTGTGCAGGGAGAGCCATCCCCTGCACAGCCTCCAGCAGGAGAACAGGAGGCAGCTGAGGTCCCAGCCTCTGTGCAGGGAGAGCCATCCCCTGCACAGCCTCCAGCAGGAGAACAGGAGGCAGCTGAGGGCCCAGCCTCTGTGCAGGGAGAGCCATCCCCTGCACAGCCTCCTGCAGGAGAACAGGAGGCAGCTGAGGTCCCAGCCTCTGTGCAGGGAGAGCCATCCCCTGCACAGTCTCCTGCAGGAGAACAGGAGGCAGCTGAGGGCCCAGCCTCCGTGCAGGGAGAGCCATCCCCTGCACAGTCTCCTGCAGGAGACAGGGAGGCAGCTGAGGTCCCAGCCTCTGTGCAGGGAGAGCCATCCCCTGCACAGCCTCCAGCAGGAGAACAGGAGGCAGCTGAGGGCCCAGCCTCTGTGCAGGGAGAGCCATCCCCTGCACAGCCTCCAGCAGGAGAACAGGAGGCAGCTGAGGGCCCAGCCTCCGTGCAGGGAGAGCCATCCCCTGCACAGTCTCCTGCAGGAGAACAGGAGGCAGCTGAGGGCCCAGCCTCCGTGCAGGGAGAGCCATCCCCTGCACAGTCTCCTGCAGGAGACAGGGAGGCAGCTGAGGTCCCAGCCTCTGTGCAGGGAGAGCCATCCCCTGCACAGCCTCCAGCAGGAGAACAGGAGGCAGCTGAGGGCCCAGCCTCTGTGCAGGGAGAGCCATCCCCTGCACAGCCTCCAGCAGGAGAACAGGAGGCAGCTGAGGGCCCAGCCTCTGTGCAGGGAGAGCCATCCCCTGCACAGCCTCCAGCAGGAGAACAGGAGGCAGCTGAGGGCCCAGCCTCTGTGCAGGGAGAGCCATCCCCTGCACAGCCTCCAGCAGGAGAACAGGAGGCAGCTGAGGGCACAGCCTCTGTGCAGGGAGAGCCATCCCTTGCACAGTCTCCTGCAGGAGAACAGGAGGCAGCTGAGGGCCCAGCCTCCGTGCAGGGAGAGCCATCCCCTGCACAGTCTCCTGCAGGAGACAGGGAGGCAGCTGAGGTCCCAGCCTCTGTGCAGGGAGAGCCATCCCCTGCACAGCCTCCAGCAGGAGAACAGGAGGCAGCTGAGGGCCCAGCCTCTGTGCAGGGAGAGCCATCCCCTGCACAGCCTCCAGCAGGAGAACAGGAGGCAGCTGAGGGCCCAGCCTCCGTGCAGGGAGAGCCATCCCCTGCACAGTCTCCTGCAGGAGAACAGGAGGCAGCTGAGGGCCCAGCCTCCGTGCAGGGAGAGCCATCCCCTGCACAGTCTCCTGCAGGAGACAGGGAGGCAGCTGAGGTCCCAGCCTCTGTGCAGGGAGAGCCATCCCCTGCACAGCCTCCAGCAGGAGAACAGGAGGCAGCTGAGGGCCCAGCCTCTGTGCAGGGAGAGCCATCCCCTGCACAGCCTCCAGCAGGAGAACAGGAGGCAGCTGAGGGCCCAGCCTCTGTGCAGGGAGAGCCATCCCCTGCACAGCCTCCAGCAGGAGAACAGGAGGCAGCTGAGGGCCCAGCCTCTGTGCAGGGAGAGCCATCCCCTGCACAGCCTCCAGCAGGAGAACAGGAGGCAGCTGAGGGCCCAGCCTCTGTGCAGGGAGAGCCATCCCTTGCACAGGCGCCTGAAGGAGACAGGGAGGCAGCTGAGGCTAATTTCTGCGGCCTGGGAGAGCTGGCTCAGGACCCTCCCTCATTAGCACCTCCAGTCCCATTTGTTCCACCTACTCCCTTACCACAAATTTCCCTCCCCATCCTCCTAATTGTGTTTCTCTATTTCTTGGTTTCTTTCATTGATTTTTTTTTATTGTTTATATCTTGATTATTTAAAATAAATTTCACTTTCATCTTTTAACAGTTTACTGTTTTTCATTTTAAATTGTACACTTCATGAGCATTAAGTACATGCACAATGCTGTGCAGCCATCACCGCTGTATGTGTTTAGAATATTTCATTCTCCAAAAGAACACCGTGTTCTAAAAGCACTCACTCCCACTTTCTCCCTCAGGCCCTGGCAACCCCTAATCTGTTTTCTGTCACTGTTTCCTTTTTTTTTAAAATCAGTTCAGGATGTTTCCTATAAGTGAAATCATGCCATAGTTGGCCATGTGTTTTCTGCCCATTTCTTTTCGCACGGCCTGATAGGTTTTCCTTTTCTGTTTTTATTTGAAATAGAATTTCTCTAATTTGATAGGAAAATCCCAGATGGAGTCTAGATTTGATGTATCAAAGAAAGCCCTTTCGGTAAATATGTGCATAATCTTGGGGTACAGACTGCTGTTCTAAGTGGGACACCAGAGCCAGAAGCCACACACGAAACGCGTTGCTCTTCCTGCGGCCTAAACAAAAGCAAGAAAGGGTAGAAAGCTGGAAAGACAAACCAAGAGGCAGCTGAGGCCTCAGCCTCCAAGCAGGGAGAGCCATCCCCTGCACTGGCTCCTGCAGGAGACAGGGAGGCAGCTGAGGCTACAGCCTCTGTGCAGGGAGAGCCATCCCCTGCACAGGCTCCTGCAGGAGATCAGGAGGCAGCTGAGGGCCCAGCCTCTGTGCAGGGAGAGTCAAGCCCTGCACAGGCACCTGCATGAGACAGAGAGGCAGCTGAGGCCAAATTCTGAGGCCTGGGAGAGCTGGCTCAGGACCCTCCCTCATTAGCACCTCCAGTCCCACCTGTTCCACCTGCTCCCTTACCACAAATTTCCTTCCCCATCCTCCTAATTGTGTTTCTCTATTTCATGGTTCCTTTCATTGCTTTATTTTATTGTTTATATCTTGATTATTTAAAATAAATTTCACTTTCATCTTTGAACACTTTACTGTTTTACATTTTAAATTGTACAGTTCCTGAGCATTAAGTACATTCACAATGCTGTGCAGCCATCACCGCTGTATGCGTTTACAATATTTCATTCTCCAAAAGAACACCCTGTTATAAAAGCACTCACTCCCACTTTCTCCCTCAGGCCCTGGCAACCCCTAATCTGTTTTCTGTCACTGTTCCTTTTTTTTTTTAAATCTGTTCAGGATGTTTCCTATAAGTGAAATCATGCCATAGGTGGCCATGTGTTTTCTGCCCATTTCTTTTCGCACGGCCTGATAGGTTTTCCTTTTCTGTTTTTATTTGAAATAGAATTTCTCTAATTTGATAGGAAAATCCCAGATGGAGTCTAGATTTGATGTATCAAAGAAAGCCCTTTCGGTAAATATGTGCATAATCTTGGGGTACAGACTGCTGTTCTAAGTGGGACACCAGAGCCAGAAGCCACACACGAAACGCGTTGCTCTTCCTGCGGCCTAAACAAAAACAAGAAAGGGTAGAAAGCTGGAAAGACAAACCAAGAGGCAGCTGAGGCCTCAGCCTCCAAGCAGGGAGAGCCATCCCCTGCACTGGCTCCTGCAGGAGAACAGGAGGCAGCTGAGGCCCCAGCCTCTGTGCAGGGAGAGCCATGCCCTGCACAGGCTCCTGCAGGAGAACGAGAGTCAGCAGAGGGCCCAGCCTCCGTGCAGGGAGAGCCATCCCTTGCACAGTCTCCTGCAGGAGACAGGGAGGCAGCTGAGGCCCCAGCCTCTGTGCAGGGAGAGCCATCCCCTGCACAGCCTCCAGCAGGAGAACAGGAGGCAGCTGAGGGCCCAGCCTCTGTGCAGGGAGAGCCATCCCCTGCACAGGCTCCTGCAGGAGAACAGGAGGCAGCTGAGGGCCCAGCCTCTGTGCAGGGAGAGCCATCCCCTGCACAGTCTCCTGCAGGAGACAGGGAGGCAGCTGAGGTCCCAGCATGACCCTTTGAAGGAATGGAAAGAAAGTCAAAAGGGCTAAGGGTCAAAACAGTGTAGACAACACTATTGGTCACCTCTCCAGTAACTATTCCATCTCCTCTTCCTCACTCCTAACAGAATCACACTTGGGTTCCAGCAGCCACCCTCCTCCACACATAGTCATGTGCTTTAGAGGAAGACGACTCCATTCTTGATTTTAGGAAGTGGATACGTTGAGACTTAAGTCAGTCATGGCCACCTCTTTTCTCCCTGCCAGTGATTAGTTAAAGAATGGCATGAGTGAAAGCAGGAAAAGAAGTTATTGCATGCTCTAAACAAGAGATGGTAGTTTGGACCAGGGAGTTGTCAATGGAGATAGAGATTTGCACGGAGAAATAAGGTAGAGCAACGTGTACAGGATGTCTCCTAGGTCTTAGGCAAATAACGACCAATCTTTTCCATATAGTCAAAGCCAGAGAAATATTTTTTAAAAATTAAGAGTCTTATGTTATTCTTAATATATTTCACTTAAATAAATCTAATTAGAACTATTCAAGGATCATACCTAAAACATATCTCATCCTCATGCAGGATACTGGCTTCAGAAGTTCATGCAAACTTATCAAGAATGAATGAGGCTAACTAGATTTTGTCTTACAATACAAATCAATGTTTTCTAAAATTCTAACTTATAATTAACAATCCTGCCTACAAATAACATCAATTTCTGAATATCATTTATTTTGCCTTGCCTGCTTCAAAAAATGATTTAAGCTAGCAAAATGTCCAAATCAATTAAAAGCCAAGCCAAGAATAAAGTAGTCCAAGGATTTCTGACCACTCTTGTGTTATCTAAAAATAATTCCAGAGAAATTACATGGAGGTACCTAATGAATTATGCTCATCAAATTTATCAAATTAGGTCTCATAACAACAGTAATGAAGGTTCCTATTACACATACCAACAGACCCAGGCAAAAATATAACCTACCTTGACAAGTTGATGAAGTGCCATTTCTTTCAGAAGGTGGTGTACTTGGACTGTTGAAATGACGTGAAGCTCCTCAGTCCTCGCCATCGTTTGTAACACTCTTTGAGCGGCACGTACGACGACGTGACAACGGCACTTCAGCTTTTTCGCTTAAGCTTTCATCCGCTGGCTTCCCTCAAAGTGAAAGAACCTCTATTCATAATATTTCTAATTAAACAAACATTCATCATCCTCTGCAGCTAGAGTGAGCAACCACTCGAATTTGCCCAGGATTGGGAGGTCCCCCAGGCTGTAAGATTTTCAGGGCTAAACCTGGGAAAGTACCTGGCAAATCTGGACAAGTTGGTCACCCTATCTGTAGCATCAAATTAGGACAGGAGAGAAACACTTATGCTGTCAGAGATATTTATAGAGAAATTATCATCAACTTACATAACTTACAAAAAGATAATAGTCAAAGATTAATAATGTAATAAAGGCACAACCACTTGAGTATTCGTTTATATTGAGATTCATTAAAATATCAAGCAGGGAGGATTAAAAGAAAGACCAAAAGTATATTCTTAGTTACTGCTATTTCCTTAAATGAATCATTCTGGATAAAAAGTACTTTATTATATTTTTTTCAAGTCCCAATAATCAAGCTGAATATATCAACCACATACTTACACGAAGAAGAGACTGTCGCCACGCTAAAGCAGCACAAAGTAAGACTAAGCTTTTCCCACTTCCTGTAGGGCTCTCCAACAAACAATGCTGCTTACTTTTTAATCCTCGGACAATCTATTGACACAAAAACAATAAAAACAAAATCAGTAAACAATTTACTTCATTAGGGTCTGTCTGCATCACAAGTACAAACACAACAAGCAGTTGTGTTTTCTCGTTGATGCAAGGCCCAGCATGAAGTAGCACGGCCCTTCCTCACCTCGGAGACAGGCTGTCCCACTGCTGCTTCGTGCTCCTCTACCAGGACTCCTTGGCTACTTTATCCCTGCTTGTGGGCCCACGTGACCTCTGGATCCTTTTCTGCCGTGAGGAATCATTCCGGTCCTTGTCCCTTGGCTGGCTGTTTATGCGGCTTGTTTCTCCTCTTGTCTGTGTGTCTCTTCTACAGACATGTGGTTCGGTTTGTTTCTGGGTAAAATGGCCTTGAGCAAATGAACTAAGAGGAGACCAGAGGGGAGAATTTGGGCTCGTTATTATCTGTGATGGGCAGATACTTAAGTTTGGTAGTGGGCCATTACGCGTTCTCAGGTGGTTGTATCGCTATACTGACACTTAAGAGAGGCGGCACTGGGCCGGCCCCGTGGCTTAGCGGTTAAGTGCGCGCGCTCCGCTACTGGCGGCCCGGGGTTCGGATCCAGGCGCGCACCAACTCACTGCTTCTCCGGCCATGCTGAGGCCGCGTCCCACATACAGCAACTAGAAGGCTGTGCAACTATGACATACAAGTATCTACTGGGGCTTTGGGGAAGAAAACAAAAAGGAGGAGGATTGGCAATAGATGTTAGCTCAGAGCGGGTCTTCCTCAGCAAAAAGAGGAGGATTAGCATGGATGTTAGCTCAGGGCTGATCGCCCTCACAAAAAAAAAAACAAAAAGAGTGGTGGCACCTTGTAGTAAGATGAGCATAAGCTGTGGGGTTGAGAGGGAAACGGGTGAGAATTGCAGCTCTCCTGTTTATTGGCTGTAACCAAGTTACTTAGCTTCTCTTAGCTCAGTTTCCTCATATGTTAAATAGGAATAGTGATGCCTACGTGGTAGAGTTAAGATTAAATGAGATAATATATGTGCTTATCAAGATAACTCAATGTGCTATTGGAACGTAGGTAAGTTTTTAAGACATAATTGTTATTTTTGTTATGATGCTTAGTGATTGTACATGTAAATGTAACAGAGAGGATTTTTATCCAGTTTGAAACTCTAAGTGGTTTAAGTTCTTTTGTACAAAGACGTAAGAGATATATAAAACTGTCATTATGATAAGTATGTAAGATCCTCCCCAAAATTGTAATCAACTGTTACATAGAGATAGTTACTATGAAAAACAGAACCAGAAGGAGGGAGGACACAGGAGGATAAAAATATATATATATGTGATTCGTACATCATAACCCTTGGCATGTCAGATAAATGGGCTCAAAAGTAATGGGAAATTGGGAGAAAGCAGTGTCTGAGATTTCTGCAGCCAGTTCCAACCAGTCCGATTGTGCTAAGTGAAAACTGTCCTTCATGACTTGAGCTCTAAGTTGTACATATTATCTTAGGAGGCTCAGGGGTGGCGGGTGGCGTGTATCTTTAAGATTAAGCATGACTTTGGTAGGAATAGAACTTTAGTCCTAACCTGCACGTAAGGGGGTTGATGATACCAAATACATTTGGTGTGTATTTTTAATGTGCTGTCTGCCCTGTCTTCAGCAGAGATTCTGCCTTGCTCTAAATTAACAGGCGTCTCTCTGGGGTCCACCCTCCGCGTGGGATCCTCTTAGAAGGAGGCCCATCTTGGAAGTACGCCGGAAGCCCCCAGACTTGAGTTCTAGGCTCCGTGGTCCTCGTCCACGAGGCTGTGACTGCCTGGCCTCACTGTGATGGAAATGGAAGATGAATTATCTTCAGCCCCGCATTGTGTTTTGAAGTTCAAACCAGGATTAGCCGACCCTGGAGGCGATTTTAAGCAAGCGTCTTCATGTGTTCCTTTTATCTTAATGTTTGTCACTAAAGTGTTGGGAAAACTCTGTTCCTATCTGTCATTCATATAAAAGATCTGATAGCCCCACTTCTGATCATTGAAACCCCTCAAGACCTCATTAAATTAGAACTCCATCTGTCCAGATCGGAGTGAAGAAATTCCCTCGCTGCTTCTCCATCACTCCCTCCACCTCCCTCTTTCTTCCTTGGCTCATCTTACATAGATGGCACCCCTAAAGCTTTGGATTTTTTTCAGTACAACTAGTTTCTAACTTGCACATTTGGATTTCAGCCTGCCTTTTCAAAGCAAATGATGGCCACAGACCCCTCGAGCAGCTGCCACAGGGGCTGTGTTCCCCTCTCTCCCCTTTCCAGATAGCTTTCTCCTTTCTTTCTGCCCCATCAGCTCGAGGATGGCTGAGAATAACAGTGACTTAATATCTATGGGTTATAACTGGTGATAGGTCCCAGAGCACTTGACGTCTTTCATCTCCTTTAGTCCTCACAGCTCCCATTTTGCTCATGAGAAAGTAGGAGACTTCCAAGGGTTACATCATAGTTCCCAGGTCACATAGCTCATGACCCCAAATCCAGTGATGGTTTGACTCTAAAATGCTCCCTGTCGGGACAAAAGGGAAGAGCCGTCTGGTCTGCCTCCTCCCCACCTCCCCAAGCCATGGGAATACCTACCACCAGTTACTTGGGGGTCCAGATAGCAGAGCTTCAGTAAGGAATATGCGGTACAGTCCCCCAGGCTGATTGCATCTCCTGGGAGAAACGTCATAAGAGCTAAGTTAGGTTTTATGGCACCAAATTAAATGAGATAATACGTGTAAAAGAACTTTGTAAAACTTTTCCAGTGCTTTGTGCTGTGGCCTGGGGATCTAACTGCTTTTCAATGGAAATACTGAATTTTTGTAATATGGTATTTAACATCCTCTCTTGTGCTTTTTAAAACCAATATCCTCATGAACTATCAGGTCACTTGAATTGGCTTGACACAAGCGTGCATGATCTTTGCTTACAAGAGCGACAGCTTAAGCGTAGTCTCCCTTCACTTCTTGGCAGCGCCCCATCATCTCCATCTGCTGGGGACACCGGGACTCGTGGCTGCTGATGGCATCAGGACCAGCCCTGTACGTGGTCCGTGTGGAGCACCGCGTGTCCGGCCTGCAGCTGCTGTGCCAGCAGGCCATTGCCAGCGCCCTGCGAGAGGACAAGGATGTCAGCAAGCTGACCCCGCCCCCCCGCCTCTGCTCCCACCTCCCCACTGCCTTCATCCCCACCATCAAGGTGAAGCCCTTCCACTCACCTTCTCCTCCTTCCTCACTCGTGCTGGCTGCCTGTTCCCGAAGGCTCGCCAAGAGGAGGGCCGAGACAAGGAACACAGGCGAGAGTCCCAGAGCAGGAGCACAGAAGTCACGTCTGCTCCTCTGCAAGATGAAGGTGTGCGGCTCCGCAAAGTCCCACCTCGGTCTCCCACGCGCGCAGTCTGTCCCTAGCATCACCCTTAGTGTCCACAAGAGAGTCACCTTGTGTGATAGGCATTAGCTTTCTCATGGCAGAGGCAGTATCCCGAGCGTGGCTGCCGTTGTCGTCCTGATGATCAGTCTGCCTTGTTCAGTCCTGACTCCCTGGCAGATGCTGCCGTTATCCCCTCTTGAGAAAGCAGGAAACGCGTTCTTAGAAGTGAGGGACTTGCTCTGTGGCTCGTTAGGGGAACGGTCAGGATGGGACCCTGTCAATTCTGGGGCCTGCTCTCCTCATCACTGTGCGGAGGGGCGACCCTCACCCAGCCCTCGCTGTCAGCGTCCTCTATGCTGACTGGAGCTTGAGAACTGGTCTGTCGCTATGGTAGCATGTGGACTGGACCTGCCTGTGGCTGTTCCAGTGTGGGTTCCCTGTTCCCTCTGGCCCTCCGCATGTAGGTTGCTTCCTGTGTTCTCTTTTTTGTTTTCTGTCTCTGCTTCTAAGTATCAGATTGACTTCTTGGTTAATTTTTTCCTAAAACATCCGAGTTTTAGAATCTGTTGTGATATTTTCTTCAAGTTGCTTTACACTCTTGGTTCCACACCAGTGATTCTGGACCCTGGCTGCTCGTTAAAATCGCCTGGGGAGTTTTTAGAACATACACGTGCCCAGGCTCACCCCCACAAGATTCCAGTTCCATCGTCTGTGGTGGGATCCGGGCTGAGGTCTCTGAAAGCTGCCAGGAGGTTGTGACGTGCGCCCAGAGTTGGGAGTCATTGTCCCGCACCGCACAGTTAACCCTCCCCGAGCCGCCAGCCAGTGCTCCGCCAGGGTAATCAGTGATGTGCACGCTCTTTTCTCTCCACGTCCTGCCTCCAGCCCCCGATTCCGGACCCCGACAACACGCGCGACTTTGTCAGCTGCCCCTCGGCCGGCAACGAGCGTCTGCGCCGCACCGTGAAGCGCACAGAGCGCGGCCCGGAGGTGGGCGGCCCGTGCCACACGCTCTGCCTGGAGCACCCGGGCGGGCTCGTGCGCGTCCTCGAGGGGCGGCGCGTCAGCCAGCTGCGCCGGAGCTCGTCATCACGGACCCGCGCTCAGACAGCAACGCAGGGGGGCGCCTCGCCAGGGACTGCAGACCCCTCTCGGGGGGTGCGGACTGGTATTCCTGACTGCCCACGCACAGGTAACGCCTATCTGTGAACGTTTGGCTAGCGTGGAACATCCCTGAAGCTACTCCGTTTCCAAAATCCTACTGAAGTTACCGATTCCCTAAGTGGACTTTCCCACGGGTTTTTAAGAGCGCTCCTGAGGCTCCGTGTGGCTGGGGCTGTGGGGGGAGGAGACATCGGCTGTCATCAAGGGGAGGCTGGCGCGGGCCTTTTGGGAATGGCAGCCTCCTCTTTCAGTTATTTGTCAGGTATCCACTGAGGGCCTGAATGTGCTGTTGAGACCGTCAAAACAGTAGTGAGATGCCGTCGCTGCCCCCCAGAGCGAGTGACAGGATTAAACGCTTCAGACCTTCAGCCTGCTCCTCAGCCTCCTGCGGGGATCCTGCTTCTGCGCTCGCTAAGCCACCCTTAGCTGCTTTTTAGCTGATGACCAAGGAGACTTTCTTGCTGGTCCGTAAAGATTTCGCATGACAGTCACTCCCTCCTTCTAAAGACTCTCTTATACCAATCTTCATGACTCCGTTGCCGCATTCAGGGGGCTCACTGCACACCTCTCTCTGGGACCCTAGAGTGTGAGCCTCCAGGGAAGGGACTTTGCTCTTTTTGTTTGTAGTCACAGTCGAGGCCTGTGGCCTCTGTCAGCAGTACCTGCCGGCTCAAACGTTCCCCCGCCTCCCTGTGAAATCTTGCCGGTCACCTAGAGCAGAGTGAGCAGCTGTCCCCTCTGTGCCCATCGCCCGTCAGTCAGTTGAGCTGCTGGTATCCCTCGGGGCACACAGTCCCTGAATCCTGAGGGCCCGGAGGGAGGGAACTGAGTCATCTTTGTACCCCCAGTGCCTGGCAAGCACCTGACCGTGGGACAACGTGGGTTGAATTAGATTTGTTTTCATTAGTTCATACTTGTTCTCTCCACTTTCCATCTCCTGTTCCCTCTCCCGCCCGTTAGACTGGCCTCTGCCCCCATTCTGTCCCTGAAGCCGCTGCGCCGTGCAGCATCACCAGTTAGCCGAGTGTCACGTGCAATGGGCTTTTTCAACCTTGGCCTCACTTGCCCACCTCAGTATTTTACAGTCGATCCACTTGCTGTCTGCTTTTCTTTATTGGAATGCTCCGCATCTGTAGCAACATTCTGCTGTCAGTGTTACCGTGTAAAATTGAAAGCAGTGAAACTATACTTTAAAAATTGGATATTAGTCAGTTATTTTGTCTTTTGAGTCATGTGATGACCTAGTACCAAGAGCAGGGAGAGCGAGAAGAATTGGAGGCTCGTAGGGAGGCAGGTGGAAAGGAGGGAGAGGGAAGATTCAGAAGGAAGGAAGGCAAAGTGAGAGAAGCCAGAGAGCAGTGCACGTGAACTTAGAAGGAAGTTGCAGTTTCAGGGGAAGAGAGAAGACAGGAGCCATGGCGGTTAGAGATGACTGATGGGGGGACTTGGGAAAGGTCCTGAACCTGAGGGCGCATCGCCGGTTCTCAGTGGGGTCGTTGTCTCTAAGGTTCCTCCCGTGTATGCAGTTTTATAAAACCTATGCTCGGATTCCGTGTTGACGGGAAGTTATGTGAAGAGCTTGCTTCTGTTCCCCCGCTCCTGTGCGTCAATTTCCCACTGAAGAACAGGACAGAAGCAGCGGGGGCTGTGCTGTAGGGACAAGGCTGCAGCCTCCTAAGACCTTGCTTGCGTGGACCTGACCTGAGCGTCCCAGCCTGCTTCTCCGTAGTGGTCACATTTGTCAGCTCCTCCCAACACAGGCTGGCCCAGTTGCTAACAGGCCTGTGGGGAAGGAGGTGTTGTGTTTTTATAATGAAAAGGTTGTAAAGCAAAGCAGATAGGTGGGACGTATTGAGTGCCTGCCTTGTACACGGTCCTCGGGTCTCCTGTGGTTGTGAAGCAGTGCCGGGGCATCTCTGCTTTCAGGGAGTTCATGATCCCTTTTGGGTGAAAGACAACTTAACACTTGAAAAGTTCAATAAAAAAGTCAAGATTTAAATACCTCGAGACAAAAATAGACAATGTGTCACAAGGCAGAACATGACTAATTGCCAACCGAGTGGTAGATGTAACCTGGTTCAGAGAGGAGAGGGTTCCTGACTTTGAGAAGCCAGGACTTGCTCATCGTGAGAAGCTGATGAACTCTCTCAGTCCTCCATGTCGTCGTTTCTCAGATGTGGTCTATGGTCCACCTTCCCGCAGATCGCCTGGGATACTTACTTGAATCCAGGTTCCTAGGCCTGCCCCTTAGATTGGTTCAGCACGTTGGGGACGACGCCTAGAAATCTGCAACTTAGTGGGGGCCCCATGGGATTGCTATGGTCTGAAGTTTTTGATCCCCTGTTGTAAATGTCCCCCAAGTAACTTAACAAATGTGTTTCTCAGAATTACCAGTGTGCGTTTTATAATACATAGCATGAATCCCAATAATTTTTGTTTAGCAAAAGTTCACAAATTTTCCAAAGGAAATCTTTAGTCAGAGCTTGCTATGGACTGAATTGTGTCCCCCCCAAAATTCACATGTTAAAACGCCAATCCACAATGTGACTGTATTTGGAGATAGAGCTTTTAAGGAAGGTGGGGTCCCAATTGGATAGGATTGATGGCCTTATAAGAAAAGGAAGAGGGAGAGCTCTCTCTCGACACGCACGTGTACACTGAGGAAAGGCCACGTGAGCACGCAGCAAGGTGTGCATCCACAAGCCGAGACCCCAGCCAGGCTGGCACTCTGACCTTGGGGCCTGTCAGCCTCTATTATCGTGTGAGCCAACTCCTTATGATCTCTCTCTCTTTTTCTGTATGTGTGTGTATATGTATTTGCCTCCTATTGGTTCTGTTTCTCTGGAGAACCCTGACTAACACAGATTTTAGTACTAAGAAGTGGGGAACTGCTGTAACAAATACCTATAATGTGGAAGCAGCTTTGAAACTGGGTCATGGGTTGAGGTTGGAAGGGTTTTGAGGTACACATTAGAAATATGGATATTAGGGCCATGTCTGGTGAGGTCTCAGACAGAAATGAGGAACATGTTATTGGAAACTGGAGGAAGGCGATCCTTGTCGTAAAGTGGCACAGAACTTGGCTGAACTGTGTTCTAGTGTTTTGTGGAAGAAAAAACTTGCAAGCAAATGAAATTGGATATTTGAGAGATTTCTAAGTAGTTTTCGAGGATTGGCTTGGTTCCTCCTAACTGCTTATAGTAAAATGAGAGAGGAGAGAGACAGACTGAAGAAGGAATTGTTACGCAAAAAGGAACCAGAACTTGGAGATTTGGAAAGTTCTCAGCCTGTCCATACGGGCCGAGACGAAGGAAGGCTGTTGACTTCCTGGATTTGACAGGACGGGATGATGGAGCTGGTCGGCTAGGAACATGCACTATTCTTCAAGAGGGAAAAATGACCCCAAAAGCGATTCAGAGGTGATCAGGGCCACTGCCTCAATTTTAGCAGGCCAGACAGCCTCCACCCGGAGCCTTGAGGACAAGACCCCAGCCCCACAGAGCCGTGGGGACCCTCACCTCGAGCTGTGGGGTGACACTGCCACCCCAGTGGGCCTGGAGGGCAGAGTATTGAACCAAAGAGGGTTATTCTCAAGCCTTAAGGTCTAGAAATTCGGCTTACTAGGCTTCGGACTTGCCTGGGGCCCTTCCTTCTCTCCTGTGTCTCCCTTTGGGATGAGAATGTCACCCTGTGCCTGGCCGGCCGCCGTCTTGTGTGTTTTGGAAGCACGTAACTTGTCTGGTTTCACAGGTTCACGGCTGGAAGGGAGTTTTGCCTCAGTGTGAGTCGTATCTCGGCTCTCACCCATTTCTGATTGAGGTGATATTTAGATGAGACTCTGGATTTTAGACATGAGCGTTAATGCTGGAGTGAGTTAAGACTTTTGGGAGTGTTGGGATGGAATGAATGTATTTTGTGTGGGAGAAAGATATGAATGAGGGGGCAACCAGGGGCGGAATGTATGGACTGAATTGTGTCCACTCCACAAGTTCATATGGTGAAGCTCTAACCCCCATGTGACTGTATTTGGAGACAGGGCTTTTAGGGGGTGATTATGGTTAAATGAAGCTGTAAGGGTAGGATCCTAATCCAGTAGGATTGGTGGCTTTGTAAGAAGAGGAAGAGAGATCTCTCTGCACACACACACACACACACACACACACACGCTGAGGAAAGCCCACGTGAGGACACAGTGAGAGAGTGGCTGTCTGCAGGCCAGGAGGACAGCCCTCACCAGAATCTGGCATGCTGGCACCCTGATCTCGGACTTCCAGCCTCCCAAACTGTGAGAAATAAATTTCTCTTGTTTAAGCCACCTGGTCTGTGGTATTTTGTTATGGTAGCCCAAGCAGACTAAAACAGAACTTTTATTTAAAAGCTTTGAAACTGTGCTTAAAGATTTTTTTAAAATTCTAAAAAGATACCTGATTTGGGTTGTGTGTTTTGAAAAGGCCTCAACCCAGATGAAATAAGCATATTCTTGCAAACTGACAAAACTGGGATGTGAAGCCCCAAACAGTACAGTTCAGCCTTCTCTTCTCAAAGAGGAATATCAACTTACATTTATCTACAACTTGTATGTTTCTTCCAGAATTTTCATGATAAATTAATGACACAGAATCTCTAGAAATAAGAGGTACAGATGTCCATCACCCCCAGGCTCCCTGGGTCTTACTCTGATGTGCTGCACTGAATTTCTAGTTGTTGATGACAGGGAGCAGAGTGATGAGCCTCCAAGTGTGTAACTGTAACACTGAACAAGCAGGACTTGGGGCTTGTCTCAGAAAGCAACTCCCTTCTTCTCACGCCGCCCCCTTTAAGTCCGTTCTATGGGGAAGTCCTTCTGCTCCTGGGCAAGTGGTTCTCAGCCCTGGCTGCTCATGGGAATCACCGGGGAGCCTTAAAAATCGACAGTGCCCGCGTCCACTCCCAGGATCCTGCTGCAGTTAGTCTGGGGTGCAGCCAGGAAGCAGGGAGAGACCTTGTTTTTCTTTCAGGAAGTATTTATCGAGTCTCTGCGTTGTTCTGGTCTCTAGAGTTACAGCAGGAGGCGAGACAGGCAACTCTCCTTCCACTAGTTGGGGAGACAGACAATAAAATAAAAGTGGTTATGAATGCTTATGCCCCCCTAAATTCGTATGTTGTAATCCTGATGCCCAGTGTGATGGAATTAGGAGGTGGGGCCTTTGGAGGTGATTAGGTTATGAGGACGGAGCCTTTATAATCATGAGATTATTGCCTTATAAAAGTGGCTCCAGAAAGTAGCCCCTTCTGCCATGCGAGGACACAGCAAGAAGTCAGCCGTCTGCAACCCCAAAGAGGGCCGTGACCAGAACCCCACCATACGGGCACCCTGATCCCGGAATTCCAGCCTCCCCACTGTGAGACGTAAATTTCTATTGTTTATAAGCCATCCAGTCTGTGGTATTTTGGTGTAGCAGCCCACACAGACTAAGACGTGAGTAAAGGAAAAAAGCAAAGGGTATGACATCCAGCAATTACAAAACCCCGGCATCAGCAAGTCGATCAGGAGTTGAGTGGACAATACATTACTGAATTTCCTCAGGTCGGTGAACTGGCTCTGTGCTCATGAACACAGGGGAAGCGTTCTGTGGGCTTACATGCATTTTGGAATCGTGGCCAAGCTTCCTTTGATCTAGGGCTCCTAAGTTAAATAATGTAAAGCACTGCTTGGGCCGTGTGAATTAAGCCTTTTTATTTGCTGGAACTCAGATGCACACCACTCCAGCTTGCTGGATTCACGAGTCGTGCCTTCTGATTCAGGAAGTAGTTGACGAAGAGGCTGATGTAGTAACACCGATCGGGCGTCAGCTAGTCTCCTTCCAAGTAGCACGCCAAGTTGTTCTGCTCTGCCTCCCGGGCCCTCAGAGAGGCCCTGTTCACAGATGTCACCTCCACACAGATGTCACCTCCACGTGTTCAGAAACAGAGATTAGTTTGGATTACAAACTCATTCTTTCAAATGTAAACAGCCCTTTTGGATGGTAAAATCGCTCATAGTCTATAAATTATTTCATTGTGATTGAATGATGCAGCTTTTTTATTGCCTGGCAAGGCTCTTGGAGCCTTGAGGGAATGAGGCTTTTGTCAGCAAAACAAAGTGATTTTGAAGAATGAGGTACTTCCAGTGAGGGCAGACCTGGGGTGGGGCAGAGCAGGGTTTGGGTGGTGAAGGGATGTGAGGGGGTGTGAGGCTGTGTGAGGAAGGCAGCAAAGGAGAAGGGGTTTTGAGGAGGATGTTAAACATGGACTTCATCTACTCTGCAGTTTTGTGATGGCCCCGTTGCTGTGTCTGTTGTCTTCTGCCTTGGGGCCACTAATCTTCTACCTAATGGCCAATTGACAAGGTTGTTTTGAGTGGCTTCCACGCAGGCACCCTCAGGAGAACCCAAAGCTCCCACTGAAAGTCCTGCCACACAGGTCTTCTTCCAGCCGTTGCTCGAAGCAGGCAGGCACCTCTAGCAGGTGGGATAGCCACCCCCTGCCCCCCCACAAGCATCCTTGTGGCGGTTCCAGGAGACGGTTCTGACACGCCAGACATAAACTTCTCGGAGTCCCTGAAATGGACCCGACTCTGCCAGGTCTTGAGTCCAGAGCAGGCCCAGAACCAACAAGGGCCTTCCCCGGTCCCAGGGCAGAAGCAGGTTCTGGGGGAGTCAGTGAGTCAGCAAGCCCCTTGCCCAGCCTGGGTTCCCAGGCTGCCCGTGTGAACCCAGATGGAGCCTGGTGTGTGGTGAGGCACAATAGTGCGGCCGTTTTGTTGCCAGGTTTGGCACAGCAAACAGTGCCAGACTGTTGTACATTCCAGAGGCATTAAAATTCCACGCCCATTTGCTAACCGTAGAAGTAATGGACTACTTTTGCTTAGAAAATATAATGGCATAAAAATGTAAAAGGCAGACAATGCTCTGCTCCTTTCTGTTTCAACCTGTAGACTTCAAACGGTGGCCTAGAGGGTCAGGCTGTCCTTAGTTCCTAGTAATGATCGTCGTGAGGGTCTAACTGATGTCACTTCCCTAAAATCTACTGGTTGGTATCTTACCCGATGAAATCTATGGAAACAGCTTGATTTCTACCATGATCGACAGCTGCAACTGCTCAGACTCCAGTGACATCGAACTGAGTGACAACTGGGCTGCCAAGAAATCTCCCAAAATCTCCCGAGCTAGCAAATCACCCAAACTCCCAAGGTAATCTTGGTCTGTAGGGGCGTCCTCCCTTTTTGAGCCTCTGGAGGTGTGTCTGTGTTGTGTCTGCAGCAGAATCCCATTAACCCACACCAGAGGAGCATAGCAAGAGGCAATCCAAGTCTGTCGTCTGGAAGATCTGCCTGTGATAATTATAGCTTTCCTTTACTCTTCCCTTCAGGACAGCAAAAGATCCCCAGGAAGAAGTTTGCTGAACCCTCAGAACTTCTAGGGGTCAGCATTGGTGGTGGGTGGCAGGGGTGGCCGTAGCTTTCTGGCTTACTTGTTTTTATTTCTGGTCTGAGAACAGTAAGACAGAGGTTTTACAGTGTATGTAATGTGTTGAAAGGAATGCCGAATTAAATGCCTTTGATGCTGTAATTGGAAAAAATAGTAGTCTAATAATATGTTTGGGGGGCCGGCCCAGTGGCATAGCGGTTAAGTTCATGTGCTCTGCTTTGGCAGCCCGGGGTTCACAGGTTCGGATCCCGGGCGCAGACCAATGTGCCGCTTGTCAAGCCATGCTGTGGTGGCGTCCCATATAAAGTAGAGGAAGATGGGCACAGATGTTAGCCCAGGGTATCTTCCTCAGCAAAAAAATAAAGAAGAGGATTGGCATCAGATGTTAGCTCAGGGCTGATCTTCTTCACACACACAAAAAAATTTCTATCCTAAGGGTTTGTCCTAAAGAGTGGCAAAAAGCTAAAAGCAGATGGAGGGCCTGCAGTGTCATAGATAAAAAACCCCGCCTTGCTTGTCCTGACCCTGCCACCGAGGGCTCTGTAACCTCAGAATGTAACGTTGATCCATGACCTGGAGACCAGTTTCCTTATCTATGAAGTTAAAGGGTGGAGCAGATCTTCACTAAGATCCTTCTAGCTCTAAAATTCTTGATGCTGTGTGAAATGAAGGTCTAATGTACGTGCAGATACGTACCTGCCCAGATTGTAAACACATAATGCATCGTGCAGTTGGTAAACCAGTGTATTCACCACCCAGTTGAAGATAAAGAATATTTCCATCATCCTGGAAAGTTCCCTTGTACTTTTTCCCATTCGACACCCGCTCCCTAGAGTAACCACTGTTCTAACTTCTGTCAGCATAGATGAGTTTTGCTTCCTCTTGAGCTTCATATAAATGGTGTCAAACCACATGTCCTATTTTCTTATTTGGCTTTTTTTAATCAACATAATGATTGTGAGACTCATTCATGTTGTTGCGTGTATCAACAGTTTTTCTTTTTTGCTCTGTGGAATTCCATTGTCATGAATATACTACAATTTGTTTATTCCGTTTACCAATTGAATGTTTGGTAGTTTCCAGTTTGGGGCTATCATGAATAAAACCATTGTAGACATTCTTCTACAAGACTTTCTATGGACGTATGCGCTCGTTTATCTCAAGTATATGCTTAGGAGTGCGTTGTAGGGCCACGGGGTAGACGTATGTTTAACTTTATTGGAAACTGCCAAACAGTATTCCAAGGTGCCTGTTGTACCATTTTAAATTCCCACCAGCAGTATATGAGAGTTCTAGCTGCTTCCATCCTCACCTACAGAGTATTGTCATGTTTTAAAAATAATTTTATCCATTCTGGTAGGTGTATAGTGGTATCTCATGGTAGTTTAATCCTAATATCTTCAATGATTGATGATGCTAAGCAGCTTTTTATGTTTATTGGCCATTTGGATATCTTCTTTTGTGAAGTGTCTGTTCAAGTCTTTTGCACCTTTTTTTTTTGTGAGGAAGACCAGCCCTGAGCTAACATGGATATATTACTAACGGTAGTTTTATTACTAATAACTACAATAATAGACCTATTTTATTGAGCACATACTGTGTACCAGGCACTGTGATAAGCACCTCATGGTAGTGTTTTGCTCAGTAATCTCAACAGTTTTATGAGGTGGTATAATAGTCAGGTTCTCCAGAGAAACAGAACTAATAGGAACCAATAGGATATATAAATATATAAAGAGATTTATTACGAGGAATTGGCTCACACGATTAAGGAGACTGAGAAGTCCCACGATCTGTCAGAGGAAAGAGCTAACGATATTGACATGGGAGTTCCTCAAGAAGTAGGTCAGCCATATGATGGACAACAGAGGCCCCTTCCTCTGGGGCCTGTTGTTCCAAGTGCAGGAAGAAAGGGCAAACCCCAATGTGCAAGCACTTTTCAAATCTCTGCTCACATCCTGTTGGCTGCTGTTTCATTGGCCAAAGCCAGCCACTTGGCCAAATTTAAAGTCAGCATGGAGGACTACATGCGAAAATGGGGGAATTCTTGCATCTGTTTGTGCAAATAATCTGTCACATGCAGAATTAGGCTGTGAGCACATGAAATGCTCAGAATTTCAGGGACTTCTCTTGGAGTTAAGCATTTCAATTTAATATTCAGACCATTTTCACTTTAGCCCAGCTGACAATTATAGGCATAAACCCTCTTTCATTTGTCATTCAAAAGAAACATTTTGAGTATAACATAAAGCAAATATTTTGTGTCTCACATGGAGAAGCTGACTGCCAGCCCACCTAGACAACCAGATCTAGGTGATTAGTTGAATATTTTATTGCATTAGCTCTAATTTACTTATAAAAATAAATGGGAAAATAAAAAGGAAGATGTTAATGTTAGGGATAATAAGGCCACATTTCATAAATGTAATAAAACCAAGACAAGGAGTAAATCACTAAGTGTGTATTTTGACTTGTCAAGCTAGGGGATATTTGCCATATTTGTGCTGGATCGGAAAACGTTCTTCTAATACAAAGGAGAAGAAAATTTCACGACACCATGGAAATGGGAATTTTGCCAGCCATGTAGATGAGTGTTATTATGTTGGATGACCTTATCTCAAAGACCAGGAATATGGTACATCATTTTCCCAAGGTGGTAAAATGAGAAGTGATACCGTGAGAGGGACTGGGTTATACATAGATACAGTGACTCTCTTCCACATCCTGGCCTTCAACTCTCTCACTAAGAAGTTCACCATATTAAAGGAGCCTCCACATAGTTGGACCCATTTTCTTGGTGTAGATGGAAGTTGACACCACTCTTCATTATGGGTTTTCCCCGTTGGACACCATCACCATTTCCAAGTTCGTTTTCTGAGGCACCTTAGTAGGGTCCACCCTAGTAATGTACTATTTAAATTACTTGAATGAAAAGAGAACTAACAGACCCTGCATTATGAAAACTCCCCACCCAACACTCCCAGCCCTCTCTGCCACCCACAAGACTCCTTGAAGAACTGGACCTCAAGATGAGAAGCGACATATTTCCTCTTTTGTTAGCTCTGAGAAGCTTCCAGACTGGATGAGAAGCCAGAACTTTTCATCTTGTGGGTAAGTAAGAAGTGGTTTAGCGTCTTGCCACAGAAAATAGATAATGTTTCACTTGCGATCTTGGGTCTAGAAAAATGTTCTGCCTTTGGAAAAATTTTCAAGGCGACCTCGTTACATGTCCTGTTGCTTTATTTATTGAAAGTTGTTATAGGGGCATCTATCTTACCTTCATTTTCGCACCTCTGCTTGGGCAAGGAATGTGTGTTTTAAGTGGTAGTATGGAACTCACTGAAATGCTTTAGCATGCTCAAAAGAGATGGTGAATTGTGTATTAAGGGGCTTAAGGTGAATTAAAATAAGAAAGTTTTAAGAAACAGAGTCTGAAGCCAATGTGATGTATAAGCAATTTGTCATTAAAAATGAATAAAACAAAATCTAAAAAGATGAGCGAGTTTACTGAAGTTGCATAGCGAATTAACAACCTTTTTTACAAGCCACACACCTCATCTCCAAAATAAACACATCAGGGCAGTTAAATGCCAGGCTCACAGTGAAAGAATTGTGTGTTTTATTCACAGTCAAAGTATCTACAGGTCAGTATTTTTCAACCAGCGGCTTATGACCAACTGGTGGGGGGCGGGGCCATGAAACCAACGTAGTAGGTAACAACCAGCATTTTAAAAGAAATGAAAAGGACTATAATTATAAAGTATCAGATGCTGCATGTGGTGAATATTGATTTCTGAAACTTGGCTCACTTCCCTCTATCTCTGTGATGTAAAATGTATTTTTCACAGTGGGTCATGGCCAGAAGTCCCTCAAATCAGCATTGCTAGACACTTGAAAAAAGCCAGACACAGAAAGGCAAATACTGTATGATCTCACTTGTATGTGGAAGTTACAGTAGTAACTCATAGAAGAAGAAACTCATAGAAGCAGAGAGTAGAATGGTGGCTGCCAGGGGCTGGGGGGAGGGGAAGATGGGAGGTGGTGGTCAAAGATGTTAAAAAACAAAATTCAACGAAGTAAATTTAAAGATCAAATTGGCTTTATTTGATGATTCATGCATCAGGCAGAATCCCATCTAGCAAACAGAAAGGAGCTCCAAAGAGCTTTACAAAAGGAAAGGTTTTTGAAGGCAGAGAGGGAGTGAGACAAGGAAGTCGTGAACAGAAAAAAAAGATTCTTTCGAGCAAGTTCACCTTCTTTTGAAGGACAAAAGGGGTCTATTAGGAGGATTATCTCACAGCACTGACCAAGAAATTCCAGACTGATCAGTTAAGATTACTTTCCTGGGGGAGGTTGAAACTGCAATTAGATGAGGTATTAAGTCACATTTTGGTGACGTGGGCTTAGCTCAAGTGGCTCCATCTTGGGCCTACTGTCTCTTTTTTAACCATTACCCCTTTTTGATCAGACTCTCATGTTAACTGAGAGATGTGATGAAAATTTAAGGCATTAGCACCACTCTCAGCTACTGCTCGCAGCTTTTGGGGATCCTTTGCGTGGTATCCATAGGTCATGACATTTTTTGTTTAATCACTGTGACATTCACAGGTCACATCTTCAGGTTCACAATCTCTAAGTCAGACATTCTCTTTGTTCCTTTTCTGATGTTCCACCCTTAGCGAGATCATTTGTTTGGTGGTCAGCAGCTGGCAACATGCATTTAAAGCTTGTGAGAGAACACAACACACCAGGAAGATTGTTATGATTATCATGAGCAGGATAATTCCCAATGTCTGGGGTGCATCTCAAAGCCAGGGTCCACAAGACTCAAACCAATCAAAATCAAACAAGTCAAAGACAGACCCAATTGAAGGAGTCACCTTTTTAAGCCAAATGTCTTGCTCAGTGATCTTATGTAACTGAGTTTCAACTTCCCCAGAAGCGTTAATCCAGGAGCAGCAGGTGGTGTTCGCCACAGCGCAGACACCTCCCTGCTCAGTTAAAAGATAATCAAGGGCTTTCCTATTATCAAGAACACTTTGGCCAGAGAGTCTAAGGATTTTTACTGGGCAGGTTGTTGCTTTAGCAGCAGATTCTACAATCTTTCCAAGAGTTAAGAGGAGGTTTCCAATCAAAGCTTCATTTATATTTACCTCTAACCAAGAAAGTAGGGTTCTGCCAAAGGAAGAGAATCCTGAATCATGAATGCCTCCTAGTAACTCCCGTTTGAATCTGTGGCTCAGGACTGGAAAGGTGACAGCCTTGGAGGCCGGTGAAATTTAAGTGTCTGTAGACCATACAGATGGTTTTATTCTGGTGATTCTTGCCTGTGTCCCTTTCTTTGCATAGATCCTGGATGCAAAGTTCCCTAAGTTTGGGGTTGTTAACCAGAGACAGGGAAACGGACCAGGGGGTCTCTAGCATTATGGACAGATGTGTTTTTTGATGACAAATGAAGCAGTCTGAAAAGTGACCCCCCTTAGCAATGGCCTAGGAGATACAGATGATGGCATTATCTTTCTAGGCCCACGTCAGCATAAAGAAAGAAAGAGAAGAGGACAGGGTTTCACATTTAGTTAAAGTATGAAGTCTTGATCTGGCCTCTTGGGAGGAAGCAAGTCTTCCTTGATGTTGGCTACTTCTCTTCCTCGTCACTTTGCTTAGGACGTCTTCAGCATCTGTACAGGACCAGGTGTCAGGTGGAGGCTTTGTCATCTGTGAGAAGTGTACCCAAGCCTCAAGTCCCTGGAGTCTGACTGCCAGCTGGGTGGTGAGGAGGAGCTGGTATAGTCCCTTCCAAGGAGATCCAAGGGCAGGCTTTGTTCTGAGTGATTCCGACTCAGAGGGGTAGGAGAAAATTAGAAATGCTAGTTTGGAGATTCATAGCCAGATATTTTAGGAAACTGGAAGAATTCAGGATCCAGTCCAGTTTACAGATATATAGCAAAACCTCAAAGAGATAATGGGATTAGAATCTTATATAGACAAATATGCAAGCATAGTTTTTCTCTCTATGTTTGCTCTTCTTTTATCAAAGATAATCACAGTAAAACTAATTGCTTTGTATTAAACTTATCTTGATTATTTTCATAAGTGCAGGAAGAATAGTGATTGACCATATAAGCTCTTTTTAAGACTGCTTTGCTGGAACTTTGTAAGCAAGATATCAGGCTGATTTCTCCAAGGGGCTTTATTGGCTCCATAAAGCCAACTTTAGTTTCTTAAAGGTTTCTGGGCATCTCCAAATCTATGTACATCTCCCCGAAATATGGCATTCTAGTCAAAGCCTTAGTAATATAACCAATGTGTTCAATTGTGTTCTGTTACAAGGATAACAGATTCTTACTGAACTTATGCAAATAACTATATTGCCCTAAAAAGAATACTCATGAGTTTCTGAATTGTGGAGAGATCAAGTAGGGAGAAAAAGTAAATGATTCATCTTTATTTAAAAGGGTGTACTTTACCAAATTGCTGGTATTCATAGACACCTTAGGAGAAAATGTTTCCTTAAATCTGGAAAAATAAAATATCAAGGAACTGGTAATATTTCAAAGAAAAAGTTATTAAAATTTTAATCATCCTCCTCAGTTTAGTCTGTCCCATGTGATTAATTTTTGTTCTGTGAGAATCCAGTTTTCCATTATTTCTGGAAATTCTTATCCAGTTCAGTTTTATGATTTTAAAGTTATTAAAAACTTGAACTTGTCAAAAGCCCTTTCCATGAATCTCCTTGAAGATGAAGTACTTTTGTGGGAACACTTTTGCAAAACATCAGAGTAAAACAATAACTGTCTGTGAAAAGTCTTAAAGATGCTCATTGTTAAAGATCTGATGGGAGTTCATTATAATGGAATTGACAAGGAAATTTGGTTATTTCTGTAACATGTAACATTTTAAGATAATAACTGGAATTATGACTGATAACATTATACCAGGATGTACTAGACATTAGGAATTTCATACAATTTCTGAAACACTTATAACACACCTGTACCTATACGAATACACCATAAAGGAGGCTTTGTACTAATTCTTATTTGACAATGCTTCCCATATGATTTAACATATCAAATAAGCCTAATTAGTTTAACATCTCTCTTTTTATAAGGAGAGAAAACAAATCTTTTGAGATGTTCCAGGAACCCTCTGGAAAATCCCAAAGTTAATTTGAGGTCAAAAAGACTTCATTTTAGAATTGATTTTTGGGAAGTTTGTCAAAAAAATAAGAACGGTTTTTGAACACTTGGTCAAACAGGATCATAGGACACTGTGTAACAATACCTAGTTATCTATTTAACCATAGTGACAACTAAAGACTTCACATGCAAGTATAGAATGTTACCCAATTGTCAAAAACCTTAACTCTTTTAATAAAGAAGATTCAGCAGTAATCAAAGACCTGATAAAGACAGCACAGGAAATTATTTTGACAGGTCACAAATTCTTTGTTTTCTAAGCAGATTACTTAAGAGGTAAAGAAAAACCTTTCGAAATCTCTAATCAGGAGCAGACTAATAGTCTAAGAAAACCTTGTCCTTTTATCAGATGAAAGAAAATTATGTTCTAGTTTTACATAAATACATTGCTGATTTTAAAACTTAATTTTATGTCTCTTATAATAAATTCATTTGATTTTAGCCAACTTTACACAATGCAAGATTCTCTCTCTCCCTTTCTCTCTTCCCAATTTTCTATTTAATTAGTCCTTATTCTCCTCCTTCCCATCCTGAAATAACCAGCCTCACTTTAGGACAAAATTACTTTCTTTTCCCTCAGAAAATGCATCTCCATTCATAACTTCTCCTATCAAAAACAGATACCCTACTTTCCTAGCTTACAGACATGTTTCCCTTATTACTTCTAGTAGTTTAAATCACATGTGTTAGAATTTTTTAACCCTAAAAAACCTTAGTTTTTTAGTGAAAATAAAGAAGTAAACAATTATGAACTGTCTTTTATAATAGCATTCTGTGGCTTGGTAAATTTATAAATACTTTTGATAATTTTTGGAAACGTGCTTTCTTGTAGTAAATTTCTCAGTGTGGCACAACACATGTCTACTAATAGGCCCAAATATCTTTAATTCCTTTGTAAAGCAAAATGTGGATAAACCTATGTTCAGTAATTAATATTTCAGTATTTTATCTTATTTAGAAATGATCTGAATATTCAATGAATTTAACTTAACTCATCATTTAACGTAACTTAGCAAAACTGTAAAATTTCAGGTTACCAAAAAGATTTGGGGAAGCTATTTTAAAAGTTCACATAAAACTTTTTATCCTACTTAGATCTATTTAATTTACTTGTTCTTAACAACTATGTTTAGACTACCTCAAAAACCTTCAGGAGAAGAGTCATAAGACAGAACAACCAAACTGAATTGGCAGTCCAAAACAAATGGGACAAGAAACAAAGGAAATGCAAAAGAACCAGAAAATAAGTGACAAAACAGCAACATTAAGCCCTCATATATCAATAATTACCCTAAATGTAAATGGATTGAACTCTCCAATCAAAAGATACAGAGTGGCAGGATGGATTAAAAAGCAAGACCCAACAATATGCTGCCTTCAGGAAACACATCTTAGCACTAAAGACAAGCACAGGCTCAGAGTGAAAGGATGGAAGACAATACTCCAAGCTAATGGCAAACAAAAGAAAGCAGGTGTTGCCATACTCATATCAGACAAAGTAGACTTCAAGATAAAACAGGTTAAGAAAGACAAAGAAGGGAAATATATAATGATAAAAGGGACACTCCATCAAGAAGACATATCACTTATAAATATATATGCACCCAACATAGGAGCACCAATGTACATAAAGCAACTATTAACAAACCTAAAAGGAGACATCAACAACAACACAATAATAGTAGGGGATCTTAACACCCCACTTACAGCAATGGATAGATCATCCAGACAAAAAGTCAATAAAGAAATAGTAGACTTAAATGACAAACTGGAGAGATGGACCTAGTAGACATATACAGAGCACTCCATCCAAAAACAGCTGACTACACATTCTTCTCAAGCGCACATGGAACATTCTCTAGGACAGACCATATGTTGGGAAACAAAGCAAGCCTCAATAAATTTAAGAAGATTGAAATCATAACAAGCATCTTTTCAGACCACAAGGCTATGAAACTGGAAATGAACCATGAAAAAAAAACTGGGAAAGTGACAAAAATGTGGAGATTAAACAACATGCTACTGAACAACCAATGGATCATTGATGAAATTAAAGGAGAAATCAAAAACTATCTGGAAACAAACGAAAATGATAACATGCCATATCAAACCATATGGGATGCAGCAAAAGCGGTCCTAAGAGGGAAACTCATAGCGATACAAGCCCACCTTAACAAACAAGAAAAAGCCCAAATAGGCAACCTTAAATTACACCTAACAGAACTAGAAAAAGAAGAACAAACAAAGCCCAAAGCCAGCAAAAGGAGAGAAATAATAAAAATCAGAGCAGAAATGAATGAAATTGAGACCAAAAAAACAGTAGAAAGGATTAATGAAACAAAGAGTTGGTTCTTTGAGAAGATAAACAAAATCGACAAACCCTTAGCCAGGCTTACTAAGAAAAAAAGAGAAAAGGCTCAAGTAAATAAAATTAGAAATGAAAGAGGAGAAATTACAACGGATACCATGGAAATACAGAGGATTATAAGAGAATACTATGAGAAATTATATGCCAACAAATTGGACAATCTAGAAGAAATGGATAAATTCGTAGCCTTATACAACCTCCCAAAATTGAACCAAGAAGCAATGGAGAATCTGAATAGACCAATAACAAGTAAAGAGATTGAAATAGTAATCAAAAACCTCCCAAAAAATAAAAGTCCAGGACCAGATGGCTTCTCCAGTGAATTTTACCAAACATTCAAAGAAGATTTAATACCCATCCTTCTCAAACTATTCCAAAAAAAAAGAGGAAGATGGAACGCTTCCTAAATCATTCTACGAGGCCAACATGACCCTGATACGAAAACCAGACAAAGACAATACAAAGAAAGAAAATTACAGGCCAATATCGCTGATGAACATTGATGCAAAAATCCTCAACAAAATATTGGCAAACCAAATACAACAATACATTAAAAAGATCATACACCATGATCAAGTGGGATTTATACCAGGGACACAGGGATGGTTCAACATCCGCAAATCAATCAACGTGATACATCACATCAACAAAACAAAGAATAAAAACCACAAGATCATCTCAATAGACGCAGAGAAGGCATTTGACAAGATACAACATCCATTTATGATAAAAACTCTCAATAAAATGGGAATAGAAGGAAAGTACCTCAACATAATAAAGGCCATATATGACAAACCCACAGCCAACATCATACTCAACAGGGAAAGACTGAAAGCCTTCCCTCTGAGAACAGGAATGAGGCAGGGCTGCCCACTCTCACCACTCCTGTTCAACATACTACTGGAGGTTTTGGCCAGAGCAATTAGGCAAGAAAAAGGAATAAAAGGAATCCAAATGGTAACGAAGAAGTGAAACTCTCACTATTTGCAGATGACATGATTGTATATATAGAAAACCCTAAAGAATCTGTTGGAAAACTGTTAGAAACAATCAACAACTACAGCAAAGTTGCAGGGTACAAAATCAATCTACAAAAATCAGTTGCATTTCTATATGCTAATAATGAACTAACAGAAAGAGAGCTCAAAAAGATAATACCATTTACAATTGCATCAAAAAGAATAAAATACCTAGGAATAAATCTTACCAAGGAGGTGAAGGACCTATACAATGAGAACTACAAGACATTATTGAAAGAAATCCATGATGACATAAAGAAATGGAAAGATATCCCATGCACGTGGATTGGAAGAATAAACATAGTTAAAATGTCTATATTACCTAAAGCAATCTACAGATTCAATGCAATCCCAATCAGAATCCCAATGACATTCTTCACAGAAATAGAAAAAAGAATACTAAAATTTATATGGGGCAACAAAAGACCCTGAATAGCTAAAGAAATCCTAAAGAAAAAGAACAAAGCAGGAGGCATCACAATCCCTGACTTCAAAATATACTACAAAGCAATAGTAATCAAAACAGCATGGTATTGGTACAAAAAACAGACACACAGATCAATGGAACAGAATTGAAAGCCCAGAAATAAAACCACACGTATATGGACAGCTAATTTTCGACAAAGGTGCTAAGAACATGCAATGGAGAAAGGAAAGTCTCTTCAATAAATGGTGTTGGGAAAACTGGACAACCACATGCAAAAGAATGAAAGTGGACCACGTGCTATCACCATTCACAAAAATTAACTCAAAATGGATCAAAGACCTGAAGGTGAGACCTGAAACTATAAAACTCATAGAAGAAAATATAGGCAACACACTATTTGACATTGGTTTTAAAGGAATCTTTTCGGATGACATGCCTACCCAGACTAGGGAAACTAAAGAAAAAATAAACAAGTGGGACTTTATCAGGTTAAAGAGCTTTTATAAGACAAATGAAACCAGAATCAAGATGAACAGACAACCAACCAGCTGGAAGAGAATATTTGCAAAACATACATCTGACAAGGGGTTGATCTCCATAATATATAAAGAAGTCACACAATTGAACAACAAAAAAACAAACAACCCGATCAAAAAATGGGCAGAGGAAATGAAGAGACACTTCTCCAAGGAAGATATACAGATGGCCAATAGGCACATGAAAAGATGCTCAACATCACTAATCATCAGGGAAATGCAAATCAAAACAACACTAAGATACTACCTCACACCTGTTAGAATGGCTATAATCACCAAGACAAAAAACAACAAATGTTGGAGAGGATGTGGAGAAACAGGAACCCTCATACACAGCTGGTGGGAATGCAAATTGGTGCAGCCTCTTTGGAAAACGGTATGGAGATTCCTCAAAGAATTAAAAATAGAGATGCCCTATGATCCAGCCATCCCACTACTGGGAATCTATCCAACGCATCTGAAATCAACAATCCAAAGAGGCTTAAGCACCCCTATGTTCATTGCAGCATTATTCACCATAGCCAAGAAGTGGAAGCAACCTAAGTGTCCCTCGACTGACGATTGGATTAAGAAAATGTGGTATATATATACACAATGGAATACTACTCAGCCATAAAAAAAGACAAAATCGTCCCATTTGCAACAACATGGATGGGCCTGGAGCGTATTATGTTAAGTGAAATAAGCCAGAAAGAGAAAGACAAATACTGTATGATCTCACTCAGATGTGGAATATAAACCAACACATGGACAGAGAAAACTGGACTGTGGTTACCAGGGGCAGTGGGGGTGGGAGGTGGGGGGTGGGGGGTGGGCACAAGGGGTGAAGGGAGTCATATATATAGTGATGGACAAACAAAAATGTACAACCCAAAATTTCACAATGTTAGAAACCATTAAAACATCAACAACAAAAATAAATAAATAAATAAATAAAATTTCACCTTAGGAAAAAAAAAAAAAAAGGAATAATGTCTAAATTTTACCTTGCCAGGCATATTTCTTCCCATTTAAATCAATAGCAAAATCTTCAGGGTAGAAGTCAATTATACTAGAATCCTGTATCAGGGAGAAAAGCGAAGATTCAAAACAAAAGTCACATATTTCTGTTATAAAGAATTTGATACAACTTTCATTCAAGTTATCAGGCCTGATAAGAAAATGAAGTTTCATTCCTTTTAAAAAATGTTATTAAGATATCAGGTCACTAATCCCGGGCCTAGTAAAAACAAAATTCACAATTTTATTTTAAAAGATGAAAATAAAAAGGCCTTATTATAAAAGAATTTTAGAACTGACGACTGTGGGCCCAAGACAGTGAAGAGTTTATTAACTCTAATAATTCCTACTTCTCAGCTGGGTGTCACTCTTTCTAGCTAGGACACAAAACACACGCAGCGGTGACTGCAGGTAAACCAGCCTTCATGCTCCGGTACCCACCACACATGGCTGGAACCAATAAAAATAATGACTTACAGGTATGCTGAGAACAAAATGACTGTTATAAGAATTTCTCCCAAACACACATCACTTTTATTTACTGGGTAGGGTACTGATGGCCAAGGAAAGCAGGGGAAAAAAAGTAGTAAAAAATATACAGAAGAATCCAAATACTTTTACTTTGTTTCTGGACTTCACTATTTTAACTATAAAAAACAGTAAGTTATATTCAAAGAAAAGAGAAGCCTTCCTGAAATGAGTTTTGACTCTGCGCCTAGTGAATTAAAATCCTGAGGGTCAGAGCGGGCCCAGTGGCACAGCAGTCAAGTTCACACTTTCCACTTCAGCGGCCCAGGGTTCGCCGGTTTGAATCCTGGGCTCGGACCTACTCATCGCTCATCAAGCCATGCTGAGGTGGTGTCCCACATAGAAGAACCAGAAGGATTTACAACTAGGATATACAACTAGGTACTGGCAGCTTTGGGGAGAAAAATGTTGAGGGTCAGAGTAAAACACGAAATGAGAATATTTTACAATTGATACTTAGTGTATTAAATTACTTTCTAATTTCCAACAAACTTCACCTATTCCCAAGTCACATCAAATTTGCTTCACTCCCCAAGCACGAAACCAGGTATTATCAGTGCTACAATCCCCTATATGTCCGCCTAATCTCTCACCAATCTGACATCTCATTTATCAAAAGCTTTAAGTCAGATACAGATTACTCCAATGAGAATGCACTTCATGTAACATCACTACACTATATGGAGGAAATGGGAGCATTCAAATTCCTTTCAAATTCTTACCAGTTATTTTCCAGGCTTTTGTCCTTTGTTCAGCCATTTAGCGACTGTGTATTAGTTACTCTGTTATTTTTTATTCCAACTAAACAAAACAATAAACTTTAATAATTTTAAAGACCAAGTACTCTCAACCACAGTATTTAATGCTGAAATTCTTTAGCATAACAAAAATTAGCTTCGTTTATATATTAACACCTAAGGAGCTTCAAAGGCTTTACAAACAAATCTTATTTAAAGTAATGAATTTCTTTATAGGAAGCTTGAAAATATGAGTCTGGGTTCAATTTCAGAATATAGCTCAACAACACACACTATTATAGAAATAACTATTTTCTTAAAATGATTAACTAGAGATTTAGAGGAAAATATTCATTTTGTACCAGGTAATAATATCGAAGAACCCAGCAGAGCCCTTCAACGTAAGACTGTACAATTTTACAACGGAATTTGTCATCAGCTGCATCAACGTCAAATTTGTTCTTGTAGTACCGCTGCTTCCAACCAGCTTCCCAAAGCCTAAAAATCAGGCAAAGCCAGTTCATGTTGAATTCATACACTTTCAGTAACTAGCTACCAATTTATCATCCAAATCAATTTATACTTAATATCCAGGTAAAATGTAAATGAGTTAAACAGGAATATTAACATAGCTTCATTTAATTATTTCTAAAAAGTCCACTTTCACAGGATTTATTATCAACTTAAAGATAGTTAAACGTTAAAAACTTAAACACTGATTCTAGAAAGATCATTACAAAACTACAGTAAAAAAAAAAAGAGAATAACCATTTATTAAAGTAGATACACAACACTTGTTTGCTCAGATTTTCATACTGTTTTACATGTTTTTTTGATTGTAGAACAATTCTAAAACTACATTTTAAGATGCAAATACTGAAGATATTTTATATAGTTCAAGTTCCTCAGTTTGTTAAAGTATATCTAAATTACACAAAGAAAGTCAACTAAATTACTTTTTTAAAAAAGAATAATCTAGAAGCCAGGCAGAAATTAGGTATATACCTACTCTCCCTATCCTTGGGCCTTCTCCCTCATTCAACAAAGCATTGTTGGCATAAGTGAAGGACACGGACACACACACACACGTTCTGGTAAAACTTAGAAGGAGGTCATCAATTCACTAAATTTTCATTAATCACTGAAAATACAATGTGAAAAACCACATTTTCACTCAAAGTATATTTCTTTATTTTTTTAAGTACTCATTTCTCAATCTCTGAAAGATTTAAAGATGCCAAAGAATACTAAAAAAAAATCAAGAACGATCAAGAACGTCAGGATGATTCTCCATTAAGGGCTCTTTTCTACCATGTGCCAGATCTTACTAATTAATTGCAGTCATGTTTCAGAATACACCATATCAATTTTTTTATTTACATTTTTTTTTGAGGACGATCAGCCCTGAGCTAACATCCAATGCCAATCCTCCCCCTTTTTGCTGTGGAAGATTGGCCCTAGGCTAACATCCATGCCCATATTCCTTTACTTTATAGGGGATGCCACCACAGCATGGGTTGACAAGCGGTTGAACCTGCGAACCCCACGCCGCCGAAGCGCAGTGTGCACACTTAACTGCTGTGCCACCGTGCCGGCCCCTACACCATAGCAATTTTAACTTTGCCCCCACGCAAAAGATTTACAGAACATCAATTAGGAGAAATATCTTCTATCCATAATGTTGAATATCACTATTTTACAGAAACTATTAATGAAATAAATGCTAAGAACTCCAAGCATTTCTTGATAGAAGCAATTCTACTTTGATTATCTTCAGCACCAAAATTAAACAATAAAGTACTAAAAAAATCAAGTTAACTATTAAGCTTATATTGATCATGATGGCTACATGGTAAAACAAAAAATATACTCCAAGACTTGCAGAAGCAGAGGATAAAAACTCAGATCAGGTAAATGCTCAATCACAAGTCACCACAGATCTCTGAATCTGACATCAAAAGATGTTGGGAAAATACAGAACCAGACATCACACTTTTGAAGTTTCTAATCATAAATACAAACACATCATCCACGTCCTATAAAAGAAGCATGAGCTGTGAACCACTACTGTTTAACTTTGAAATAAATCATTTTGCAAAATTCTAAATGAGTTACAATTATTGAGGTTGTTGGCCCTTTGCACTTGAGCCCAGGGTTCAAATCCAGATTTAATCACACAAGAAGCTGTTAATCTTATTATATAATGATCTCAAACTTCTGTATAAATTAAAGAATCCAATATTCCTATTATAAATTTTAAGTATATAGCTAATGGGAAACTTCTCTGTCATGAAATATAGTTGTGCATATGCAAGTTCGGGGTTTTTAAAAATACATTTCTCTCTTAACCGAAAGCTTTTTGCATATTTCATTTTAAAGAAGAAACTTTTCAATTGAGATGATTAAAACAAACTATATCAAGTAACCAAATGTAACTGAACTTTCTGGGTTAAGCAGCTTGAAAATTTAATCACATAACAGTAACATTCAGATCACATAGAGCTAAACACCTCATGTCTAGCCGATCTAGTGCCTGCTCTCAGAGGGAAAAGGGGCTTGGAGGACAAAAAACAGCATGCATACTAATCTAGATACTTAGGTTTAACAGCTATAGCTTACACATCTCACTGGAATTTACTGACTATCCTAACCCTCCACATTAATTACTGGTGGATAAAAAGATCACAGGCAAGCATCTGAAGGCACTGCTGCTCTAAGCTAAACAGCATTAATTAGACGGCGTCTATTTCAGCAATTTGCTAACAAAGTGCTACCAAAAAATGGCTTCACCTGACGTTATCCTCTGGTTCAGGTTCACTGTCACTGTCTTCTGCTTTTTGCTTAATTCCTCCTATCGGAGTCGGGGAGCCATCAGAAGTGAAACTCGTATTAGGAGATACTGAAGGACTCTGTAGACAATTATGACATTACAGAGGAAGGATTTAATTATTCATTTCACGTAAGAAGTTACATCCAACTACTGTTACCACCATGCTTCACAGTAATACATTTTTTTAAAGCTATTAAATAGATATGGTAAATATATTTAGAAAGTATAAAGACTGATCTTGGCCTACTCCACCTCTCCAAAAAAGAATAATATAGTACCAAGCCTCCTACGCTTAGACTCAAAAGAATTTGAACATTAGGGTAAAAACTGCTTCAGAAGAAATAAGAAAAACTTAATTTCATAGATTTTTTTTTTTTAATTATAGGACTTGAACATTTTTTTTCTTTGGTGCTTCCCTCGTGTTATGAATTTGTGATCACGTTCCACCAATTAACTAACAAAGCTGTAAGGGGAAAAATATATATATATGTATATAAATTAATACATAAAATAATGCTGGTGAGAATAAAGTTAGATGTAAGTGGTTCAACCTAGTACAACCATTCTAGAAAGCAACAGTTTAATGAGACTCCGCCAGATATCTGTTAAACTATTTTATACATGCTGTTTTAAAATTCATTGTACAAATAAAATCTATTAGTCATCTTAGAAAAATGCAGCTTTTATTATTATTTCAAAGACTTGGATACCACTTTAAATTTACCATTATCTTCCCTGTGTACCTAACTCAATGAACATAGTAGCACCCTAAAGTATTTTAATATTTAACTAAAAAATTAGGGGCAGCTTGGTGGCATAGTGGTTAAGTTCACACACTCCGCTTCAGCGGCCCGGGGTTCACAGGTTCAGATCCCGGGCGCACACCTACACATCACTCAGCAAGTCATGCTGTGGTGGCATCCTACATACAAAATAGAGGAGGATGGGCATGGATGTTAGCTTAGGGCCAAATTTCCTCAGCAAAAAGAGAAAGATTGACAACAGACGTTAGCTCAGAGCCAATCTTTCTCACACACACACACACACACACACACACACACAGACAAAAATTAAAATGTTCTGCAACTTTAATGTTAAATGACCAAAAACCTAAGTGGCAGAAAATGTTTTCATGGTAAAGTTTTTCTTCTGTTATTCACAGTATATTAGATATTTCAAGTAAGTTATTTTTAAATCGAGAACTCAGGAGCCTATTTTAATGATACTGTAACTAAAACCTCAGCATGAAGGTAGTTCACACCAAAGGCCAAGAAAAGTTACAACAAAGCAAAACTATATTTCACATAGAGCTCACAACACTTTCCTTTAATAAATGTATAATATCAATTTTATTCATGATACTGTATGGCTAATACTATCAAAAAAAAAAAAGAAAAGAAAAAAGAAAACAGGGGCCAGCCCTGTGGCCTAGTGGTTAAGTTTGGGGCCCTCTGCTTCAGCGGCCCGGGTTCAGTTCCCGGGCACAGACCTAAAACACTCGTTGGCAGCCACCTATATACAAAATAGAGGAAGACGGGCACAGATGTTAGCTTAGGGCAAATCTTCCTCAAGCAAAAAGAGGAAGATTGGCAACAGATGATAGCTTAGGGCCAATCTTCCTCACCAAAAAAAACCAAAAAAAAAAAAAAACAAACCACAAAGAATAAAAATAAATCCAGGAAGGCACTGTTGTACTTGGAGAATGAGATGGGTATTTTCAGTCAGACACATCTGAGTCTGAAATACCAAGTCCAATCTTTACCAGCTGTATGGCCTTGGGCAATTTATTTAACCTCTGTCAGCCTCAACTTCAAACAGGGACGATACTGTTCTATCTCTTTACAGGTTATAGCAAGGAGTAAATGAAACAATATATGTGAACCATCAAAGCTGCCTGCCTGGCGCATGGCGGTTAACCATTCAGGAAGTCGTCCCTATTAGATTTTAAACAACACTAATCCATTTGGATTAAATTAGGAGACTGATATTCCTGTCAATCATCTAAGTACAGAGAAGGTGTAAACAAAGCAATCTTTCCCAAATTCACAAACAAGATATAAATTATCTTTAGACAACAAAAATAATATACCTTCGAGGGAAGAAAAGAAGAAAAGAAGTTGTTTGCTCTTTAATGCTAAAGATCTGCTGCTCTTTTCTGCTCTATCTCTACTAACAAAAGTATTCAGAAATATTTTTTCCTAAACATACCAGAGTCATACCAATTCATTCAAATTTCTTTTTAAAAAGCTGTTTTTGCAATCAAAGTTGATTAAACTGAGAATGGTCGCAAATATAATGAAACTACACTTCAGAATGCAAAATTTAAAAACATATTTATGAGGAAACAGAAGCTATCTAATAAAACATTAACCATGTTGACCATCAGTAGATACCAGTCAAGCACTGGAGCCCAGCACACCCAAACAGCTCAGAAAAAACAACACAGCAAAAATCCATAACTGTAAAGCCTTCCTTTAAATAAACTGGTAATTTGGCTTCATGATTTCCTTAAATTCAACACATTCTAGATGAAAACTCCTCTATGCAAAGATTCCAGTAGAAAGAACGGTCTCAAGGAGAATTAAGACAGGATCAAATAAGCAACCTAATCACCAATCTCCCCATTCCCATTCCCATGGCAGACATTATTAATCAATATAGTCTAATCCTGTGGAGCCTGAATATTGGAATCTTTCTCAAAGCAATCATAGCTGGCAAAGTTTAAACCTACCTGCCTCCCTGAGAATAAGAAAAAAGCATTTTATCATCAACGTGGTCTTAGCAATACTAGTCACTCTCAGTTCATTCTGTGAGGACGGTAGTCACTATAATCTTAAATGATGGACATCAGCTTTTTCCATTCTACACAAGCATCTCATTGCAAAACCTTTCACTGACTCTCCATATCCCACTCTGTTAATGGTGTAAGGAATAAGACAAGAAAGCAAAAACAGAACAAAAACACAACAGAAACTCCAGCCGCTTCTCTCAGAAGATGCAAAATCTGTTTCCAAATTCCAAATCTAAGGTCCTAAAACTTCTAAGTGTGAATTTATGGGACTATAAATTCAACCAGTCTCACGATATGGCAAAAATTTCACATATAGGGTTGCCTTGTAATAAAGGATTTGAGCATCAATAGGATAACTATTAGAATAATGAAATTTAAATGTCCCAACTTAGGTAATTTCCTTGGATATATCACAGCAAAAGTTTACATAGGATACTGTACCTTATATAATATCTTTCCTCCCTCTACAACACTCTCTCTTTCTCTCATGCCTACTATCCTGAAATAAGCAATAGCTTTGATTACCTTTTGTCTGTGTACATTAGTTCACGGTCTGTTCCCTTATCCCTGCTGCTGCCCTGCCGGGTGCTCTGAGCTCATGGTCTGCTGCCATTACAGGAAGCTAC
The DNA here is from genome assembly GCF_020826845.1 of Diceros bicornis minor. Classification (NCBI taxonomy): domain Eukaryota; kingdom Metazoa; phylum Chordata; class Mammalia; order Perissodactyla; family Rhinocerotidae; genus Diceros; species Diceros bicornis. The sequence goes on along the minus strand of NW_026691844.1, from coordinate 364,068 downwards.
TGAACAGAGCATAGCCTTGCTGGCTGAGATGATTTGCTTCTGCAGTCTGTATTACAACGTTCAAATAAGGAGGAATACCACGAGGCAAATCCATTCAGTTCCTGAGTTTATAAATAGGGAGCAACTGAGCCAGCCCTGATGGCCTAGTGGTTAAAGGTCGGCGCGCTCAGGGCTGGCCCCGTGGCTTAGCGGTTAAGTGCGTGCGCTCCGCTACTAGCGGCCCGGGTTCGGATCCCAGGCGCGCACTGACGCACCGCTTGTCCGGCCGTGCTGAGGCCGCGTCCCACATACAGCCACTAGAAGGATGTGCAACTATGACATACAACTATCTACCAGGGCTTTGGGGGGAAAAAAAAAAAGGAGGAGGATTGGCAATAGATGTTAGCTCAGAGCCGGTCTTCCTCAGCAAAAAGAGGAGGATTAGCACGGATATTAGCTCAGGGCTGATCTCCCTCACAAAAAAGTTTGGCGCGCTCCGCTTTGGCAGCCCAGGTTCGGTTCCCGGATGCAGAACCACACCACTTGTCTGACAGTAGCCATGCTGAGGTGGCGGCTCACATAGAACTAAAAGGACTTATAACAAGAATATACAACTATGTACTAGGGCTTTGAGGAGGGGGAAAAAAAGAGGAAGACTGGCAACAGATGTTAGCTCAGGGCAAATCTTTCCCAGCAACAAAAAAAGAGCTTCAAAAAAAATTTGGATAATGAGAGCTACCTTAAAATATGTATTCAGATATATTCCACATCTGAGTTGGAGAGTGAGAGTGTAGACAGTGAGGAGTACCTGTATTTGACAAACTGAGGAATACTATTCTGCAAAATGCCCATAACTGATCCCTGGGAGGAAAGGGGAAATACGGCAGTAAAACTACCCTCTTCTCTTGCTCTAGCTATGAGACATTTGGATGTCCTGTCATGCTTCTAGCACCATCACCACCCAGTACCTTTGGGGAAGCAGGAAGCACTGTGGCCCGACTGCATTAGAGAAACACTGCAGCCACTTAGCTATCCACATTTACATGTATGTTCTTTTCTTTCACATCATTTAGATATTTTCATATTAATAAGGATTTAACAGAGTTAAAAATATCTCAAGGCAAAAGAAATTGAGAAAAACTATAAAACAAAACAACGCCAGGCTAAGTGATAAATTCACACACAACTGTAAGAGGCATCTGAAAGTCACCACTCTTCAATGCTACATAAAAACAAGTTACTTACAGAATTATTCTGCATCCTCATTTCATAGGCTGCTTGTCTCGGATTACTGGCTACTTGAGAACCTGGTGAATTTCTTGAACCCAAGGCATGAGGGGTTAATACTCCACCAGGAGTGAAAGCTGGTTGATCTCTCTAACATAAATGGAAATGAATGTAGAAATTAAAATTAAATCACAACACAGTTAGATGACAGGAAGAAATGAAGGCAATGGAAAAGAGTCCCTGCTGTAAGCTCTTTAAAGATGAAATGGATTTCCGTTAACATTACAGGGTTGTCTACAGTTTGATTTGATGGTAACTTACCCTGTAAACAATAGTCTGTAATATTTAATAACTCTGCTATAAAAGTACATATAATACACTTTTCTGATACACAGAAGCTATTCAAATCTCATTAGGTTATTCCCTTATGTTCACTTACAATTTCAAAACGCATTCAAGACACAATTTTAGGCAAATAAAGATAACTATTAAGGTAAAAAAATAAGCCAAGAGTTTGATTTATACTTAGGAAATACAACTTCTATTTATCCTTCACCTTGATGGAATTTAACTCTTTGTTTCCAATTAGTTAGAGCTATGATTATAGCTACAGTAGGTGACAGTCATGGCTGACTGATAAAAGATATTTTTTAAATAGACACTGACTGAAAGAAAATAATAATACATAAGGTAGACATCAAACATGCCCTTCCCTATCTAAGTGGTTTTGAACCCACCTGCAACAATCAATAACTCTACTTTTCTCCCTTATAGGTTCCTGAAATTGCTCGATTCTAATAAAACATAATAATAAAAGGTAGTCCCCAAACTCCATTTGTTTAAAATCCAGTAAGGAAGACAAGAAAAACAAAAACTTAAGAAGTTAAGTGACTATAAAGTGTTATGCAATTAACTAAGCAAACAAATATCACAAGCGAGAAGCACTAGAGTTAAAGGGAAGGACTGCTCAACCTGGATTACAAGCGGAAGCAATAGGGAGGCCTCGTGGAAAATGTAAGATGGGAGGGAGCCGTGAAGTCAGAAACCCATTGAGAGGGACCAAACAAAGGCAATGCTCTGAGTCAGGAGGGACCTGGTATATTTAGAAGACAACTGGGGAAAAGCAGGGTGAGAACTTGACCAGATCATAGTATGCTCTGCACGCCAGACTAAGACAGAACTGGATTCTGCGGGAACTAAGGAGTCACTGGTAATTTCTGAGCAGAGAAACAACAAAGTTTCGAGTGTTGTGTTCTAGGAAGAGTAACCTGACAAGGATATAGACAGAGTGTAGTAACTTTCAAGAAGATACAAAGAGCTAACTATTTTTATTACAAAAACAATACCCAATTACCGTAAAAAATTCAAACAGCTAAGTGCTACCCGGCCCCTCTGGCCCATCAAGTGTATCCCCTCAGACTCTAGAGCTTAGACAGGACTTCTTTAAAACTGACACCAGCATTCTTTCTCCAGGTAAGAGGCAGCTGGGTAGACATTACGTCCCTAACAAACTACTGAGTAAGGAATAAAAAGCTATCTTCCTCCCAAATTGTAAATGTATGTTATTGCCAATCTGATGAAATTAATTATAACTCACCTTCATTCTTTCTCTTTTCTTTCTGTCGTCTTCTAAAACTGTCCTAAAAGTATAAAATCCACATATTCTGTCAAATAATTACACAAAAATCATTACCAGGAATGATTTGGGAGACAAAGTTTTAAAGGAAGACCCCAGAAACGTAACTAATTAAACTAGGCAATGGACTATATGTTCAAAGTGCTGCCTATCAGAACTTTAGATAGACAGAGAGCATTCTAAATTGAGTTTAGATACAATTTAATTATTCCTCTTAATTTTTTTCAGATAGTTTTTGATATCATTTCAGGAAAGAATGCAAGAGTCATAACAAAGACCCTCTGTTTTACCCTGGAGCAAGTAGCCCACCAATACGGAGAAGATACAAATAAGTAACTCCCCACTTACTTTGGGCCACTGAAAGGCCTCCTTTACCCCAGAAAGCACTCCTCCCACGCCCAAGTTTCTGTGAGCATCAAGGCACTGAGACGACAGCTACGGTGGCCAGGGCTGCTGCTGTGGACTGAAACAGGGGCCAGCAGGTCCTGTACTGACTGTCATTCTACCAGCAGCTGCACTTCCATCACTTCCAAGTCAGTACTGCCACCTGCAATATAACACCCTATTGAGATCTGAACTTTGTGCTTTCTGCCAGGAGAGGGGCTGAATGCTGGATACATGGTGACTGACGACCTTAAAACCTCCTAAGACAGCAACACCACCAATTTCTTTAATCAAGCTTTTGCCCCATTTTTAAACTTATCTAGCTCACCAATGACCCACAGACTGTGAAATCCATTACTCAGTTTTCAGTCCGTATCTGACCGTGACTCTTCCTTCTTGATCCGTGCTCTTCACTTGGCTTCCAGGACACTACACTCACCTGGTTCTCCTCTTTCACTCTTGCTGAATGCCTTCACTCCTCAACTTCCCAACACCTTAATACTGGCGTTCCTCTTCACCCAGTACTTGGACCTCTCACTCTCATGGGAGTGATCATCTAGTCTCACGGCTTTAAACACCATCTACGTGCTGATGACTCCCCAGTCAGGACCTCTCCCCACTCAACATCTCCACTTGGGTGTACAAACTTCACATGCCCCAAATGGCATCCCCACCCCTAGCTCTGTGCCTCCCAGTCTTCTTTATCACAGCAGCTCAGACCATTTTTCAATTGCTCAGACAAAATGCTTTGGAGTCATTCTTAATAGCTTTCCTTCTCTCACCCCTAGCATTTAATTCACCAGCCAAATCCACTAGTTTTACCTTCAAAACATGTTCAGAATCCAATTACCTCTTATCAATCTCCACTGCCACCATGTTGGCTCCCTTGGATTATCGCAAAAGAGCCTAATTGGGCTCACTGTTTCTATCTTTGCCTCCATACAGTTAGTCTCAACAGGGCAGCTAGAGTGATCCTTTTATAATATGTGTCAGATCTTGTCACTTTTATACTCAAAACCCTCCACTGATGCAGAGTGAAAGCTAAAGTTCTTATAACGACCTATAGGGTCCTACCAGATCTGGCCCTCCACCATCTTTCTGACCTCCTCTCCTACCCCTACTACTTTCCCTCTGCTTCCTCTGTGCCTGCCACACTGGCTCCTTGCTGTTCCGTGAACATCCTGGGGAAGCTCCTGCCCTAGAGCCTTTGCACTGGCTATTCCTTCTGTCTGAAATGCTCTTCCTGCAAACACCTGCATGATTACTCCCTCATATCCTTCAAAGTCATCTGTCAGTGAGGCCTTCTCTAGTCATCTTTTCTAGAACTGCAATGTCCTCACATCCACCTTCCCAGATATTTCCTCATCTGCTTTTTTCTTCACAGCACTTATCACTCTCTAACACATGACACACTTTACTCAGTTTCTGTGTTTATTGTCCATCTCCCGCGGAAGAATATCAGCTCCGTGAGGCCAGGAATTTTTGTCTGCTTTTTTCTTTTGTTTTTTGTTGTATCAGTAACACTCAGAATACTATTTGGCACACGGTAAACACTTAATAAATATATGCTGAATAAATGAAGAAGATTTGCAAGACAAAAGGCAAACATCAAAGCTCATAAAATAAAAAGCATCATATTTCTGACCTAACTGCTCAATTTTAATAATAAATATTGATATATTCCTCTTTTACCACGTATTCTGCTGGTCAGTTAAATACCTATTTCTAAGGGTGGTAGTTACACATAAGCAAAATAGGTACACCTGGTTGGACTTTACTGATCTTTAATTTTTGTGTGCTATGAACTCCTTTGGAAGTCTGTCAAAAGCCGGAGACACACTTCCTGGGAAAATACACACACCTAGATACTATTATATTGAATTTCTGAGGGTTCATAAATTTCCCCGATGTCCAACCATGCTGACAAACATCATATGATGTCAGGGATACCAAAAACGATCCAAAGCTTTAAAATGCCCTCTCTGCCAGGCCAGCTGGAAACTTTATTACTCAAATCTGAAGCACTCTGGTATCTATCAAATCCCATACATCCCACTCTAACGGCAAATATCACCAATACTTAATAGTACAGAGTAACCTAAAACCACATAAAAGGACTGTTCTAACGTGAGGCTTTTACACCAAGTACTACACCGTCTGTGTAGTTTTTTCTGAAGCATAAATGGCAGCAGGTCAGGTGGAGCCACCATAATTGTTGAAGGCTTAGTTAAAAATGGCTGTCCTGATAGACATTTGATATCCTAGACAAAGTCAGTTATGCTATTTAAATTTTACATGTGAAAAATTCTTGCCTTCACAGAAGATTACCAAGTACCAAAGGCTTTAAAAAGAACACTTACAGTCTACTCACACTGGTATATAAAATGGTACCCAAGGTTCTAAAAAAGAGATCACTAGCTATAGCATACAAAGCTGAAGAAAATATAAAATCTTGTCAGATGCAATGACATGTTTTAATCTGTTAGGAGATAATGAAGCAATGTAGCAATATTATTATGTTGCTATTTGCTCAAAATAGCCATGTGACTTTTTATAAAATCAGTTTCTAAAAGGATTTCCTTCACTCTCTTTCTAAAAAGCTACTATCTGCTCATTTTACCCACTGCTTGCCTCCCTTGCCACTCTTTCACAATCACCCTGCAACCTACTCTGCCTCCAGGCTACTGCCCCCCCACCCCACTAACGCTTCAGGACCTCTGAAACCCTGGCCATGATCTAGGGGCCTATCTCACTCTGACGCCTCTGGCAGCACCAGTGGCTTCTCATCTCTTCAAGGATTTCCTCCCACCTCTCTAGAACTGACTCCCCTTTCTCCTTAACCTCCATGCTTCTTAAGGTTTCTGTTGGAGGCACTTGAACTCCATACAAAGCTCCAGGGATTTCAACTTCACACTCATGAGGTGAAGTATTCTGCTAATGTTCTCAAATTTCCTTCCAAAAGACTTCTGCCCTGAGCTTTACACATATCCATCTAACTGCTTCACGGACTTTTCTCCTCTCAGGTGTCCTGTGACCCCTCCAACTCAGTATCTCCAAAATGAACCTCAATTTCTACCTTGTCCTCACCCCAACCTGCTCTACCCCCACTGCTTGCTGTCTCATGAACGGCCCAACCACACTCCCAACTGCCTAAGCCAGACTGGACTTCTTACCTAAGCACTCACTCTATCACATGTCATCAATTTCCAAGTGCTTTATTATTTTATTTCCTTCTTTTATGTTTAATTGCTTACTCAGAGCTGCAACCCTCTGCCTAGACTGATGCTATCTAACCCAGAGGCCCCTACACTCCACTACCAGAGTACAGAGTTCCTAGGTCTTCACCTGACTTCCACAGCATAAACTTTTCCTATAAAACATGGCATCCACTAGTTCATTCCCAGCATTCTTCCAGTCTTGGAACCCTCATTTCACATCCTGTTGATCAGACACGTATTTGGATTTTTATGTTAATCAAGATTATGAAGAGAGAAAAAAATTACAGTGCAATTCACACAGTGTGCAATACACAGTTCCACACAGCAAGCATCACAGCCTTTATAAAATAATCAAAGCACTGGCCACTCATGATTACATTGGCATTTGATACACTATAATAATATAACAACGCACTCAAAGAGGTTAAAAGTACAATCACAGGATCATCATAGCCTATTAGAGAGAGGAGCAATTTAGCTACTGCAATAGAAACACTTTACCTCATCATCCTTTCTCTTTTTAAAAATGCTATCCTCAACTTCACCAACTGCTAACATGATCATCTGTACTCTTTGCAGATTGACATAACCACTTTCTGTAAGGTAACCCTGTAAGTGATAAAATACATGTAAAATGATCTTCTTATAAAAGCAAATACATCTGTTTTGAAATTATTCAAGAATGAACTTACCCCAGTTTTGTGAACCACATTTTTGTATATGTTAACTGAACGGTCAATTGCACCTTCCCTGCCACCAGGAAACAAACATTATGTATTAGGACCAGTACGCACTGTAAGCAAGAAGGCTACAACAGTAGTTTAAAAACCCACACAAACACACATACCGAATCTCTAACGACAGCAGGTGAGGAAGGAACTCATTTCCCACAAAGAAGCACATGAAGACCCAGTCATCAATGCTCCTCTCGACATCAAATGTGAGTGGTAGGCTGGCCATGGTGAGCTCTCTTTCCAAATACTACAACCAAAAAGGAATGCTGCCATTAAAGCTATGAAACGGCACTCTGCTTTAGAGGGCTGATTCTAGTGATTATTGCTACATACCTCACGAAGAACACTAAGACGAAGGAAGATAAACTCTCCTTCTGCACAAGGAAGACTATCTGCAAGTTCATCGTGCTGCAACAAAAGGAGTGAAGATTAAACAAGTCTACTCTAAACCCTGTAATTTGTTTCCAGCCAAACGAACATTATAGCTTTTTTTAAAGCAAGATCCATTTTAATATTACAAGTACTAAATAAAAAAAGAACACACCAAACCATTTTAAAAATAAAAATTACCCATAATCCCAATCATACCTAGACCAGGGATCGGCAAATGTTTTTTGCAAAGGGCCAGATAGTAAATATATATATTTTAGCCTGTGCGGGACACACAGGGTCTCAGTTGCATATTCTTTCATGTTTTATTTTGTTTTTACAACCTTTTAAAAATATAAAAACCAGGGCCGGCCCCCTGCATAGTGCTTAAGTTTGGCATGCTCCGCTTTAGCGGCCAGGGTTCGCAGGTTCGGATCCTAGGCGTAGACCTACACCACTAGTCAGCCGTGCTGTGGCGGCAACCCACATACAACAGAGGAAGACTGGCACAGATGTTAGCTCACGGCTAATCTTCCTTTAAAAATAAAAAATAAAGTAAAAACCATTCTTAGCTCATAGGCCAAATCTAGAGGGCTGGAGTTTGCCAATCTCTGACGGATAGCCAACCAGTATTTTGATGTGTATGCCTCTAGACCCTTCTCTGTGAGCATACAGTATACTTCTTACCTGCTCTTTTCACTCACTATGTCTTTTAAAGAGGTACCATATTCTTAAAACAGATAGAAACCTCTTTAGAGACTGGATATAATCAAGTGAACCCAAAATATGCAGAAACTAGGAGTAACTTAAAAGTATCAACAAGTTTAAAGTATCAACAAGTTTAATATATTTGATTTGTAGTTCCTTTTAAGAATAACCGTTTGAAACATTACTTGTACAAACAAATCATGTGCCATGGACATTATTACCTATGAGACTTAAGCCTCGTATACTTACAAGCTATGTTAGGAAAAGTGGAGAGTAGAAAGAATGAGCACATGCATGCTTTTGAATGTGTCTTTAAAGAGTTTTCAAAGACACATTTCTATGAGAGGGAACAGAGTAAGTAGGTAAAAAATCTAATCAAAAATAGTCTTCTCTTTATTTTAAAAATGAAGCAACCTGAATATATTTAATGCTGTTCAATTATACACTTAAAAATAGTTAAAATGGTATATTTTGTATTATATATATTTTATCACAAAAAAAATAAAATAAAATTTTTAAAAATGAGGCAACTACCATCTCAAATTTCTTACCTTTCCCTTCTTTTCTCTTGGCAAACCTTCACAGTCCTTAACTTCATGTCCAAACTGATTACAAAGAGCACATGGCTTGGGTTTGTTTGGTTTGAATTCTTCTCTAATAATGGTAAAGTTGGGTTCATATGTAGCAAGGCCGAGCATAATGAGATCAGCTATCAATCAACAATGACAAAACACTGAACAGTGAGCACTTTCAGAAGATCCTTACCATAACCAAAGACATAAGACATTACCATAACACAAGACACCAACACAAAGAAAAGCCCAAAGGAGCACACAAACAGAGGCAGCAAAGTCAAAATGCCTAAAACTTCCTAGTAGTTCTCAGTCAACAAGATGTCCCCCAGATACATGGGCCTAGAGTGTAGACTACCACTCAGGAGTCAACACTCGTCCATTTTAAAGGTATGTGCAGCCATATTAAAAGGTAGAAAAATGTAAGAAAAAAATTAAAGATAGGTAAACATTAATCACAGATTAAATAACTCAGTACTAATTTCCTCTCAAACATAAAATCAGCAAGGCACTTTAGAATTTCCAGGCAATCATGAATAATTCATTACTATACACCAAGTCATCAACTTGCTATGGTTTAATCCAAGAGACTCAAATTCCAAAGAAGAAACTTACCATCTGCTCCACATAAGCAATGATGAGTGTTTGGGTCATGGTTAGGCTGAGCTAAAGGAGGAGAAAACATATATTTATTATATTTATACCAGAGGAATATCACATTTTACCATTTTCTATATAATGGCTTGTCAATCAGATATTCATAAGTGATTTTTTCCTCTTTGTCTTCTAATGTAATCTATAATTTTATGTTCTCCTTCACCAGGAGCACTAGCATCAGATAAAATAACCTATAAAAGACAGTTTTTAACACTTTCAGCTCATCTCCAATTTTCTAGGACAAAAATCAACAGAACTGAGTATCTTAAAATAAACTGGGATAATTCTATTAAGATGTTATTAATTGGAAATTTTTCTTAATAAGGTGTGTGTGTATTAAACACCAAAACTATTTACTTATTGCATGGAATAGAAAATCAAATGTCTGGGTTAAACTTAGCCATTAGTAAAACCGACCAGTCACAAGTCTCCACCATTCTCACTGCCACCTAAGGACACAGCACTGAAGCACACAAACCCTGGGAGCAATCAATAAAAGACACCCAGTAAACACAATTTCCCACACCTAATAACAGGGAAATAGGCTTATGACCCTAAAATCACACAACAGTTTGTTTAAATTTTACGTAAATACTTAGGAGAACACAGTGATTCTTTCAAGGCAGACCCACGACTTTAATTTTGCTATATTTTGATTTCAAATAGAAATTTTCATTTAAAAATTACTTTCATACATAAATAGATATTTTTTAAACCATGAGTACCATTTTATGGCTTCATAGTGACGGTACGAGGACAAAAAATTGGCATTGAGAGAAAATTCGACTGTCTAAAACTGGATCATGCAAGACATCCCATTTCTAATAACCCTGGCAGCCTCTCCTTTCCTCTGACAGTCAACTAGGATTTCACAGGGGGGAAAAAAGAAAAAAATACTATCAGTCATATCAAAGTATAGACTCAAATATCACCTTCATCTTTTTGAAGTACCAAAATGTGAAACTTACTGTCAAAATTTTCCACCCAGGATCATTATTTAAACGATCAGCTATGTAATAGCGAAGGCATTTAGCAAGATTGTCCATGAACTCGGTTCCCTAAAATGATAGAAGGAAATAAATTAAGCTATCATTTAAGAGTTAGCAATAGCCAGCAAAGTCTGAGACTACTTACTGGTGTAACATAGTTGCTGTCAAATCTTTCTTTTATTTCTTCTGGAGGAAGAAAGCCACCTAGAGAAAAAGGCAATGTTTTGTTATCGCCATAAAAAGTGAGGTAAACTACACAATATTAAGCCCAAACAACAAAAACAGTAAGTTCAAATACAAAAAAATGAGAAGTATTGTCACTTGAGGAACAATGTTCCCCTTTCTGGGAAGAAAATAAGATTCCTCTCCTCAAATTTAAATAAAGCTTTAACAGAAGTGTCAAACAATATATAGTACACAAAAGATACTATATTGTTATATAAAAATATAAAAATTATGATGTTCTTCCTAAGGCCCTCTGCAGCAGAATACACACACGGGTTAGGGGTTCTAATTTGATACCAGTTCTTAAAATAAAGGTGCCTTAGAAAAACAAAATTAGGGCCAGCCTCGTGGCTTAGCCGTTAAGTGCGCGCGCTCCGCTACTGGCAGCCTGGGTTCGGATCCCGGGCGCGCACCGAGGCACCGCTTCTCCGGCCATGCTGAGGCTGCGTCCCATGTACAGCAACTAGAAGGATGTGCATCTATGACGTACAACTATACACTGGGGCTTTGGGGGGAAAAATAAATAAATAAAAATTATAAAAAAAAAAGAAAAACAAATTAAAATGCTGAATTTATCACAGCTTATGATAAGAAATAAATGATAAGAAATAAAAATATCAGCTAGAGGGATACAAAAATCCTATTTTTCCCTCTGTATCACTGATTAGCTTTTTCTCAAGACACAAACATATTTCATAACATGTTCAAGAAAGAAGACATCTTTAAAATCAAAGACAATCTGTTATAGATACAAACAGGTTTTAGAGTATTAGTATAAGCTACAGCTAAAAGTAACTATATACTCGCATACTTCTAGCAAATTAAAATAACATAGAATGTATCATAATTGCAGGCTTGACCTGACTACACCATGGTATCCTTTTTCAACTTCCAAGTGTAATATCCTGAGCCAATAAACTGTGGCTTTCCTGGTCTATCATATTGCCCTATGTAACAAAGCACCAAACAAACCACTCTGCTACAACCACGCCCCATCTCACACACAGGTGTCTTGGGAAAGAACCAGTCAGAGTGGGCATGAAGACCTCTTGACCTTTCTCCTCTCTGAGCTTTAGCCAACTCCTACCTATGTACCCATCAGGAATTTCAAGGCTTTGAAGAATTGCAAAAATGGCCACATCCCACCCCTCCCCTCCTCAAAATTGAGAGAACCCTGGGTACCTCACTGCCTCGGTTCCTGCTACATCAATCTAGACTGACAGTGTGTGTGACTTGGTGAAAGCCTGGAATATGGATCACATCATCCCAGGCCTCCTCATGTAGACCTCTGAGTTCTAAGAGGAAGCAACAGGCAAGCTACCAAGACTGATTTGAGGAAAATGTTTACAGAATGCTAGCTTTCTAATAGCCCCCATTAGAAAAAAAGAAGTAAGAAGCACTTAAAATATTTCTGTTTTACAGATATAGAAAAGTTAGCAGAAGAGCTGCACTTGTCCTGAGAGGGACTGACAATCTGCTCTCCCTACCAGAATTCTCTCCTTGTATTCCCAAGTTTCTCTTTTACTACAGAGTTTGGAAACAAATAGTGAAGAATTCCATTAACAACTTTTCCTCAACAGTGAACATAAATTTTCCTTGCATATTCTGGGATTCTAAGTAAATTAAAACCTTATCTATTTGAAAGAAAAAGTTGCCGCCCCTCCCCCTTCTGCATACATCTTATAAAAAGTCCACCTTCAAGACTCATTTTCTTTACCTTTTGCCAGTATTTCTTCCCTGACTCGCTGCTTCTCTACTGCTGCTTCCATTCCTTCCTTTGATGCTCTGAACCTCCTCGAACGCTGCTGGTTCATTTTAGCACGTGGTTCCTGAAAAACATGTATTTCACATTCACATAATATTATTCAAAATATTTGCAACTAAATCTGCACATTATTTTGAATCAGTTGTTTTTATAAAACTAGTACACTAAAATGGAAAAGGTAAGTAATATGTCTAATAATCCTTTCACGACAGACAGGAGATCCTGAGGACTTAAATTTGGACCAAGAACCTAAAAGCTGAGCTCAGTGAGTGACATATCAAATGCACAAACATCCTATGAAGCCACAGCACTTAACAGTGCAGGCCCCACGACCTAATGCCAATTCCACTGGGTTATGGTGCTTCAAAGCACCCAAGAAGAAAGCTCACTTTACTCAAAGACTCAGCCAGCAGACAATGACTACAGAACCAGGATCAGGAAGAGCTTCCTTCTGTCCTTGCCTAAGAGGAAGGACGGTCTCCAAATGAGATCCACAATGCCCTATAAAAGCAAAAGAAAACTACTTGATCTGTAGGACCCCAAGGCACTTCCATTTTGTACTTCCCACAATAAGCTTCATAATCACCACTCTGTCTCTACAAGCACAGCAGGAGACAGGGAACAAGGTTTTTACCAAAAGTACTTTTAAATCACTCTAACCAAGTGAAATTTAAATCACTGGATAAACCTAAATGAAGGGAACTGGACTGTAAGGATCTGAAGTTACTGAACTGAGTTTTGGGGTTGGAAGGGACTCTAAAGTATCCTGTCTACAAAAAATAAGTTATTTTATATTCTCTTTTAAACAGTTCCCTTTTCTGTAAAATGAGACCACCTAATCTAATTCTTTCAAGCACCAAGTTCTATGATCTACATTTATATTTTAAGAAAAAAACATGTTACAGACATGAGCACGTACACAACGCACACAAATATGTACATATTTTATACTTGATCTAGCAGTAAGGGCATACTGCAGTAAAGTTAAAAATTTTCTTCAAGAAACTTAGCTAATGTGAATTGGAATATGCTCCAAATAAGACATATTCCTGTTCCCTTTATTCTTTACTCCACTTTAACTACAACTTAACAAGTTATCAGGTAGCTAAGATTTTTCTTTGAGTAAAGAGAACCTCACAGAAAAGTTAATCTTCTTGGACCCAAAGTTTTCTGGATTTTCAAAATCATTCCATTAGCTACTACAATTGCTAAATCTAAAAGATAAAGAGAATCTATTTGCATATGGATAAATAAATTTAGGCTTATGATTTACCTTAATTTTCCTTGAACCCTGGTATATAGTTTGCTAACCAATTATAACCTAAGCTACTTGATATTATTATCATAGGTCAGTAAGTTATTCCCCTCTTAAGGTCCTGTGATGACTAATCACAGCCTATAGGATAAAATCCAAACTCCTGAGTGTGGCAGGTGAGGCCTTCTTCAAGTCATCACTCTACTTCCCTTTCCAATCTAAAACTCCTACAGTTGCCCAAATATGTCAGTGTGATCATAGGCATGGAGAGTGTGTTTACCTGCCACATTTGAGAAGTCCATAAGGTCCTCCCTCCCCATATCTGTCCCATCCATCCCCTTCCACTGCCCACCAATCTCCAATTATTCTTTATCCTTCAAGAAATGGGACAAAAGTCACCTCCTCTCTATCTTCCAACTCTCTTAGTAGCACTGATACCTTCTTCCCTCAACATGCTGCATGTGTTATCTAGTGCCTATAAAGCCCATAAATAACTAACTTCACTCATTTATCTAAGTCTCTGTCCCTTTACTGGTAAGCCCTTCAAAAGCAAGGGCAGTCACCAACATCCCCAGCATTTCACAGTACTTGGTACAAAACAGGCATAAAAAGTGTTTGAATGCATGACTGAAGGATGAGGCTTGCTTTCTCAAATTTACCACACTCAATATTTTTCTTTATTTAGCTGACTTTCATTCTAGACACTGGGAACACAGCAAAAACAAAAACGGAAGACTCTAAGTTAATTATTTTAGCACTTACCACTCCATCTATTGCCATGTAGAGAAGTCATCTTGGTCTTACTATATTGAAAAGTCTGTCAATGTATTCAAAAATTGCAACCATCATTTCATCTTCGTTTTTTGGTGCCGGTCTATAATGATAAGCAAACAATGTAATATAATATAGTACTCCTCAGTAACTGGTGATGTCAGTGACAAAAACAGGTTACGTACTTGTCTTCAGGATGAGTACAGGGATGGATGATTCCATTCATATCCAAATACAGATTACCAAACTCCACGTCATTTGGATTAGGTTTACTGGCATCAACAGGAATCTTTACATCATTGCATTCTTTTGGCTATGAGGAAATGACAATTAATAGTAGTTTGATTGTTCAAGTCTGAAATTGATATAACCTAGGCTCAGTAAATACCTGTGTTTCATTTCTGAATTGGAAATAAAACACTTTAAGCAATCTTTAAATTATAAGTTATCTTATTCCTTAAAGCAAACTGAAGTAGATATTTCATTTGTAGAAAGGAGACAGCTTCCAACACAAGTTAATCTTCTCTATGTGGGGGATAGTTATCAAATTTCCAAATCATTCAGTTGTCCAAGCGAGAGACCAGGGGAGTCACCTTAGAATTCTTTTCCCTTACCACCCATTCCAATAAGTCCTGTCAATTTAACATGAAAAACGCTAACAGCATCAGGGCATCATCTCTCACCTACAAGACTGGAACGGTCTTCGTGTGGACTGCCCGCCTCTAGACTCTCCCGTCTCCAGCCTGCCCTCTATGCTGTCAGAGTTTTTTTTTCTAAAATACAAATGAGGCTGCATCTTAATCTTGCCTGATTCTCCCAGTGATTCCCATAGCGGGTGTAAACCAATGAGCCTGGACCCATCCTAGTCTCCTGTCCCACCACGATATTGTTCAGGTCCAGCCCATCTCGTCTAAGTTCCTGGAAAACGCTCTCATCTCTCAATGTCTTTGCACACTGCTTTCTCTCTCTCAACACTCACTTCCTGAAATCTTAGTAATTTTCCAGGGTCAGACTCAGATCAAATGTCGTTCATTTTATAACGCTTTGTACTCATCTCCTAAGAAATGAACTGCTCTTCCTTCTGCATTTCCACAGAATTTTGCTTATTCACTTGTAGCACTTCCATGGTTTTATAATTAATTTGTCATTCTAACCCAGCTACACTGTGCATTCTTCAAGAGGTAAGGACTGTGCCTTACTCACTCCTGGAGGCACTCAATTATACTTCTGTGATAAACATTACCTTTGTCTTTTTCTCCCAGAGCTTCAGCAGATGATAAGAATATGAGATAGGTTTTTACTGTTACTAATAGTAAAAGTCACTTAAAAAATAATAGTTCCCCAACACATGCAAAGCATCATTTGTAACAGCAAAAAACTGTGAACAATTTAAAAGCCCACTATGTACATGCTATATCATGGATGAACCTCAAAAACATTCTAAGTGAAAGCCAGTCATGAAAGACCACGAAAGATTCCATTTATATGATCCAGAATAAACAAACCAATAGAGACAGAAATAGATTAGCTTTAATCTGAGGGTAGAGGAAGGGGAAGGGAGATAGGAAGTAACTACAAGTGGGTACAACATTTCTTTTGGGAGTGATGTAAATGTCCTAAAATTAGATAATAGTGATTGTTGTACAACTCTGTATATATACTAAAAACCACTGAATTGTACGCTTTAAATGGGTGAACTTTATGGTATATAAATTATATCTCAATAAAGCTATTAAAAATAGATAAATAAACGGTCAACTTAATTAGGAAAAAAAAGAGCCCAAAGAATGCATTAATAAACTGTGATATGTCCATATAGTAGAATATCAAATAGAAGTGAGATTCAAAGAAATAGAGCTGGATGGTCACAAATATATTGCTAAGACAAAAAAGCAAGCTGCAGAAGAATACATACAGTATACCACTTATTCAAAGTTATCAAACAGACAAAACAATATTAGGTATTGTTCAGGGATGAATACATATGCAATGAAAGCAAAATTAGAAAAGCAAAGGAATGATAAACACCAATTTCAGGACAGTGGTTATCTTTGAGAGAGAGGGAAAGGAATGAGATTGAGCTTCAGTTTGGATTTACAATTGGGAAAAAAGGATATCAAAAGAGATTTAAGGGCAGAATAGGGAAGAAGCTATCAGACAGTGTTCCATACTCCGTGCTATGAATCAGGAAAGAGGGGTTCAATCAGAAGCAGTGAATGGGATAACTGGTAAGGAAAACAGGAGGTCAATTTTTGGGGGGTCTATTGAAAAAGATAACCTGATGACCCCCAAACATAACAAAACAAATTCTATGAAGGCAGGAGGCTCTCTGCCTATCCAACTAACCTCTACACTCCAAAGTCCACATTTTCCTCTCTCCTGCACCAAATAGACACCAGACTCAGGAGAATCCACACCCACTTTATTTATGCTCCCCAGGAAGCCAGATAGTTAGTATTTTAGACTTGTTGGCCATATGACCTTAGTTGCAACAACTCATATCTGCCTTTGTAGAGTGAAAGCAACCATAAAGAATACAGACATGAATGGGTATGGCTGTGTTTCAGTAAAACTTTATTTACAAAAACTGTACACTGGCTTGCTAACCTCGGCCCTAGCGCCTAGCACACCACTAGGCATATTGTAGCTCTTCACAGATGTTGCGTATAGCTACATGAGAATTTCTACTTCCACTACCTAGAAAGTATAGCACGGGGAAGGGTGCATGGGGAGGTCCTAACTTTGAGAAAAGAGCTCCAGGCATTCCCAATAAGAAAACTGAATATACTTTCCTCTCAGGAGTTACTGTAGATATAGTCAACACATTAATTACGTAAACTTAGAGTTTCTTTCTTCAAGAGAAGATTTTGATGCTCACCAAAGGAACTCACTCCTCAAGAGCCTTGCCAAACACAAGCCAACGTGTCTCCTGCTGCATTAAAGGGATCCTCAATCAAAGGGCAGCTAAAAGGAGAGCCACTCTGAACCCTAAAAACAATTCATTTCAAAGAACTTTTCACTATCTCTTGGATTTACCAGATGATAAACTGAGCACACACTGCAGCCTTCCCTTTTTACTCCAAGACCACATGAAAGACTAAAAACAAACAAATAATCACAACTGCATAACTGTACTGGAATACCAGAAGAACCCTCTGCGGCTGAGAAACCATGAGGGATGCCTGAAATGTGGAAAACTAGATCTGACAAGATGGAGCACACAGCCTAAAACAGGCAGAGAGGAGTTCGGCAGCCGAGCAGTGGGAGAACACAAGAAGGCTCCAGGCCCAGAGAGGGGGCTCAAGGGATAGTCTCTGGATGATCCATCACCACCAGCAGCAGGGAGAGCCAGGTGGGTCAACCCCTGCACTCTCCTCTCACCCCCTCAGGTCCCACGTGCAGCAGGCAACTGGAGACAGGATTCCCAGAAAACCCGGGCGCTTGAGTAGGAAAAGCAGCGCAGTACGCTGGCTCACTAGCGGTTCCCCAGAGCAACAGGGCGCACATCTGCCCAGAGGGCTGGCCGCCCAGCAGTTCCGCCAAGCAGCAATCCCACTTCTCCTCCACTTCACGGAAAAAGAAAGAGATCTATTTATCCCCAATAGGCAGTTGGGAAATTATCCTATTTGTACACAAAGATGCCAAGGAATCAAGATAAAGAAGATATTTAAGGGCCGGCCCCATGGCTCAGCGGTTAAGTGCGCGCGCTCCACTACTGGCGGCCCGGGTTCGGATCCCGGGCGCGCACCGACGCACCGCTTCTCCGGCCGTGCTGAGGCCACGTCCCACATACAGCAACTAGAAGGATGTACAACTATGACATACAACTATCTACTGGGGCTTTGGGGGAAAAAAAAAAAAGGAGGATTGACAATAGATGTTAGCTCAGAGCCGGTCTTCCTCAGCAAAAAGAGGAGGATTAGCACGGATGTTAGCTCAGGGCTGATCTTCCTCACAAAAAAATAAGTAAATAAAACTGTTTAAAAAAAAAAAAGAAGATATTTAAAGAATTAAAGATGGTACAAACATGCAAATAGTGAGTCTGTATAAAAACACACTCCACAGGTTTTGAAATAAACCCCCAAAATGAGTTTCCACCACCTTCCTCTTCCAATCTTATAATAAGGCTTCCGGCTCCTCAAACGTAAAGCTGAAGCCACTCCTGTCAGTGACAGCTAAGCGTATGCATTTTTGTGTGAGCCTGCACAGTATTTAACAGCAGCATTAGAAAACCATGAATCACGCCTGAGGTTCCACTGTAACACTGAGTTCTCACTACTGGAAGTCAGATGCCAAACTACAGCATTTGGTTTTAGATTTCCCTTAAAGCAGCTTGGAACTCAAGAACTGCAAAACATGGGTGATATTTTGGGGAGAAATGGTCAAAAGGCTAAGGAAAATTTCAAATTGCAGCATTTTGGTTAAAAATTCAGGCCATAAATACCGATACAGTTGCCAAATAGAAAATTTTAACATCTTTAGTGATTAGTATTTTTTCAAGTAGTATGTATCTTAGGTCCTCATTTTTATACCGTGTTAGTCAACAAAGACTATTAATTATCACTAACATTTACAAAGCACTTAAAATGTGATAGGCACTGTTCTAAGGGATTCTACTCATGGATTATTCCCCTCTCGCCTCACAAGAACCCTGTGAGGTACAGAGTAGCCCACTTATAAATGAGAACACAAATGCTGAGAGGGATTAAGTGGCTTCTCCAAAGTCACACTACTGCCAAGAGACCCAGCAGTTTGAATCAGAGCTGGGATCTTAACCAGTATGTTAGACTGACTGATTATAATTTCACTAGATTCAACATGAATTTATTGAACATTTATAATGTGCATCAAGGACTACAGCCAGTGCTACAGAGGACACAAAACATGTAAAACGTGTGAAATTGATCCTCGCTCTCTAAGACACAAGATAACACTGGAGAGATCGACTTCCAGCGTGACAGCGTGAGTAGCTCTGCTCACCTGCTTCTCGGGGAAACTAGTGAATTTTTTTTTAAAATAACACCATTTACAGCCCTTGGAAACGGTCCTAGGGCAAGACAGCAATCTAGTCACAAAAACCTAAGAAAATTCAGCATTGACAATACAACAGAGCATGGAAAAGTTTCAACCTAAAGACACTCTCAAGAACAGTGCAAGTTGTGGTGAAAAGCAAGTGGGAAGAGAATCCTGGATCTAATGAAGATACAGCCCAGACTATAGGCCAGCTAGTTTGTAGGAGAGAACCAGGGAATGAGACAGCTGGGAAGAGCCCTCTTGGGGTTCGTACAAGTACCAAACATTAACCTCAGAAACTAATCCCCGGCAGGAGCCACAATTTGACTGGATTAGTCTGTAGAGGAATTTATGCCCCAGGGCACTGCTGAAAACAACACAGCAATGGGCCACAATTGTGGAGGTTAACTGCTGGGTGTAATGAGGGCAAGAGTGGGAGAGAGTCCTACCTGTACCTGTCATCCTAGGGTGGCTCTGGGCATGCCCCAAACTGCACCACCCAGAGAGCAATATCAGAGGTCTAACACAGTGAGGAAGAAATACATCTCACTAAAATAATCCAGCTGGTATATAAACAAATAACAGTACCAAGCCCTGAAAGAGTCTGGGGGTGGGGGGCCAATACCCAGAGTTGCTACAATATGTTATCTAAAACGTCCTATTTATAGCAAAAAACTACCAGGCATGTAGAAAAACAGAAAAGTATGACCTATACACTGGGTAAAAGGCAGGCAACAGAAACTGCCTGTGAGAGCATCCAGATGTTAGATTTAACAGAACAGAGTTTAAAGTAGCTATTATAAGTATGTTCATAGAACTAAAGAGATGTACATAAAAGAAGTTATGATGACAATTTATATCAAATAGAGAATATCAACAAAGATAAAAATTACAAAAAAGAAACAAGTGGAAATTCTGGAGTTGAAAACTACAGTAACTGAAATAAAAAATTCAACTAGAGGGGCTTGACAGTACATTTGAATTGGCGAAAGAATTAGCAAACTTAGATACATTAATAGAATTTATGCAAGCTGAAGAGCAGAGAGAAATAAGAATGAAGAAAAATAAACAGAGCCTGATAGAAATACGGGACCAATTAAATGCACGAACATACACAGAACTGGAGTACTGAAAAGAGAGGAGAGAAAGGAGCAGAAAAAATATTCAAGGAAATAATAACCCCAAACTTCCCAAATTTATTAAAAAACAATAACTTATACATGCAGGAAGCTCTAAGAACTCCAAGTAAGATAAACACAAAGAGACCCACAAACAGACACATCAGAGTAAAAAATGCTGGAGGTAAAAGACAAGGAGAAAAATGTTTAAAAGAATCAAGAGGAAAAATGATGAGTCACTTACAAGGAAACCCAATAAGACTGACAGCTGGCTTCCAGCAGAAACAGGGGAGGCCAGAAGGCAGTGGGATAGCACATAGAAAGTGCTGAAGGAAAAAACGTTAACTAAGAATTCTATATTCAGGAAAGGTACTGTTCAAAAATGAAGAAAAAATAAAGCCTTTGCTAGATAAAAATTGAGAGAATTCATTGCTAGTAGACCTGATTTACAAGAAATACTAAAGAAAGTTCTTCAGGCTGAAAACAAGTGACCCCAGGAAAGGTAATTATACATATTGTTTATCCTTTCTATTCTTAACTGATTTAAAAACCAATTGTATAAAATAATATCACACAATGTATCATGGCTTAAAACGCACAATTTAATGTAAGTGTAATGTATTTCCTATAACAGCCCAAAAGGAGGTGGATGGAAGCAAAGTTGCAATGAGCTAAGGAAATGACTGCAGATGGTAAAATGATAATTATAACAATGCAATGTTGAGTTTGTAACATTAACAGATATAATACATATAACAACAATACCAAAAAAAAAGGGAAAATGGGAATCAAGCTGCATAGCAGTAAAGGTTCTGCATATTACCCAAATTCAGCTAGTACAAATCTAAAGCTGATGAGACGTGTATAGTAAACCCCAGAGCAATGACTTAAAAAAATTCAAAAAAAAAAACTAAAAAAAAGATCACTAATGAAATTAAAATGCTACATTAGAAAATACATATAGAAAACAAAAACTAAAATGGCAGATGTAAATCCAACTCTATCAGTAACATTAAACGTGAATAGATTGAACAATCAAAAGGGAAAGATTGTTAGATGGGATTTAAAAAAACACGATCCAACTATATGTTGTCTACAGGAGACACACGAGAGTCACAGAGACAAAAACACTGAAAGTAAATGGATGGGGAAGAATATCATGCAAACAGCAACCACAAGAAATCTGGAGTGGCTGCACTAACATCAGACAACACAGACTTTAAAACAAGAATACTAGAGACAGTGACATTTTATAATGATGAAATAGTCAACATTTCAAGACAACAATTAAAAACATACATGCATCTATTAATGGAGCATTGAAATACATGAAACTTTTAACAGAAATGAAAACAGACAATTCAACAATAGTTGGAGACTTCAATACCCTCATACACAGCTGGTGGGAATGCAAACTGGTGCAGCCTCTATGGAAAACGGTATGGAGATTCCTCAAAGAATTAAAAATAGAGATGCCCTATGATCCAGCTATCCCACTACTGGGAATCTATCCAACGAACCTGAACTCAACAATCCCAAGGGCCTTATGCACCCCTATGTTCATTGCAGCATTATTCACCATAGCCAAGAAGTGGAAGCAACCTAAGTGTCCCTCGACTGATGACTGGATCAAGAAAATGTGGTATATATATACAATGGAATACTACTCAGCCATAAAAAAAGACAAAATCGTCCCATTTGCAACAACATGGATGGGCCTGGAGGGTATTATGTTAAATGAAGGAAGCCAGAAAGAGAAAGACAAACACTGTATGATCTCACTCATATGTGGAATATAAACCAACACATGGACAGAGAAAACTGTATGTGGTTACCAGGGGCAATGGGGGTGGGGGGTGGGGGGTGGGCACAAGGGGTGAAGGGAGACATATATATGGTGATGGACAAACAAACATGTACAACCCAAAATTTCACAATGTTAAAAACTATTAAAACATCAATAAAAAAAAAAGACAAAACTGAAGGGAAAAAAAAAAAAGACAGGACAAGATTACCAACCTTACAGAATCAAAAAGGATTATAAACAAATACTATGAATAATAGTACACAAATCAGATAACTTAGAGGAAATACACAAATTACTAGAAAAACACAAACTACAAAAATGACTCAAGATAATCTGAATAAACCTATAATAAGTGAAGAGATTGAATCAGTAATCCACAAACTATGCACAAAGAAAAGCCCAGGCCTAAATGGTTTCACCGCTGAAATCTACCAAACACTCAAGGAAGAATTAACAGCAATTCTTACAAAAAAAAAAAAAAAAAAAAAAAGAAGAGGAAGAAACACTTTCCACCACATTTTATGGGGGTAATATTACCCCTATACCAAAATCAGACAAAGATGTCACAAGAAAGCAAAACTACAGGGGCCAGCCTGGTGGCGTAGAGATTAAGTTTGCACGCTCCACTGTGGCGGCCCAGGGTTCACAGGTTTGGATCCCGGGTATGGACTGATGGACCGCTTGTCAAGCCATGCTATGGCGGTGTCCCATATAAAAAAAATAAATAGAGGAAGACGGGCACGGATGTTACCCCAGGGCCAATCTTCCTCCGCAAGAAGAGGAAGACTGGCAACGGATGTTAGCTCAGGGCTAATCTTCCTCACCAAAAAAAAAAAAAAAGAAAACAAAACTACAGACTAATATCTCTTACGAACATGGATGTAAAAGTCCTCAACAAAATACTAGCAAACTGAATCTAGCAATATATAAAAAGAATTATACACCATGACCAAGTGGGATTTATCCTAGGGATGCAAAGTTGGTTTAACATCCAAAAATAATTAATGTAATACATCATACAAATAGAATGAAAAACAAAAAATCACAAGACCATCTCAGCAGATGTAGGAAAAAGCATTTGACAAAATTCAACACGCTTTCACGATTTAAAAAAAAACTCAAACTAGAAACAGAAGGGAAGTTCCTCAATATAAAGGGCATCTACAAAAAATCTCCAGTTAACATCATACTTAATGGTGACATACTGGATGGTTTCCCTTTAAGATTAGGAACAAGACAATGATTTCCACTCTTGCCATTTCTATTCTAAATTGTAGCGGAGGTTCTAACCAGGGCAATTAGGCAAGAAAAAGAAATAAAAGGCATCTATATCGGAAAGGAGGAGGTAAAACTATCTCTATTCGCATGAAGTGATCCTGTATATAGAAAACCCTAAGGAGTCTACCAAAAAACTATTAGAAGTAATAAATGAGTTCAGCAAGGTTGCAGGATACAAGATCAATATACAAAACCCAATTGAATTTCTATACATTTGCATTGAAAAGCCCAAAAGTAAAATTAAGAAAACAATTCCATTCACAATAGTATCCAAAACCAGGAATAAATTAACCAAAGAAATGCAAAACTCATACTCTGAAGTTGATTCTAAATTCATACGGAATTCTAAGGCAACAAGCTACAGCTAACAAAACAATTCTGAAAAAGAAGAATAAATAGTGTAAGACTCATACTTCCCAATTGCAAAAGTTACTACAAAGCAACAGTTGTCAAGACAGTGTGGTACTGGTACAAGGACAAACATACAGATCAATGGAACAGAACTGAAAGACCAGAAATAAACCTATACACCTGTGGTCAACTGATTTTTCACAAGGGTGCCAATGGTGCTGTGACAATTGAATAGCTATATGCAAAAGAATGAAGTTAGACCCTAACCTTATCCCATAAGCAAAAGTTTACTCAAAATGGATCATACACTTCAAATGAAGAGCTAAAACTATAAAACACTTAGAAGAACACACAGGCATAAATCTTCATGACCTTGTATTTGGCAATGGACTCTTAGATCTGACACCAAAAGCAGAAACAACTAAATAAATGAATAAATAAGTTAAACGTCATCATCAAAATTAAGAACTTTTATGCTTCAAAAGACACTATCAAGAAAGTGGAAAGACAATCTAGAATGGGAAAAAATATCTGCAAATCATATATGTAATGAGGAACTTGTATTCGGAACATATATTAAAAAGCTCTTGGGGCCAGCCCGGTGGTGTAGCAGTTAAGTTCGCGCGCTCCACTTTGGCGGCCCAGGGTTCATGGGTTCTGATCCCAGGCACAGACCAACGTACTGCCTATCAAGTCATGCTGTGGCTGCGTCCATATAAAGTAGAGGAAGACGGGCACGGATGTGAGCCCAGGTCCAATCTTCCTCAGCAAGAAGAGAAGGATTGGCAACAGAAGTTAGCTCAGGGCTGATCTTCCCCACCTCCTCCCCCCAAAAAACTTCTTACAATTCAGTAATAAAAAGACAACCCAATATAAAATAGGCAAAGAATCTGAACAGATATTTCTCCAAAGAAGATATACAAATGGCCAATAAGCACATGAAAAGATGCTCAGTATCATTAGTCATAAGGGAAACGCAAATCAAAACCACAATAAGATACCACTTCATACCCACTAGAATGGCTAAAATTAAAAAAGTTAGATAACAAGTGTTAGTGAGAATGTGGAGAAACTGGAACCCTCAAACACTGCCACAGGAATGTAAAATGTTGCAGCCACTTTGGAAAATAGTCTGGCAGTTTCTCAAATAATTAAACATAGAGCTACCATGTAACCCAGCAATTCTACTCCTAGGTATATATCCAACAAATGGAAACATGTCCACACAGAAACTTGTACGTGAATGTAACAGCATCACTCATAATAGTCAAAAGGTGGAAACAACCCAAATGTCCAAAGACACACAAACAGATAAACAAAATGTGGTATATCCACACAATGAAACATTATTTGGTCATAAAAAAGAATGAGATACTGACATATGCTACAACATAAATGTACCTTGAAAATATAATGCTAAGTGAAAGAAGCCAGCCAAAAAAAAACCCATATACTATATGATTCTATTCCTAGGAAAGTCAGAATAGGGAAATCTATAGAGACAAAAAAGTAGCTTAGTGGTTGCTTAGGGATGGGGTAAACAGGGTCAGGGGATAAAGGGATGGTAGCTGAAGGGTTCAGGCTTCTTTTTGAGGTGATGAAAATATTCTAAAATTTACTGTGGTGATGGTTACACACATCTGTGAATATATTTTAAAAAACCACTGAATTATAAACTTTAAATGGGTGAATTGTATGGTATGTGAATCATATCTCAATAAAGCTGCCTAAAAAATGTTGTAGCCAGCTCCAAAAAAAAACATCATAGTGAAGAAAGCAGAATGTAGGGTCAGAGAGCAACATCGCTTTTGTTCATCATTAATCCTTCCTGCCCTTAAAGCCATGCCTGCATGTTTGCAAAAAAAAAAAAAAAAAAAAAAAAAAAGGACTAAATGAAGTAGACGAGTGACAGGAAAAAAGCAGGGTAGGAAACCTGGATTTCACCACATGAAAAGAGCACAATTCTACACTATGCAATGTCACCAAAAATTAGACATAAAAATATCCTCACTTATACCTGGACATACAAACTACTAAAAACTCACTTACCAAATAAATTTCTGAAACATCAAATGAGTCTGTGTAAGGCTTTGTTTGAAGAACTTAACTTGTATTAATTGATTTAATCCACACAACCACCCTATGTGGTACATATATAGCTGATCTTCATTATTTACAAGTTCCATATTTGTGAATTCACCTACTCACTAAAAGTTTTTTGGAATCCCAAATCAGTATTTGCAGCATTCTCATGGTCATTCGCAAACATGAGCAGAGCAGTGAAAAATTTCAGTCTATCAACACACACGTTCCAGTTGAGGTCAAACAAGGTGACACTCTGCCTTACTTCAGCTCTCATACAGAAATGACCAGAGGATAGAGATGGTAGGGAGCAGTGTGGTGTAATGCAAGAAGCTCCAGTTCTTTCGAGTTTAGGAGAGTTTAAGTCATTTTCCCAAGATCAGAAAGCTAACGAATGGAGGACTGTATGAGCCAAGGACACAAAGTGAAGAAATTGATGGTTGAATGAATTAATAGTTAAAAGGCTAAAAAAAGAGATAAAACGAGATCATAAAAAATACACCAAAAGAAGAAAAAATGGAGAAGGGAAACAAAAAACAGATGAGACAGAAAACAAACAGTAAGATGATAGATTTAAATCTAACCATATCAATAATCACATTCAACGTAAATGTTCTAAATGCCCCAATTACAAGGCAGAGATTGTGAAAACAGTGTGGCAGTTCCTCAAAAAGATAAACACGGAATTACCATATGATGTTGCAATTCCACTCATAGGTATATACCCAAAGAAATGAAAGCAGGAATCACACACAGGTATACACCCAAAGCACTGATGTGGCATACAGATGCTTGTCCACCAATGATCATAGCAGCATTATTCACAACAGTCAAAAGGTAAAAATAACCCAAGTGTCCAAACAAAATGTGATAAACACATACAATGGGATATTATTCAACCTTAAAGAGGAATGAAACTCTGATATATGCTAAACATGGATGAAACTAGAAAACATGCTAAGTGAAATAAGCCAGACACAAAATGCCAAATACTATATGACTCCACTCATCTTAGGTACCTAGAATAGGCAAATTCATAAGACAGAAGGTAGGGGAGAAGGGAGAACGGGGAATTATTGTGTAATGGGTATAGAGTTTCTGTTTAGGATGATGAAAAAGTTACAGAAATGAAGAGTCACAATGGTTTCACAATATTGTAAATGTACTTAATGTCACTGAATTCTAAACCTTATAATGGTTAAAATGGCAATTTTTATGTTACATATATTTTGCCACAATAAAAAAAAAAAGGGCAGAGATCATCAAACTATAAAAAAGCAAGACCCAAGTGTATGTTGCCTACAAAAACAAACACTTTAAATATAAAGACACAAACAGGCTAAAAGTAAAAGGATGGAAATAGACCATGCTAGCACTAGTCAAAAGATCTGGCTACATTAATATTGAACAAAGTAGACTTCAGAGCAAAGAATATTACCAGGGATAAAGAGGGCCACTTTATAACGATAAAGGAGTACATTCATCAAGAAGACATAACAATCCTAAGCATTTATGTACCTAATAAAAGAGCTTCAAAATGCAAGGAGCAAAAAACAATGGAACTAAAAGAAGAAACAAACAAATCCAAAAAATTATAATAGGAGATTTCCACACCCCTACCAATAATTGACAGAACAAGGAGACAGAAAATCAGTAAATGTTGTTCAAGTCTTTCATATCCTATCAACAAACGTGATAACATTTAGAGAACACTCCACCCAATAACAGCAGCACATATATCTTTTTAAAGTCAAAATGAAACATTTACCAAGACCATATCCTGGGACATACAACAAATCAGATAAGCTTTTAAAAGATTCAAATTATGCAAAGCATGTTCTCTGACAGGGGAACTAAATTAGAAATCAATAACAGAAAAAAAGTCTGGAAAATCCCCCAAATATTTGAAAATTAAATAATACTCTTCTAAATAAGCAATGGGCCAAAGAAGAAGTCAAAGAGGATATCAGGAAATATTTGTTACTGAATGAAAATGAAAACACAACATGGCATTATTTGTGGCATAGAGTTGAAACAGTATCTAGAAGGCTGTTTATGGCACTCAACACCTTTATTAGAGAAAATGCAATGTACCAAAGCAATGACCTAAGTTCCCACCTTAAGAAATAAGGACAAGAAACGCAAGCTAAACACAAAGTGAGCATAAGAAACAAATAAGAGCAGAAGTTGATGAAAAAGAAAACAGAGAAACAACAGAGAAAAATCAATGAAACCAAAAGCTAGTTCTCTGAGATCAGTCTAACCAGACTATTAATGGAACAAAAGAGAAAAGACAAAATTAGTATCAGAAATAAGAGAGGTGACATCACCACATTTTCTATCAATAGTAAAAGGATAATAAGGAATACTATGAACAACTTTTGTCAACACATTTGACTACTCAGATGAAATGGACAAAACCTGTGAAAGTTAAAAATTACAACAGCTCATTCAAAAAGAAATAGATAATCTGAATAGCTCTATATCTACTAAAGAAATTGAATTTGTAGACAAAAACCTTCCCCCAAAACTTCAGGCCCAGAAAGCTTCACTGGTGAATTCTACCAAATATTTAAGCAAGAAATAACACCAATTCTAGACACACCCTTCCAGAAAACTGGGGAGGGTATATACCGTGCAGCTCAATCTGAGGCCAAGGTTACTCAAAAACTAAAACTAGACAAAGACATTTCAAGAACACTACAGACAAATATCCTTTTTGAACATAAATGTAAAAATGTAAATGAAGAAATCTTTAGCAAATTGAATCCAACAGTATATAAAAATAATATACCATGACCAAGTGGGATTTACCCAAGGAATGCAAGGCGAGTTTAACATTTCAAAATCAATGTAATTCATCATATTAAAAAACTTAAAACAGAAACCATGGGATGAATTAAAACTATAAAACATCTCTAAGAAAACACAAGAGAGAATCGTAGTGACCTTGGCTTTGGCAAAGATCGTTAAATACAATACAAAGAGCGGAAATATAAAAAAAAATATATAAAACAGACTTCATTAAAATTAAAAACTTCTGTTCTGTGCACTGGTAAGAAGTAAAAAGGTAAGCCAGAGTAGGAGAAAATACCTGCAAAAGATATATCAACACGTAAGAAACTCTACAATTCAATAAGACAAACTACCCAACTTAAAAATGAGCAAAAGATCTGAATAGACACCTTGCTCGAGAAGATATACAGCACGCAAATGAGCACCTGAAAAGATGGTCAACATCATCTGTCATCAGGCAAATGAAAATTAAAACGACAACGAGATAACACTAGACTAGAACGGCTAAAACTCAAAAAGACTAACCAGACTAAGTGCTGGAGAGGGAGTGGAGCAACTACAGCCTGCACACATGCTGGCGGCAATGTAAAATCGTACAACCACTTTGGAAAACAGCTTGGCAAGTTTTTAACTAATCACACACCTACCACACAATTCAACCATTTCACTCCTGAGTATTTTCTCTAAAGAAATGAAAGCACATGTCCACACAAAGACTTGTACACCAATGTTCACAGAAGTGTTTTGTTTAATAGCCCAAAACTGGAAACAATCCAAATGTTCCTCAATCAGGTGAAGGAACAAACAAAATGTGATACATGCACAACACAGACTACTACTCAAAAATAACAAGAAATGAACTATTGATATATGTAAGAACATGGGCGAATTTCAAAATAATTATTCTGAATGAAAGTAACTGAGCCAGGTAAAACAAAGAGTACATATTATATAATTTCATGTATATAAAATTGTAGAAAATGAAAACTTATCTACAGAGTCAGAAATCAGTGGTTGACTAACGACAGGCAGCACACAGTTGTAGGGAGGAATAACAAAGGGCCAGAAGGAATGTTTTAGAGGTGACGCTCATTATCTTGATTATGGTGACGGTTTCATGGATGTACACATATCTCAAAATGTATTAAACTGTACACTTTAAATATGTGCAGTTTGTTGTAGGTCAATAATACCTCAATAAAGCTGCGAGAGGAGGGGGAGAACAGAGAGACGAAAGAAAAATAAATCAGCCTAGGAGGACCAGGATCCAGAGTTCAGAGAGGGCAGTGAAAAAGGAGGTCAAGAAACAATCAAGGAGCATTCCCTAGAACTGAATAACACAAGTCCTCAGCCTCAGAGTCAGCCAAGCACCGATCAAAATAAACTGAAATTTTAAAAGAATCTATACCTAAGTACACAATCATGAACACTTACACTACCGAGGATAAAGATCTTGAAAACATTCAGAAAGAAAAATAGATCAACTACAAAAGAACGAAAGCAGAACATAGAAATTAAGCGCATGGCCTTCCTGATTTTGACAATGGCTCTGCCATGTATTAGCCAAGTGACCCTGAGTACGTTACTTAACCCCTCTGTGCTTCAGTTTTCTCATCTGTAATAGTAATAATAGTAAGGAGTAGTAGTCATGTGGTTGTTATGACAATTTAATAAATTAATCTATAAAGTGCCTAGAACAGTGCCTGGTATGTGTTAAATACTACATAAGTATCAGTTAAATAAATAAATCACATTAACATTCAACTTCTCATCACAGGGCCGGCCCGGTGGTGCAACCAGTTAAGTGCTAGCACTCCGCTGCGGCGGCCCGGGGTTCGCCGGTTTGGACCCCGGGCGGGCACCGACGCACCGCTTGGCAAGCCATGCTGTGGCAGTGTCCCATATAAAGTGGAGGAAGATGGGCAACGATGTTAGCCCAGGGCCAGTCTTCCTTAGCAAAAAGGGGAGGATTGGCAGATGTTAGCTCAGGGCCGGTCTTCCTCACCAAAAAAAAAAAAACCTCATCAAAAATACTGGATGACATAAGTCAAAAGAACAGCACTTTCAAAGATTTGAGGGAAACTAACTTGCAAACTCGAACTTGATGCCTAGCTAATGACCACTCATGTGTACAAGGGTAGAACAGATTCAGAAAACTCACACCCTGCACGGCATTTCTTAAGAATTCAATTGAGAATAAAAACCAAGGAAGGATTTAGGCCAAGAAAGATGATCAGAAAATAGTACCCTCAAATGAAGAAAGGAATTTTTAAAAATCTCAGGAAGCAGCTTTCCAACAAGCCTAAAGAACCAGGTGTGACAGCAACAGAAATAAAGACCTCAAGAAGGAGTCTCCAAAAAGAAAGAGGACTTGATAGAATACCTAATAAAACAGCGAGTTTGGATGTGGAACCGTATAAAGAGGAAAACAGAAAGAGAACACCAAGAAAAAGACAAAAGTAGCACAAGAAAAGAAACAGTATCACAGCATAACTTGAATCTGGAAAGTGACAAGAATTTACAATACTATTTGATTTTTCAGCTTTGAAAACAATCCCATATATAGCCAAAGCCCTGACAATTTAATTTGGGATGCCAACAAGGCAAAAGGACAGCTGGCAAGCTTGGGGTGAAGAGTAAGAGCAGCAGAGGTAGAAAAGCTAATACCTAACCTTAGAAAGTGAGAAGTCAAGGGATACTTTAAATAGAAGACGTAATAAAAAAGACACATTACTCAAAGTTATAAAGCTTACCAAGAGAAGAAATAAAGACAGTGATTTACTATTAGGAATGGGGCAGGGGATGCCGCATAAGTGACGCAATCCTCTTCTATCATAGCTAGAATTCAATAGATAGATCCAAAACCAATAAATCAGGCATAATCATGATATCTAGAGACAGAACCAAAACAGTTAAAAATGGTTATCTCTACAGAGTAGAAATGGGATGAGATGCAAGTCAAGTTTGATGGAAGTTTTAAAAACAAAGGAAACCAGCATTCAGTTTAACACTTTCTCTTTGGGAAAAACACAAGGAATACTGAAACTGCCGTCAAAACCAGGCTTTCGGTTCCTCCTGGATAGGAGCTAAGTAAAAATCAAGATCTCACCAACCTCAGCAAAAGAATGCAGTTCACTGTGACTGATGGGCACTTCCTTCAAAAACGAAGGGGCGAGGGGCATGAAGCGCCGCTGAACCTTCCCAATCCAGAAATTCCAAGCACAAAATCGAACTCGGACGGGATCACGGAACGATAAAGAGAAAACTCAATAATGGCCAGAAGTCGACACATACATTAACAAACAACCAACCAAGTATTTAAGTGCATCCAGGAATTCTGAAAATTTCAACAAGCCTTCTGTCCAGCAGTCGGGGCACCTAGAGAAGGGGGCACTTATGAGACTTCTGTCTCGTCCTAGATGTTTCTAAGACGCTGCTTTCACGGTAGGATCTAAAACAGCAACAACAGTCCTTTCACACCAGGAGAAAACCTTTCGAGCACGGGCAGTAAACAACAGAAAGCTCGCCGCGGGGGGTGACTTTACAAGGTTGTGAGAGGCTGGGATCAACACGTGCGCCTCGCTCCCCAGCTAACTCAGCGGGCCAGGCGTGTGCAGCCCAACACCTTCGAGCCTGTTCTGAAACCCGAAACGCGCTGCGCCGAGAGGAAACAAAGCCGTGGGCGGGGCCTTCCGGGCCGGAAAAAGCGGGCAGGGAGGAGCAGCCCTCCAGCGAGCACAGACCCCGCTCGGCCCTCGCCCCGCCGAGGCTGCTCTCCCAGGGCCCCGACAACGAGTGTCGGCGACCAACCGCGTGTCGGGCCGCGGCCGCCCGCGGGGCCCACAGAGCAGCGCGGGCCCCGGCGCGGCACCCCGGGGACAGGCGGCGGGTCCCGAGGGCCGCGGCCCAGACGCGCTGGGGCTCCGAGCTTGCCGCCACGCACCTCCTCACCTTCTCTTCCACGCAGTCGACAATGATGGACGGGGACTTGCGGCTGAGCCAGCGAGAGAAAGCCGGGCCTCCCATAGCAGCGGCGCGGCCCTCGACGAACGTAACCAGACAGACAGGCGGGAGCGGCAGCCGCGGCACCGGGACTTCCTCCCACGTGCGCGCCGTCGACGGGAAGTGATGTCACGGCGCCGCCGCCGCAGGGGAAGCCGAGAAGGAGGCTCGCGGCCGGGCTGGTTGTCGGATTCGGGGTTCTACGGCTGACCGGGTGGTGGGGGCTGCGGCTGGCCTCGCTTGCGGCGTTAGCTTTCAGTGGTGCCAGCCCTGAAGCCCGAGGTCGACCTCATGTGAGTCGCGGGGAATCCCGGGCTGCACCGGCGTCTTGCTTCCCCAGCCCTCGGGTTCCACTGGGGCGGGATCCCCGTGCTCCGCAGGCGCCCGGGGAGGTAGGTCTTCCTTGCCGGTTTGATCACCTCCTTTTTCTCACCCATCTCAATTCAGAGTAGAATCAAAGCATCTAAACACACTCATTATTTCTATGTCCTGGTTTCTCCCGGTTTTGTGCCACAGTACATACTTGGACTATGAAAAGGAATATTTTTAGGTATTTTACACGAATGATGGCTGGTTTGCGTAACTCCCTTTAGTTATAAAATGGGATCTAGCCGGCATTTAGCATCTAATTGAACCTTCCAGCTACATTTATGAGTATAAAATAATTGCTGATATCACTCTCCAGCATTTATTTGAGCGCTTACCACATACTAAAGCTTTGGCTAAGTGATTATCTCATTTAATTGTCACGTGAACCTTCTGAGAGTGTTACATATTATCATCTTCATGGAACAGATGAGAAAGCCAAGCTGTAAAGGGGTTAAGTTACTTGCTTATTCATACTGCTGTGTTTCAGTCCAAGTAAAGATCATTTAATGCTCTGTCCTTACACTAACAGGATGCTTTTATCCTTTATTTTCTGATGGCTTCAAATCCTTTTTTTAAGCATATACAAAGAGATCTGGAAGAAGAGAGATTTATGTCCATTTGTTCAAGCCTGGAAGTGTTTCTCCATGGAATCCCCTCTTGGCTTGACAAATCACGCTCAGTCCTAAAGGCTCACCTCAAGAGGCCTTTATGAAAGTATTTCTCCTTGCTACCTGGTGTGCAAATATTTACTGCCCCTTCCTCTGTGGTCTGATGCCACTTTAAACTTCTTTAAACTGTTTAAACTGCTGGTGTGGAAATTAAGAGAAATGGTTAGCCCATGTTTCACTTAAGGACAGCCAGAACTATTCCGGAGTATTATGTCTATTGTGAAGTCCCTCATTTCTTCTGGAAACAGGCCCTCCTCGTCAAGTATTTGGTTCCCCTAGGAGGTGCTGTGTTCTTGTAAGACCACACACAAGGTAGGTGATTGAACAGCTGGGCAAATTGGGCCATTGAGAGTCCTTGCCCAGCATTTTTGAACTGAGAACCACAGGAAGGTGGTAAGGCAGTCTCTCCCAGATAGCTGAAAGCTGAAAGAGAATGGGACTTGCTGCCAGTCCGCAATGAGAGAAGCAGATTTAAGTCCCTGGTTCCAGTGGTTTTTGAGTACAGCTAAATCCCTCTTCCTGCAGTTTGGTTGGTAAACCTATTCTTTAATTCTATGAGCCAGTAAATTCTCCTTTTGTCCCACGCTAGTTTGGGACAAAACAATGGAGGCCAGAAGGCAGTGGGATAGCACATATAAAGTGCTGAAGGAAAAAACTGTTAACTAATAATTCTATATTCAGGAAAGGTACTGTTCAAAAATGAAGAAAAAATAAAGACTTTGCCAGATAAACAAAAATTGAGAGAATTCATTGCTAGTAGACCTGATTTACAAGAAATACTAAAGAAAGTTCTTCAGGCTGAAAACAAGTGACCCCAGTAAAGGTAATTATACATATTTTTTATCCTTTCTATTCTTAACTGATTTAAAAACCAATTGTATAAAATAATATCACACAACGTATCATGGCTTAAAACGCACAATTTAATATAAGTGTAATATATTTCCTAGTAACAGCCCAAAAGGAGGTGGATGGAAGCAAAGTTGCAATGAGCTAAGGAAATGACTGCAGATGGTAAAATGATAATTATAACAATGCAATGTTGAGTTTGTAACATTAACAGATATAATACATATAACAACAATACCAAAAAAAAAAGGGAAAATGGGAATCAAGCTGCATAGCAGTAAAGGTTCTACATATTACCCAAATTCAGCTAGTACAAATCTAAAGCTGATGAGACGTGTATAGTAAACCCTAGAGCAATTACGTAAAAAAATTCCAAAAAAAAACTAAAAAAAAGATCACTAATGAAATTAAAATGCTACATTAGAAAATACATATAGAAAACAAAAACTAAAATGGCCGATGTAAATCCAACTATATCAGTAACATTAAATGTGAATAGATTGAACAATCAAAAGGGAAAGATTGTTAGATTGGATTTAAAAAAAACATGATCCAACTATATGTTGTCTACAGGAGACACACGAGAGTCACAGAGACAAAAACACTGAAAGTAAATAGATGGGGACAAATATCATGCAAACAGCAACCACAAGAAAGCTGGATTGGCTGGACTAACATCAGACAAAATAGACTTTAAAACAAGAATACTAGAGACAGTGACATTTTATAATGATGAAATGGTCAATAGTTCAAGACATAACAATTAAAAACATATATGCATCTATTAACGGAGCATTGAAATACATGAAACTTTTAATAGAAATGAAAACAGACAATTCAACAATAGTTGGAGACTTCAATACCCCACTTTCAATAATGTATAGAACAATTAGACAGAAGATCAACAAGGAAATAGACGACTTGAACAACACTACAAACCAACCAGATCTAACAGACTTCTACAGAGCACTCCATCCAACAACAGAATATACATTCTCAAGTACATAGGGAACATTCTCCAGAACAGATCAAATGTTGGGCTATAGAACAAACCCCAATAAATTTAAAAGCAGAAAAATAATACAAAGTATGTTCTCCAACCATAATAAAATAAAATTAGAAATCAATAGTAGGAATAAATCTGGCAAATTCATAAATATGTGGGAATTAAACAACACATTCATGAATAACCAATGAGTCGAAGAAGAAATCTAAAGGGAAATCAGAAAACGCTGGTTCTTTGAAGAGATCAACACAATTGACAAACCTCTGTCCAGTCTGACCAAGAAAAAGAGAGAAGATTCAAATTACTTGAATCAAAAACAAAAGAGAGAAAACAACACTAAGATATCACCTCGCGCCCGTTAGAATGGCTATAATCACCAAGCCAAGAAACAACAAACACTGGAGAGGATGTGGAGAAACAGGAACCCTCGTACACAGCTGGTGGGAATGCAAACTGGTGCAGCCTCTATGGAGAACGGTATGGAGATTCCTCAAAGAATTAAAAATAGAGATGCCCTATGATCCAGCTATCCCACTACTGGGAATCTATCCAACGAATCTGAAATCAAAAATCCCAAGGGCCTTATGCACCCCTATGTTCATTGCAGCATTATTCACCATAGCAAGAAGTGGAAGCAACCTAAGTGTCCCTCGACTGATGACTGGATCAAGAAAATGTGGTGTATATATACAATGGAATACTACTCAGCCATAAAAAAAGACAAAATCGTCCCATTTGCAACAACATGGATGGGCCTGGAGGGTATTATGTTAAATGAAGGAAGCCAGAAAGAGAAAGACAAACACTGTATGATCTCATTCATATGTGGAATATAAACCAACACATGGACAGAGAAAACTGTATTGTGGTTACCAGGGGCAATGGGGGTGGGGGGTGGGCACAAGGGTTGAAGGGAGACATATATATGGTGATGGACAAACAAACATGTACAACCCAAAATTTCACAATGTTAAAAACTATTAAAACATCAATTAAAAAAAAGACAAAACTGAAGGAAAAAAAAAAAAAGACAGGACAAGATTACCAACCTTACAGAAACAAAAAGGATTATAAACAAATACTATGAATAATAGTACACAAATTAGATAACTTAAATGAAATACACAAATTACTAGAAAAACACAAACTACAAAAATGACTCAAGATAATCTGAATAAACCTATAATAAGTGAAGAGATTGAATCAGTAATCCACAAACTATGCACAAAGAAAAGCCCAGGCATAAATGGTTTCACCGCTGAAATCTACCAAACACTCAAGGAAGAATTAACACCAATTCTTACAAAAAAAAAAAAAAAAGAAGAGGAAGAAACACTTTCCACTACATTTTATGGGGCTAATATTACCCCGATACCAAAGTCAGACAAAGATGTCACAAGAAAGCAAAACTACAGGGGCCAGCCTGGTGGCGTAGAGATTAAGTTTGCACGCTCCACTGTGGCGGCCCAGGGTTCACAGGTTTGGATCCCGGGTATGGACTGATGGACCGCTTGTCAAGCCATGCTATGGCGGTGTCCCATATTAAAAAAAAATAAATAGAGGAAGATGGGCACGGATGTTACCCCAGGGCCAATCGTCCTCTGCAAGAAGAGGAAGATTGGCAACGGATGTTAGCTCAGGGCTAATCTTCCTCACCAAAAAAAAAAAGAAAACAAAACTACAGACTAATATCTCTTACCAACATGGATGTAAAAGTCCTCAACAAAATACTAGCTAACTGAATCTAGCAATATATAAAGAGAATTATACACCATGACCAAGTGGGATTTATCCTAGGGATGCAAAGTTGGTTTAACGTCCAAAAACAATTAATGTAATACATCATACAAATAGAATGAAAAACAAAAAATCACAAGACCAACTCAGCAGATGTAGGAAAAAGCATTTGACAAAATCCAACACGCTTTCATGATTTAAAAAAAACTCAATAAACTAGGAACAGAAGGGAAGTTCCTCAATATAAAGGGCATCTACAAAAAATCTCCAGTTAACATCATACTTAATGGTGACATACTGGATGGTTTCCCTTTAAGATTAGGAACAAGACAAAGATTTCCACTCTTGCCATTTCTATTCTAAATTGTAGCCGAGGTTCTAACCAGGGCATTTAGGCAAGAAAAAGAAATAAAAGGCATCTATATCGGAAAGGAGGAGGTAAAACTATCTCTATTTGCATGAAGTGATCCTGTATATAGAAAATCCTAAGGAGTCTACCAAAAAACTATTAGAAGTAATAAATGAGTTCAGCAAGGTTGCAGGATACAAGATCAATATACAAAACCCAATTGAATTTCTATACATTTGCATTGAAAAACCCAAAAGTAAAATTAAGAAAACAATTCCATTCACAATAGTATCCAAAACCAGGAATAAATTAACCAAAGAAATGCAAAACTTATACTCTGAAGTTGATTCTAAATTCATACGGAATTCTAAGGCAACAAGCTACAGCTAACAAAACAATTCTGAAAAAGAAGAATAAATAGTGTAAGACTCATACTTCCCAATTGCAAAAGTTACTACAAAGCAACAGTTGTCAAGACAGTGTGGTACTGGTACAAGGACAAACATACAGATCAATGGAACAGAACTGAAAGACCAGAAATAAACCTATACACCTATGGTCAACTGATTTTTCACAAGAGTGCCCATGGTGCTGTGACAATTGAATAGCTATATGCAAAAGAATGAAGTTAGACCCTAACCTTATCCCATAAGCAAAAGTTTACTCAAAATGGATCATACACTTCAATTGAAGAGCTAAAACTATAAAACACTTAGAAGAACACACAGGCATAAATCTTCATGACCTTGTATTTGGCAATGGACTCTTAGATCTGACACCAAAAGCAGAAGCACCTAAATAAATGAATAAATAAGTTAAACTTCATCATCAAAATTAAGGAACATGAGAAATGTAAAGTTCCTGCTTTAAAATTTCATCAGGGGCAAGCAACTAATTCAAATGGAATGCAGTCATCTAAAGGACATCTTTTTAATGAGAAATGCTATTACTAAAGGAGACTTGGGCTGTTTTAAATGATATTTAGCCCAAAGCAACAAGGGAGGTATTTCAGCAGGTGACTGCTTCCATTCCCATCTATAAATTCTTCCCCAGTGACTCAGTGCCCTTGCCTGATCAGTATTTTATGTTGATGACAAATCTCGCACACAACTCACTTATCATTGCTTGAAAAACTTACAAGAAGTGCTACTGTTTAACAAAACTGAAAAAATATATTTTGTCCTTTATGGAAAATAAGGAAGAAAGTATCAGGAAAGGAAAGAATAATTTAGCTCAAGTACTTGGTAAGAAATAGGAATACAAAAACAAATAACCAGAAATTGCTAGTATATGTATCAGCCATCTCAGAAAGAAGAAACAGGCCACTTTATTTCCTTTAAGGCCTGACATTTTTCTCTCTGCCCTTTTCCGACACCCTCCATTGTGTGGTCTCTAAGCAGCCCTACTGTGAGCAGCTGTAGACGCTAATTCGTGGTTCACTGAGGTGTCAATTGAGTCTTAAACCAAGGAAACAACAGCTGCAAAACAATACTTGACTCTGGTGCAAATATTTTCAAAGGTAGACTAAAGTTTCAACTGTTATTTTAGATAAACAAAACCCCAAACCATAACCTTCCATCAAGTCACAAAACAAAAGAACACGCGGCCGGAGTTTAATTCATTGCGTAGCGACATTTCTCATCGTGTTGCCGCTATTTAGACAGGCTTTCACGACTTTACCTTGACAAACGACTTCCTTCACTAGATGAAAAACTAGCTTCCGAAGCGATTTTGTTAGTTGTCTTTGTCCTGAATGTACCGCTGCCAATATTCAAACCTGTGAGAAGCACAAACATGGAGAGGGAGTGTCAGCCACCACGCAGCAACGAGTGAAGAAGAGGGCTCACAATAACTTTGGTGAAACAAATGTCAACAGGAGAAGATGCTGCTCAAGCCACAGAAGGCAGGGAGCTTCTGAGGCAAGGAACATGTTGATAGAACTCTGAAAGGAAGTGGAGCGTTTTCCGGTGATACTTAGAAGCCACAAAAAATAAAAAATAAAATCATTCGAAGAGCTCTATTCCAAATGACCACGATGCACATGTGAGCACATGGGTCTCTACTACAGCACCATGCACTGGATAATTCACCTTGTTATAACACATGGGCAGCAAGGGATCATCAAAATAATGGGTGCTGGGAACCAGGTCTCAGAAATAACTGACACCGCTGGATGACAGTTACCCACCCCACCCACCCTTAAGCCCTCTGCCAAATCCTCTGTTTTTCCATCTCCCAGGAGAGACTGAATCTCCATTGAAAACCATCAAGGCCACTCTTTAACCAGCCTGAAAAAGTTGATGGGGAAGATGCACAATCCACCTCTTTCCTGGAGCCAGGGGAACCAGACTGTTCCCATGATGCTATCAGCGTGCAGGGCAATCCTTGACCTCTGCCCCCTGGGTGACTTCAGCCTTGGATGTTTCTGCTTCAAGTCTGATTCTTAACTGGCAGTCACCTGAGATCACGGATAGAGAGTGCATGGGTGTCTCTGCAAAAGGCATTTGCTGAGTTTCTATCCTGTAACCTGCTTGCCTGCATGTAACCTCTGCAGCCAAGCCATTCTCTTAAGAATGTGTCCGTGCTCAGCCTGAAGAGGGTTTCCATGTGCTTACCAGCATAAGGCCTTTTCAGACATGGAAAGGAAGGCGCAAGGTGGCAGTGGCTTTCCTTAGTGACAGGTCCAGAGGCAGAGACCTAACACATCTGATGCAGAAAGTAACTGAAACATGCACTGCTTCTTCAATAGTCAGATTTGGGGTGGCTCCTGAGTTCAGGGTGCCCATCCTCACCACTACCTGTAACAGCAGTAGCGGGGTACGCTAACCACGGGGTACATGGCTTCCGTTTCCCTCCACCCTGCCAGCCTGCCTCCTGCTTCTCTTTGGAGCTCAGAGAAGTCCCCAGGATCAGAGTGAGAGCGAGAGAGTGAGAGTGAGAGTGAAAAGTATTGTGTGACCACACGTAAACTAAACGCCAGAGGCCGTATCTGACCTCAGAGATGGCTGACACCACCAGAAGGACTTCTATGATCCCAACGCAGGAAAATGTGGAATCTTGCAAAGCACATAGTGTAAATTTGAGTGTGGAGTGAGGGAACTGAATCTAGGGGTGCTTGATTATACAACCTATAAAGTATCACTTATGAATAAATTAATAAACAAATACATTAATCATTAGTATATTAATAGTACCAACATTTTTTTGTGTGTGTGAGGAAGATGAGCCCTGAGCTAACATCCATGCTAATCCTCCTCTTTTTGCTGAGGAAAACCGGCTCTGAGCTAACATCTATTGCCAATCCTCCTTCTTTTTCTCCCCCAAAGCCCCAGTAGATAGTTGTATGTCATAGTTGCGCATCCTTCTAGTTACTGTATGTGGGATGCGGCCTCAGCATGGCTGCAGAAGCGGTGCGTCGGTGTGTGCCCGGGATGCGAACCGGGCCGCCAGTAGCGGAGCACACGCACTTAACCACTAAGCCATGAGGCCGGCCCCCAACATTTTTGATATACATCCAAGGGACTACAACTTATGTCAAATTTACTCATCCTTTGAACTTGTCCAATTAACTATCCATATAAAATAAACTTACCAAACATAGATGTGTGGAGTCACCTTCCAACCACGTGTGTCTGCTAACTGGCTGTAAGGCTCTGAGGGAGGTGCTACTCTCTTGTCGCCTCCTTTTGTGAAATGAGGGGGTTGGATAAATACTTTCTAAATCTCTCTGGATTCTAATTCTGTGACTCAAATGTGAAGAAAGTGGTGAAAAGCAAACGGTTAAGGGCTCACGAGTGCTACATCTTTCCAAAGTGATGAAGCCCTCCATCGGGGCAGAGGCCCTGCTTCATACCTCAGCCAACTACAATGTCTCACATTCGCGGAGTTCACATAACACCCAGCACCACCGCGGCCAGCAGTCGCTGAGGGCTGCTCTCTAACAGGCCCTGTGCTGGGCATTTCGCCTGCAGTGGCTCACTGAATCCTCAAAACAACCAAAATAACAGAATTTTGCAGCAACCAATTCTAACACTAATATTATCTAGGAAATAGCTCTCTGAAGACAGACAGCTAAGTCTAATGCACCATATGTCCCTCGAAAAAATGCCTGTCTGATATAGACATCTTTGAGACAATTGGGAAATCTGGATATGGCCTGGGAATTATGTGATGTTAAGAGATCACTGTTCATTCTGATGGGTGAAATTATGGAATGGTGGTTTATGTAAGGATAAGGAAGTGACTAAGGTGTACTTCCTTCTGTATGAATCCATTTATTTTCACAAAGGGAGCTGAAGTGACATACTAAAAAAAGGTGTAATAAAATAAAAACCAATGAAAATAATAAAAATGCAATAAAGTATAGGAAAACAAAGAAAATTACAATTAAAACAAAAATCCTAGATTGAAGGAACTACACTTAAGCTTAAAATTTAGCTTTACTGGGATTTACAGTCTTTTCATTTAAAAAGCCCAAAGTTTTCCAACATTCTGGTGAGGGAAAATAGCCCAGGATGATGTTCCCCATTGATGATTAAGAAACTGGAAGATGTGGGAAAAGAAAGAATTTGGGGTGTCTCCTGTGGTACTTAGTGACAAGTTACTATCATGACATGCCAGGTATAATCCAAGGGCCTGTAAGGACCATCGCCATGCCAGGGCTGGCACATATCCAGGAGAGAAGACTCTTCCAAATTCTTGTTTGTTAAGGACTGAAAAAGTACTGGCTGATTCTGATCCAGTGATAGCTTATTACAAAGCAAACTCCAGAAACTTTCAAAGAATGACCACCCTTCCCTGAGCACAGCACTAGCTGCTGCCTTGGGTCACCTAGACACTGGCTGTGAGTGCTGAATCTGCTCACTTACCTGACAGTTGTGATGCAGAAGCATCTGCCTTTTGGAACCTGTCTTCAGTTTGATTTGTATTATCCTGAAGGGTAGACCACTTCAGCAACTGGTAGGCTTTTGTTTCTACAGATTTAAAAAAAGGCACAGATAACTGGATATCCACATGCAAAAGAATGAAGTTGGACCCTTACCTTATACCATACACAAAATCAACTCAAAAAGGGTTAAAGACTTAAACATAAGACTGAAAACTATTAAATTCCCAGAAGAAAACATAGGAGAAAAGCTTCAGGACATTGGTTTTGGCAACGATTTCTTGGATATGACACCAAAAGCACAGTCAACAAAATTAAAAATAGACACACAGGACTATCTCAAACTTAACTTTTGCATGTCAAAGGAAACAATCAACAGAGTGAAAAGGCAACCTACACAATGGGAGAAAATAACTGAAATCATATATTTGAAAACGGGTTAATATCCAGAATATATAAGGAACTTCTACCACTCGACAACAATAACAAAAATCAAATAACCCGATTAAAAATGGGCAAAGTGCTTGAATAGACATTTCTCCATATACAAATGGTCAATAAGCACATGAAAAGATGCTCAAAATCACTAATCACCAGGGAAACGTAAATCAAAACCACAATGAGATATCACCTCACACCCATCAGGATGGCCACTATCAAAAGAACAGAAAATCAGCGTTGTGGAGGATGTGGACAAATCGGAACTCTTGTGCACTGCTGGTGGGTGTAGCTATTAGGGAAAACAGTATGGAGCTTCCTCAACAAATTAAAAATAGAATTACTATATGATCCAGCAATCCACTCTGGGTATATATCCAAAAGAACTAAAAACAGGATCTCAAAGAGTTATTGGCACACCCTTGTTCATCACAGCATTTTCCACAATGGCCAAGAGGTGGAAGCAACCCAAATGTCCATCAGTAGTTGAATGGATAAAGAAAATGTGGCATGTACATACAATGGAATATTATGCAGCCTTTAAAAAGAAGGAAATCCTGTCACATACTACAGTGTAGATGAACCCTGAGGACCTTATACTAAGCGAAATAAGCCAGTCACAAGAGGCCAAGTACTGTATGATTCCACTCATATGAAGTAACAAAAGTGGTCAAAATCATAGAAACAGAAAGTGGAAAGGTGGTTATTAAGGGCTGGGAAGAAGGGGGAGGGAGTATTAGTGTTTAGTGGGTATAGTGTTTCAGTATTGCAAGATGAAAAAGTTCTAGAGATCTGTTGCACAACAATGTGAATATACTTAACACTACTGAGCTGCACACTTAAGAACAGTTAAGATGGT
The DNA here is from genome assembly GCF_020826845.1 of Diceros bicornis minor. NCBI lineage: Eukaryota > Metazoa > Chordata > Mammalia > Perissodactyla > Rhinocerotidae > Diceros > Diceros bicornis. The sequence continues at coordinate 319,972 of NW_026691844.1, read as the reverse complement.
AAATTTAAAGTTATGTATTTTTTACCACAATTAAAATAAAAAGTAGAATTTGTCCATGACAATTCAGGTTTCTGCCTGTTGTCCCAGCATAATAATTAATAGAGTTGTCTTTTGTTAATCAAAAGTTTCCTAATTTAGACAATAAATTATATGGTGACGCTACTTAAGAGACATATGAGCCAAATGCAGTGCAATGGCACAGTTTGGCTACTCATCAAAAAACATCAACTGAAAAGATATCTGCTTGGCTCCTGACTGAACACTGATTGGATATATGATATTGCTAAATTGTTATTAACTGCTTTAGGTGTGAAAAAAATACACAGAAATACTGAATTTTCTACTACCTAGAAACAAGTTTCTTGAATTCCTCCTACGATGTTAACACTTTTCAAATGCATGCAAATTAGTTTTTTGAACTGTCCCTTTTTAGAAACTCTGAAAACAAACAAACGAAAAACAATTTAGTTGAACCCAGGTTTCAAGACTCGAAGTCAAGTTGTATGAATGTATTTGAGGTGGCCAAATTCTAGTCATTATTTTGAGTGGGTCTGTGGATAGGTTCAACTCACAGTAAAATGGTTTCTCTCCAGTCCAGGCCTTGCAGAAGCGGCTACAGGAATGAATCAGAAGACACATAACTGACTGCCTTGGTTGGGCAGCTGGTCCTCTGCAGCACGCGCTGCCCTGGCCCTCAGGCTTGCACATTCGAGTGTGGGGTCTCTGGGCTGAGTGAGGGGCGGGAAGGTCAGGAAGGGGAGGCGGCAGCAGGATGAGCTGGGGGACCCACCGCTGAGAAAATCTAACCAGGCTCATCGTAGGGACAGAGAAGAGCATCTGCAGGGAGCAAAGCCAGGTGCCCCAGAGGGGTCAGCAGCAGCCTGGGCACCCACAGGACACCCTTACCCTGCAGGACTGTTAACAGTGTCTGCTGTAAGTTAAAGTGGGGAAGACTGTTGGGAAAAACAATAAATAATGATCACGTAAAGAACCTGAGAGACACAACTTTCCCATTACCTCAAGGCTCAAGGATGCCTGGATGAAAGAGAGGCTGGAGAAATAGAGTTTTAGCACAGACATAACAAAACAGCATCCACGTCCACATCTCCAACATGGCCACAAACAAAAGGACTCCTGCTGTCAGCACCGGAGGCTGGCAATCACTGCTTTCCTGCTTTTGCTGGTTCAATTTAAGAACTTAACCATGAGCCCCTTATTACTGGATTAAAACTACCGTCACACTGACGAATACAAATGTAACTTATCTTGCCCTACTGAGAATCAATCAAGATAAAAATAAGTACTTAAAATGAGCATCATATTTTGAAATATTAAATGCTATATAGTTAAAATATGTACAGATCAGGGACTCAACTCTGAAAATAATAAATCCTAAGGCAACACTTTTTAACATTGCTGGATTGTGATATTAGTTGGGCAAACCTGAACTAGTATTTTGACAAATTTAATAAAGAAAACACCAGATGTCATGCATGCAGAAGGGGAAAGTACTGTTTTGCATAACTTGTGTATATGTGTTGGGTACTGGCCTAGGACAGAAAGTGTTTCTTGCTGTAGATTAGTCCCACTGTCCTAGGACAGCATCATAACACTCTCCTGTCAGTCCTACTACCTATATTACTTCAGATTTGTGGTAAGGTACTTTTGGGAGAGGAGAAGTATCAATAAAATCAAAGAATTCTAAAAAGGTAAGGAATCACTGTAAAAGAGGTAAAAATGTTCTGTTTTGTTTTTATTCTATAAAGATCAACCAAAAAGTTTTTCAGCTTTTAGGATACAAGTCCAGATCATAATGACCATATGCTATTTCTGCACTCAATTATACTGACTTGGTCAAGGAAAAGAGAGCAAAGATAAAAGTTAAAAAAAAAAAAGAATAGGAAAAGAAAAAAAGAGTAGCTTCTTGGTAAACAAAGGCTCCTGGCAGCTGGAAGCTGGAGTTAGGCTTTCCTCTCATCTATTGTTGTGAGGTAAATCATCTGACTCCAGTGAGCTGGCTCTCCTGCTCCTCAGAAAACACGTGCCTTTTATTTTTAGGAGAAGATTTTCGTGAAAAATATAAAGCTAGTAGTTGTGAGTTAATTTCACATTTGGGAGGATTAAGTATTCTGTCCAAATATAGGACAGTACGGATATTATCACTGGTCTGAGTCTAGCAAAGGAGGAATGTGAAGTGAATTCACATTAGCAGCAAGGGACCATTTTATTTTACCACTCTGGAAAAGAAAGGCCATTTCCATGTTCCACACACTTTCCATTCTGGTTTCCTTCTCTTCCTTCCTCTTATTCTTTTTTTTTAATTGAAGTATAATCAACATACAGCATTATATTAGTTTCAGGTATGCAACATAATGATCCAATATTTGTACATATTGTGAAATGATCACCACAGTTAGTTAACATCAGTCACCATGCATAGTTACAAAGTTTCTTTTCTTGTGGGTGAGGAATTGTAGGATCTACCCTTCCCTTGCTTCTTGAAGGACTTGGACTCTGTAACTGGCCTTTCCCTTCAAGGCTGCCCTGAGTCTGCTTTCAACCGTACACAGTTTTGGAGGGATGTAGCTTGTCTCTCCAGTCTCGTTCTCCCAGAGCCCACCCCGCTTCCCAGCCATAGCTCCTTACTGGTATTTGATCTTTAAACCTTCTGTAGCCCTTCTCTAAGCGGAAAGTCAGTGAAGCTCACCCGGACAATTTTTATCTGGGACATAGCCGCCCTGACCTAAGTAATAGAGGGTTGGCAAAATCAAGCTGAGGACTGCTGGGCACATGGCCTGCTCCCATCCCCGATGCATGCTTCCTCGTGTGGTTTAAGGGCAAAGTGAAGTTTAAAAGGTGAAAGGATTAAGTGTATTCACTTGGAGGAAGAAACACTAACTGAGGCAGGACCAAGACACCAAACCAGCCAGAGGGGTTGGAGCAGGCGGCAGGTGCTGCTGTCTAACAGGAGGTCTGTGTCGGGCAGCAGATGCTCAGAGCTGTGGTCATTCTCCCATGGCATGTATCACACCCTCAGTCACCCCTGTTTTAGTCAGAAGAGCTGCACAAAACATTTGAAGGACTGGGAAACAACCCAAAAAGGAAAAACAAAATTAAGGTTTGGTTAAAAAATAACAATGAGAGGATAAAGGCTACATAGCCTGCGTAGAAACAAGGGAAGAGGGTTTAAGAACAGAAATTGCATAGATTGGACAGGGCAGGATTATAAATGCAGATGCTCTGGGGCCAAGCAGGTAGCACAGAGAAGTGAGTCTGGCCAGCTGGAGAGCACATGCCTGGCCAGGGGGGACAGCTGTTCTCCGGCTACAGCCAACTGCTGCCAGGTGGGAAAGTGGGCCTAGTCTTGCCAGACTCCTGCCTTTCTTAAAAAAAAAAAATGCAACACTGCACAGGCCAAACAGAACACATTGGAAACCTCGAAACTAGATGGTGGTGAGCAATTTTTTCTGTGTTCCCTAAAAGTGGCACAAGAACACTCGGAGAAAAACTTCAGCCAAGGGATATAAGCTAGATGTTAGCAAAAGCTTCCGTAGTTGACAGAGCTGAGAGACCCGGGAACACACTATCAAGGCAGGCTGCAAGAGCTGTGTGGAGGTTTTTAAGTAGCTGCTTGTATCAAATAGACCAGGCTTCAGACTCTTTGGAGGCAAGAGTCTACGTCTTGCTAGGGGCACTCGAACAATTCAGACCTCCTCCTGGAAAAGCCTAGAGGTCTTGGCCAGGACGCCAACTTCATAAGTCAAGTAGGCAAAGCTACGGGCATGAAGTTTCTGGTAACTCAGGCCCAGGCTCTCCTAGAAGGAAGAAGGATAGTGAAGAATCAAGCAGTTCAAAGCTGCACTGTATTGCCCTGCAGATTTATAGTTACGAAATGAATGAACGAACAAAAGAGCAAAAGTAACAAGTCTAGAGTTCAAATCAGCCTGCTATAGACAAGTGGGGGCTGAGTTCCTCCAGTTCCAAGGAGAAAAGACTTGAGTCTTCTCAACTGCAAGTAAACCCTAAGTCTGCAAATTCGAGGACTAGGTAGCCCCTTAAGGCTTTACTTTCCAGCCTGTGACTGAGAACTCCAGAGAAACGTTTCCGCTCATTAGTCATGTCAAACTCTCAGAAAATTATTGAGAAGTGCGTATAATTAGATAAAACAAATATTTCTAAAGAATACAATTATTGTCAATTAGAATGTTCTGGTACACACAGAAACAAATATATCTGCATGCTCAAGCTTTCAGTTCTGGATCTCTCAGTCAAGCATCTATTATACACTCAAATCTGTGTCAAGATTTAATTTAAAAAGTAGAAAATATTGCAATTTAAAACATAAAATAAAGGAGTCCGGGGGTTAAAATCCATCCTTGGCTATTAATTCCAGACTGATGACACAAAGAGATAAATATGTTTTTCCCTACTTTGTTACATAAGCCAGCCAAACCCAATCATCTATCTTCCTACAAAGTGGTGAAGAATCACTGAGATTGTTTTTTTTTTTTTTTTGGATATGCATTTCGTGTCTAGAAAATGGAAACAGCCAGAGAAGGAAAGCGAAAACATGCTGAATAAAGGGAGATAGGAGAGAGATGATGTTGAGGAGGGAAGAAAGAAAAAGCCTCAACTTCTTATCTTTTATTCTCTTTTATATGCAAATGTACACCTGCTAAAATATTTCTAAATCTAGAAAGAAAAAGAAAAAGAAAATATTTGATGAAAAAGTGCTTTTAACAACTCATTACAAGAACCAGAGAGAGGCAGGGTTCACCAGCCTCTAGGGGTGTCTCCAGGCAGAGAATCTGCCTCTGGCTTGCGCAGAAATCCCTAATGAAAGAAAGAAAAGTTGGGCCCGGAAAAGGAGTAACAAAGGGAGATGCAAACAATACCATCACTACAAATAGAAAAACAACCTTGAACCAACAAAGAACTGGGCATCTTTGAGTAAGGAAGGGGAATTACTATTCCTATAGGAAGTATGTAGAAATTTAAAAATTAAATTTGAAAAGTATTTTCTGTCCACTGAGTTTCCCAGTGCTGTTACTTTTCACATATTTCTACACCCATGCAAATTTTTTCCACACTGTTACTAGATGTGTTGCTGATGCAGCAAACAGTCATTTTTGTAAAATAAAATAAAAATTGTGACATATATTTCTAAAATTAATTCTAAAGATAAATATTATCACTGAAAATCCAGAAGTCATTTGTCTAGTAATCTGCTCAAATGAAAACAAGAAAATATTAGGATATGGGTGCCTTCACAATTCTGAAAATACAGAAAACTCATCTATATTTAGGATTTTTTTCAAAGGCCATAAGTCAATGTGAACCTGAAATACATAGGTTGGATCCATGACGAGAATCACTTTTCATGTCCAGACTTTCTGCAATAAACTCCACTCCCCCAGTGTTGTGGGCCTGTAAATCTATTGCCAAGGTTTCTCTGTGCTCTCAGAGACTGCTGATGTACAGAGAAGAGAAACTCCTACTTCACATGAGTTGCCTGAAGCTGCTTCAGAAAATAAATATTTAGGGGCCAGCCCTATGGCATAGTGGTTAAGTTCGGCATGCTCCGCTTCGGCAGCCTGGGTTCGCAGGCTCGGATCCTGGGTACCAACCTATACAACTTGTCAGCCATGCTGTGGCGGCGACCCACATACAAAATAGAGGAAGACTGGCACAGATGTTAGCCTAGGGCTAGCCTTCCTCAAGCAAAAACAAGAGGAAGATTGGCAACAGATGTTAGCTCAGGGTGAATCTTCCTCAGTTAAAAAAAAAAATTTACATCACATTCTTAATTTCTACGGAGTAATTCAACAATTACACTTGAAAATAAATGTCAGGCTTGTAACTGAACTTTAACGAATGTTCCAAAACTGAACTGAACAGTTCCGCTGGTATTACTTCATATGTAAATTTATAACCATAGTGCCTGCCACTTAACATTGTTCAGCCATGGGAGGGGAATTTTTAACTCTCCAAGTCATGCAATCTTGAACTTTTCAAAGATTGAGTAATCTTGATCAGGAAGCTATATTTTATTGGCATAATTAAATATTTTTAAAAACAATATTTTTAGCAATTTGCATTCAATGATTTATATAATGAGAAGAATCAGAAATAAAGACAATAATATTATCATTAGCATTATAGTAGGGTCAGGAATAATCAATGTATAAGATGAACTAGATGTTAGAAATGTAAAATATGAAGAAATCTCTCTTCACCCCCTACAGTGGGTTGAATGATGTCTCCCCTAAAATTCATGTCCACCCAGAACCTCAGAATGTGACCTTATTTGGAAATAGGTTCTTTGCAGATGTAATTAGTTAAGGATCTCAAGATGAAATCATCCTAGATTTGTGGTGGGCCCTAAATCCAATGACAGGCATCCTGACAGGAAGAGTGGACACAGAGACAGAAAAGAAGGTGATGTGCTGATGGAGGCAGAGACTGAAGTCAAGCTGTCACAAACTGAGAGCCACCAGAAGCTGCAACAGGCAAGGAAGCCTTCTCCCCTAGAGCCTTCAGGAGCACGGCACTGCTGGCCTTTGGTTTAGACTTCTGGCATCCAGAACTGGGAGAGAATACATTTCTGTTGTTTTAAGTTTGTGGTACTTTGTTACAATAGCCCTAGGAAAATAATACACTTCGTGATCCTCGATTTTATTAAAGTATCTGAAGCCCAACCTCTTCTCTCCCCACTTGAGTCTCTTGCATAAAATGAAGGTGTTTCACAACATGACCTACAAAGGCTCTTTCAGCTTTGAGACCCCCTGCTCCATGGTTCTCAAACCTGGGGAGTCACCTGGGGGTGTTATAAAAGACTGATGCCTGAGCCCCACCCCTAGAGGTTCTGATGTAACTGGTCAAGGGTGTGGCTGGGGCATAGGTATCCACCCAGGATTCTACTGTCAACGACCAAGGAGAATTTCTCTAGGCATTTATGAATTAATTTCCTTGAATGCAGGAGCAACCAATCGAAAACACTCTTCAGAAAGGTGCCTTTCATTCTTTACTGACCATGTTAAACAAACACCACCACCCTGTAATGTCATGAGTGAAGACGCTTTGCTGTAGCAGCAAAGGGGAAGCCCCAGCAGCCTGACATCTACCACAGAGACAGGGCCACAGGGACTGCAATGGACAATCCAGCAGCATGAGATGGTTCCCCTGGTTTTGCACGAGTTGGGGCTCCCAGGCTTGGCAGGTAACACGTCTTTCCTGATCCTCGTGCATTTCTGGGACAGGACAGGTGAGACACGTTCTTAGTAAAGTCTCCTTAGTGGAGTGTTACGCCACTGTACTCTGGCGTCCAACGTTGTCACCACAGTCTTCTCTCCCAGGGTAAATCCAGTCACCAATGACAACCTGGCTATTGTATGTTCCCAGCCTTTTCCAATTTGATGTAAAACTCAAGCAATAACGTTTTGAGAAGCACTGCCCAGAACCCCAAGTGGCTGACCTCCCTCACAGCTTCTAAATGGACATACCTTAGTATGACATTGAATATTTCAGCTTGCCAAAGAATATCAGTGAGAAACGGCACTGTCAGGCAACCACTTTCAACACAGCTTGACCGAGAGAATAGGAGTCAAAAGAATGAGAGGCTGAATGGACATTCTTAGAGGCTTAATCCTCTTCAGATAAAAGCTGAGAGCCCTTTTCACACGGAGCTTAAGGAGATGAGTTTTGCCAGGATGGGCACGTGGGGTGGGGAAAGTATTGGTAGAGTGACTGAGTGAAAGAGACAGCGTTCTGGCCTGAATCAACAAGCATTTAAGGAAACTCCTTAATCTTTGGATTCCAACTCGTTTTTATTCATTCGTTTGACAAACTGAGTGCCCACTGTGTTGTGTGCCAGATACCGTGTCAGGTGACGGGTTTCTATGACATTTAGCATAACCTGTGTCACTTGCTAAAACTAAAACTCACTTCACTCTCAGAGGTAAATTCAGTATGAATACAAATAAAATTGCCAACGTGGGAAATTTCACTTGGGGGTATAAGTAGTTCAGATGAGATTTTCCCTCATAATCTAGATAAGCATGGCTTTAATCCTGGTCTAAGTGTTCCAGGGAAGCACTGACCTGAGTATTCTAGTCCTGCACGTGTACTCAGGCTCGCCCCGCTGTATAAAGGGCACACACACCTCCTGGCAAAATCCATACTCGGAAATCCTTGCAAGTGCCCACCTCTCTAGGCCTAACACGAGAGAAAGGAAAGGTATAGCTTCGCTCATCATCACTCGCAAAGCATCCTTGTGGAGCTCATCTTTTGTGATGATATACACTGATGTTTAATTAATCCAGACACCTTGATGCAGTCGCCTCTCTTGTAAAACGAAAGCAGCAGGCTGGTGGAACAGAAGGAGTTCAGGGATTAAATCTTGAAGTTTGAGTTCGATTCAAGATCCAACACACTAGCTATATGGCCTTGAGCAGGACTCAACCTTCCTAAGTTTCTGTTGGACTGACTGTAGAATGGGTCCCTAATGTTTACCCCACAGGACTGTTGTGAGGATCAGAGATGATGAAGACTTAGGAGGGGCAAGGACCCAGTCTTATTCCCAGGACTTAGCCAAAGTAAAGGTGTAATATACATGCAAATGATATACTATCTATTATAGGGAGAAAACCACACATTCATAGATATCAAAATTATTCTTTGATTTCTACCTTAATTCTTCACTGTGAACAACCAGACTAATGAAAGGGGTAGATTGTGTTAACAACAACAGATCATACAGGCTGTGGGAATATTTATTCTGGTTGTGTGTGTGGGTCTGTGTACGGGAGGGTTTCTATGTAAATCTTAGCACAGATTGCAGGAGCTCAACTTATGAAACCAACACTCTGCAAATGATTAACAAAGCAGATGCCTTCAGAGTGACAGCACACTCTTTAAGGATGAGCCCCTCTGCCAAGGAGACCTATGTTTGGAAGTGATAAGCAAATAAGAAAGGGAAATAAAGAAATGAGAATATTGGCACATTTGACTTCTTTCATATGGAATGAGAATCACAGTCTCTTAGCATTAGAAGGAACGTCAGTTCCAGAAACAAGAATTCCTTCCACAGTGTCCCTCTAGAGAGTAGGTTCCTGCCATGGTTCAAGCACCCAGCACAGAATCTTATACCTGGAAGACACTCAGCTTGGTTTTGCCTCAAAGAAGAGCTAGAAAGTTCTTCCATTACTGAGCTGTGAATTCCTTCCCTGCACCACTCACACACAGAGCCCCCTGAGAGACTCTAAAATTACGCTTGATCAACGTTCTGTCTTGTACGTGGAGGCCTCGCAAATATTTAAAGATAGCTTTTGTACCCTTCTCAGGTTAAACTTCCCCAGGGCCCTCATCATTCAGAGCTTCCCCTCCATTCTGCCCAAACTCCTGGTGCCTGCCTGGGTTCACTTCGGTGTCTTTCTCTACTACATCTCCTCTGAGACGGCTGTAAAGCAAATAGTCACGCAGAAGGACCCACACTAAAGAAGAGCACTTCTGGACTGTCCAAACTCACTACTGGAACATGCTGGTCGTCAATTCGTCAATTCAGGAAGCAGCTTTAACAAGTAACTTTCAATCATAACATCAACTGGGTTTAGTTACACTAAAGTAGCCAAAGCTTCATTATAAAGCAATCTCATCCACAAGGGAGATTCCCACAAAAAGGACTCATGGGAAAACGTTGACGATAATTTTAGGGTATTAAGAATACTGGTGCCCTCATTAGACTCAAGGTTTTAAAAAACATTCTGTGTATATCTGTGTATATTTCCCAAAACATGTTCCACAGAATATTAATTCTGTTGGCTGTTCATAGGAAGGATTCCATTTTCAAATAGAAGATAATTATTTGAAACTTTAAGTTCACACCTTTAAATGGGTCATTTACTGAAAGTCTAAAAGTTTTCAACGTGCTCCCTGCACTGTGCATGTTGCAGAGGGAGAGCGCGATTATGCGGGATTTGGTCAGAGAATGTGTATTCCCTGAAGCATTTTCGGGGTGGAGCCTGCACAGAACACGCTTGGGGAAATGCTGCATCCGCCCATCCACACGGTGAGGCGGCACAGCAGGGGAGGACTGTCGCCTGGGAACCGTGTGCCCTGCAACGCCCTCACCTGTGAGCCTGTAAGAGTTATGGCACACAGGCACTCACAGGCAGAGATGCTGGGCCTTGACCAGTGAGAGCCCCAGGAGCCACTGCACCACGTTGTTGTGATTCTTCTCTAAGGGTTTCTCCACGGGACTAATTAGAAGTTCCAAAAATATCATGCAACTCTCCTCAAGATTCCTTTTTGATGGGGTAAATATCCTTCTGGATTCAAATCATCAATTGAGTTCTTAAGTGGAAATTTCTTGCAGAAACTAATTTAGCGGTACCACTGGGAAGCACTGTCTAGGAGGAATTATGGCAGCACAGGGCTTGGGCGAGTCTTGGTCCCAAGTGGCTACCGCAATTCAGGAGATGGTGTTCAGATGCCTTTCCAAGACTCGTCTCAGGATTATGCTTTCTGTGGCACTGTACCCCCAGCCCCCTGCTTCTTTTCCTCTTTGAGTTTGCTTTGTGAGATTCCTTTTAACTAGATGGCATTGGTTTGAAAAACTGGGGACTGTGGGGCCAGTGCAGAAGATCAATACTACTACTAACATTCACATGAATATTATTATTATAAATCGCAGCTTACATGTATTGAGTGTGTAGTACACGCCTGGCACTTGCACACACACGATCTCATGTAAACTTTAAGACCATCTTGCCAGGTGGTATGTCTGCTTTCCCAGTACAGAGGCTCAGGGAGGTGGAGAAATAGAGCAGGGAGTAAAATGCTGACACTGACGGCTGATGCCAAAGCCCAGGCTCAATTGCAACATCCCCTCAACCCTGAGAACAGCCTCTGGAATATTCCTTTTCTTTGGAATATTCTAGAAGGAATGCAGCCCATAAAACAGGAAAGTCTCAATAAAACTATTATAAAGGGGGAGGCAGAGTCTATCTTTTTTTTTTTTCTTTGTGAGGAAGCTCAGCCCTGAGCTAACATCCCATGCCAATCCTCCTCTTTTTTTTGCTGAGGAAGATTGGCCCTGAGCTAACATCCATGCCCATCTTCCTCTACTTTATATGGGATGCTGCCACAGCATGGCTTGACAAGCAGTGCGTCGGTACACTCCCGGTATCTGAGCCTGAGAACCCTGGGCTACCACAGTGGAGCGCGCGTACTTAACCACTTGCGCCACTGGGCTGGCCCCAGACTCTATCTTAAATCAAACTATATACCTGCTTTACTCTACCAAGGCCAAATCTCCAATAATTATGCCAAAGACACAAAGATTTAATAAAGAGATAATGGTCAAGAACTTAGAGATTAAACTATTACAATGTTATATGTCAATTATATCTCAATTTAAAAAACTGGGGAAAAAAGAACTTAGAGAGCAAAGTAGTTTCAATCACAGACATGACAACAGCATTAAAGAGTCAAGGCACATGAGGCCCTCAAACATTAATTTCATGGGAAGTCCAGCGGGTGGGGAGCAAAGAAGAAAGAGAGTATGGTGGCGAGGACAGAATGGAAATGCTCAAAGTAAATGGCTTTGAAAGTTTATTTTTATATCTCCCAAGTTATTTTATATGTCTAAAACTTTGGCATGCAACAGGCACAAAGGATTTTTTTCTTTATTTCTTTTTTTTTTTTTTTTGGTGAGGAAGATTGGCCCTGAGCTAACATCTGTTGCCAATCTTCCTCTTTTTGTTTGAGGAAGATTGTCTCTGAGCTAACATCTTTCTCAATCTTCCTCTATTTTGTATGTAGGATGCCTCCATAGCATGGCTTGATGAGCAGGGTGTAGGTCCGCGCCCAGGATCTGAACCCATGAACCCCGGGCCGCCAAAGCAGAGCGTGCAAACTTAACCACTACGCCACCGGGCTGGCCCCACAAAGCATTTTTTTAAAACTGCCAACTATTAATTGACTGATGGTAGGTTGTTGGAATTAAAATTTCTTTAAAAATCTTAATGGTAAATAGCCC